>NW_008359594.1:2383894-2447198 GCF_000622305.1 Nannospalax galili | reverse complement strand
CCCTCTCCCTCTCCCCCCCCCTCTCTCGCCTAATTCTATCCTCTGGGGCCTGCTCAGTACAAAGTGGTCCATCTTCCTGGGGCAGCCCTTAGAGCTCTTGGACAGTGAGGATGGGGTAGTATATAGCTCACCAAGGTTTGCATCTGGCCTACCACTGAGGGCCCTGGGCACTTTCTCTCACCTCTCAAAGCTTTAGTTTTCTAACCTGTAACCTGGCCTGTCCTCCTTCCCTAAGGTTCAGTTGAGACCAGGGGTACAGCACTTCTCAGAATCAGGCAAAGGGCTTGGGGGCAGAAGGAGCCCTTGGAGTTTTACTTGTGTGGAACTTGTATGTGTAATGCAGTTCACTCACCAACCCAGAGAAGGCTTGCCATGACCTCTCACCCTTGGCTTTCTGCTGCACCCCTGGGTTTGTATGAGAGAAAGAAGGGGCCAGTCCTAAAAGGTCACATCCATTTCTCCCAGAGGAGAGAGAGCTAGTTGTCCTGGATCTGTGTTCAGAGATCTTGCTTAAACTTTCCTGACCTTGGCCTTGGACTTTCCCACAGATTCCTGGCCCCTTCACAACCTGCCAATGCCAGGTCCCCAGAGGACAGAAGAGAGGAACAGGTCAGAAGCCCAGAACTCTGGGCCCAGTTTTGAGCATAACCATTAAAACCTTAGGTTGATTTCCTCATTTATACGATGCTTTTTCAATTTTTTTTTTTTTTTTGAGATAGGGTCTCATGGATCCTAGACTGGTCCGTGAACTTCTTATGCGGCAGAGGGTGGACCTGAACTGATCTTGCCTTTACCTCTTGAGTGCTAGAATTACAGGTGTTCACTACCATGCCTGGTTCCTGCCCTTGCCTTTGGACTTTCCCACAGATTCCTGCCCCCTTCACAACCTGCCAATGCCAGGTCCCCAGAGGACAGAAGAGAGGAACAGGTCAGAAGCCCAGAACTCTGGGCCCAGTTTTGAGCATAACCATTAAAACCTTAGGTTGATTTCCTCATTTATACGATGCTTTTTCAATTTTTTTTTTTTTGAGATAGGGTCTCATGGATCCTAGACTGGTCCGTGAACTTCTTATGCGGCAGAGGATGATCCTGAACTGATCTTGCCTTTACCTCTTGAGTGCTAGAATTACAGGTGTTCACTACCATGCCTGGTTTATGTGGTGCTGGAATTCAAACCCAAGATTCTGTGCATGCTAGGTGAGCACTCTACCAACTGAGCTCCAGCTCCAGCCTTATGTGGTATTTTGATAAGGACCACACTAGCTTTTTTTGGTAGGCAAATGTACAGGCCTGATCCACTGCCAAGAGTTCCTAGGCTCTCTGGCTCTTTCTGTTAGGGGTACCCCATATCTCAGTCATCAGGAGGGCACAAATGGCATTCCCCAACCTTCTGTGGTAGGGATGTCTGTGAGACCTTGCTAGCACCAGGGTATTGATGCTTGGTTCCCCTGGTGCTGTCTACAGAAGCCTATCCTTGCTAGCCAGGCAGTCTCAACGTGGTATCTGCGCACAGCCCTTCACGCATGCTGGGGAAGCTACACTGAGGAGCGTTTTCTCCCGTTGTTTCACGGCCCAGCTGCAGCCCCGTTCTCCCCACTCGTGACATGGTCTAAGCAAAGGAATAGCCCTTCTCCTCAGCCCCACAGGCTCAGCTTTCTCTGCTAACCCTGTGGGAAGCCCCAGCCCCTTCTTCACTTTGCGGGTGCAGGTGGGGGACCCTGAGGTTACTATTCCTGTACACAGGAGCTTGTCTGTTTTAGGTGGTTTGTCTCTGGCAATGACAGGAATGGAATGCCAAATTAACGCTGGGCAATAAATTCTGCAAAAGCCAATAAAACCAAAGCAGAGGGATAGAGGGGAAGAACCGCAGCAACTGATTAAACATTTTTGTTGGCAGTCACAGACACAGGGCACATTTTCCAAGGTTTGTATCACAGAGACATCTGGCCCCAGCCCATGGGTTTGTAGGAGGGAATCCCAGTAAGAAGAGATGAGGGGCCATGCAGGGCTGGACCCTATGGAGACATCAAGCTGGAGAGCACTCTTTTGTGGGGGGCCTGAGCACCACCAGGCAGTGGCCTCACTAAGCTGGTCAGGAAACTTCCTGGGAGCTCAGAGTCAGGATCTGCTTGAGTTGTCTGAGTTGCAGGCCAGGCTCACTGGCTAATTCCATGGACTGCAGGAGCTAAAGCCTGAGGAAAAGTGTTCTGTGCTACCTAGCACAGCACAGCCACACCCAGACTCAGAGTTCTGAACTAGAGGGCTGAGGCCCAGACCTCTTTTGATTTTTAAGGAGAGAGACTGCAGGGCTATTGGCTAGGCCAGAGAAGGCCATGGAAGTCTGACCTCTTGGGGTCCCTAACCACACTATAAAATATTCTCTTGCTCGATAGCCCCACCCATGTTGTTCTTCTTCCCCAGCACCCCACCTCCCTTTGAGGCTACATTGTAGTCTTGACCCTGAGGCTGGCCTCCAGTGTATTAGCAGCTGTGTGTGTACACATGTGCCTGCCTGTTCCCAGAGGGCTCTGTACCTTATTTGTGTCTATCTTTCATTGAAAAGCCCCACTAGGATTCTTTTGTGGGCAGATGTGTACCTGTGATAGAAGGTGGGGACACACATGTAGAGTGGCCAGTGGCTGGATGACCTGGTCAGTCCTTTGCCCTGTTTGGAGGAATTGGCTTTCCACATGAAACTGTTTGGCCCTTCACAGATCCCCACTGCCCACAGTATGAAAATGCCCAGTTTTTTTTTTTTTTTTTTCCATTCTGCCAGGAGACCATGAAGCAGCTCTAAGTCAGTGACCGCAAATTCAGGCCACAGTGTCATTGTGATGGCCTGAAGAGGTGCCACTCACAAGAGGTGCCACCCCCACGGAAAAACTGAGGAATGTGCTGGGGGTTTTCTCAAACACCTCAGCTGCCACAGGGGCTTGTTCTGCTCCTACACTAAACCCAAGGACCAGGAGCCTTCAGTTTGCTTTTACAGAAGTGATCATCACTAGCAGTAACAGCACACTGGGCAGCACCCATGCTCCTGAGGCACCACTTCAGAAACAGCTCTCTATTCTTCCAGGCCCATTTCCCAGTCTGATCAGACCCCATCCTCCCACAGGACTTCATCAAGTCCACATTCCAGCCCTGTGGCCTTCTTCATGCTTTGGCCCTGAGGCTCAGGCTCACTGTGATGTAGGTCCACGCTCCAGGATCCTAACTGCTTCTGTATCTGGCTTTCCTGGGCCTTGCCTCCTGCCCACTCCTCACTGGCCACACTGACCAACCACTTCTGTCCTTTGGGTATGCCATACTCAGTCTCACCTTCACAAATCCATCGCCTGCCCCTTCCCTGACAACACTTGCATAGCCTCTGGATTCCAAGCAGGGTTCTCCTGCTTGGGCCAAATCCCCCCAGCTGGGTTGGCCACTGTCTGTGTCTGCGAACCCTCCCTGTGCTATCTCCTATGGTGAAATGGCCTACACGGTAGCAGAGGGCCTGACATTAGCAAATGTGTAGCAAAATGAAGCTAAGATTTCCCAGGAATGAGTTACCCCAAAGAGGAGATGCCAGGACCCAAATCTTTACGTACCTCTGAGAAGAACACAGAGAGAATGGCCAGACTGATCCAATGAATGACACCAGCAAACTGGAATGCACTGGAAACTGCAAGGAACACAGTGAGGGCCAGGTTTAGGAGACAGGAATTGAGTGTATGGTTCAAGGGCAGGGAGGGGATGGGTTGCAGCATCGAGGCAGACTCTAGGACCCCTGGGTGCCTGTGGAAATATTTAGATCTGGTTGAAACTGGATCAGAGAACAAGGGTAGTTATAAGCAGTGTCTGCCTGGAAGCAGTGGGAGCTCTGTGGCCAGCATGTTCTTTCTAGCAGCCATCTCCTCCTGCCCACAGGCTGCCTCTCTGGGTTCCTGCTCACCGCTGTTGTCCTTCGTGCCATAGTCAGACTCCAGGAGAGAAGCCTTCCAGACGGGGTGTGACCACACTGAGGCTGTGGACTTGAGTGGGCAGCTTCAAGATCCATAGCATAGCCGTCCTCCTGTTCATTGTTTGTGGGGCTCCAGACCAACCTCTCTTTCCATTCTGAACTCACAGTGGCAGGGACAGTGACACCAGCAGGGTGTTTGGAGATATGGCTGAAGTAAGGACTGGCAGAGGGGGCTGGACAGGAAGTGAAAGCAGCAGAGCCTGTGGGCTGGGGTGGACAAAAAGCCTTTCGGCTTCCCAAGAGTGAAGCTGGCCACTGCTGGCTCTAATTCCATCTTTTGCCAGCCAGTCCTGGGAGTTTAGGTGTCATCCTCAGGAGGCCCTTCTAAAGGACAGGACATCACAATCAGCCTCTGGATCCTAGCAGGTCACAGTTTACGTACAAGTAAGGCCAAAAGCCAGGTGCTAGAGTCTAGGAGAGGGGTCTGGTGAGCTTTGGTAGAAAGAGGGTGGGAGCAATGGTCTCCAGAGGGGAACTTAAAAGGGATACTGGGGGTATTCTGGGGCAGCAGGCATGGGATGCTGCTGCAAACAGGCTGTGCTGACTCCCTAGGGGGTCTGCGTATAAGCAGGCTAAGAGAAGATGTCTGTAGTGGGGAGGGCCAGCCTTCCCTACGTTCCAGAATCTGTAAGCTCTGGGGATAGATAAAAAAAAAAATGGTCTTCATGAAAATCCAAGGGAAGAAGGCTGCAATATCAGGTTCTAGGAGGGAGACTCTGGGGTCCCCTGGCTCTGGGCCAATATGATCCTCAAAAGGTGAGCCCTGGAGACACTGAATTCTTCCCCATCCTGAGCAACATCAATACCAGTGGGAACCAAGAGGCTGAGGCCTGTGTGACACTGAAAAGACCTCCAGATGATTCTGAAAACATAAAATCTCTCCCCATTATTTCTCAAATGAATTCCTGTGCCTTTTTTTACGGTTTGCTTTAGAAGAGCAATAAATCTCGGATTGTGCGTTTTATGGAATTTAAGAGGCCTTTTATGAGCTGCTATTGGATCTCCCACCAAAATCAATCTCCTGGATACTTAATTTTAAGCAAAATTCCAGTGTCGGCTGGGTTCTCAGTTCTACTTGATGCCTCCTCACAACCTGAGAAGCCCAGGGCCCCAAGTACGGTCCACCGCAGGGAAAGAAGGACTCCGTTATGGTCAGGTCTCATAAAACACAGACAGTCTGGATGAGTGGAGGGATAGTCTACAGCATGGTTTAATTGAAGACTGAGTATAAAACCAGTACTGGTCACTTTATGCTGGAGGATACTTTAATTGGAACCAAGGGGCCATCAGCTGCATAAAAGCCAACTAGGCTTATCAGACAAAAGCAATTCTGTGCTCTCCCCAGAGAACAGACAAGGCTGCCATGTCATGGAGGGAGCTTTGACAAGACCCTGAGCATAGAAGATTCAGTAAATGATTTGAGGGCATTTGAGAAAACAAATCCAAAAGGACCACATGTTTTTTTGGGGGGCTGAACCTACTGTCCTGAGTTCTGTCAATGGCAGCAAAAGAAACCTCTCTGGGACCCATAATTTTACTTTTTAAAAATTTGCATTTGAGTAGTCTGCCTTCTGGATCAGAGAAAGGGGGGAACTAGTAGCTCTATCAGAAGCCTCCTGTTCATTCATAGCCAAGAATCAGACCCTCAGGCCCTCAGCCCCCTGGAACACTAAGCAGGGGTCTCCAAGAGTGAGGACAGGAGGTGGGCTTCCACTTGGGACAGCCTTATTGTCACAGGACATCAGGACAAAGGAAGGCAAACCTCCTGCTGCCACCTGCACCAAGCTGTCACAATCATAAAGCTGGGAGAATCCCCAGGGGAGAAAAACTAGCCAAGCAGTTAAACAACCTGGAGGCTGGAAGTCTCAGCTTCATGCCTCTGACCTATAGAGAGTCTCTAGTTCCCTCAAACCTTAATCTACTTTGTCTATAAAACGGGATCTTATCTTGTCACTCTTGTTCACCACATAGGGTTGTTGTTAGGGTCAAGGGTGTGGAAAAGCATTTTCAAAACTATCATGATGCATGCAAATAATGCTATCCACTTCACGCCAGGTACATACATAAGCATCGTGGTTGTTGTTAACTCTGTTAAAGCCAGAAAAAGTTTCAACCTGGAAAATTCCAAATGGGAACAATAAAAAAAAAGATACATACAGGGGTCCCCAACGTTTTTCTGTTGCATCAGTCTCTGAACATGGAATGCTGGGAAGGGGACAAGAAGAGCCACATAGGACAGAAAAGGGCAAAGTGATGCTGGGGGTGACAGAGGTGCTGCCAGACATGTTCCTTCCCCAAAGGCAACCCCAGGGGTCATTGCAAGGTCAAGAGTGGCACCAGGCTGGGGGAAGATCCCAGCCTTCAGGTTGGGGACCCCTGATGGATGCAGATGCACAGTGAATATTGACATCATATGTATTTGCATATGTATCTCTCTTGCTACTCACACTGGAGAAGCTTTATATCTATTAGAAGTTCCAGAGTCAGGAGAATCACCACCAATATTACACAGGCTACCAGGAAACTGTTGAGACTTGCACTGAGCAAAAATACCTGCCATACGGCTGCTCTCTTCCCACAGCATGGCTTCAGCCAGTTAGACCTGTAGGGACAAAAGCAAGAAGAGGGGCTGAGGGGCTGAGGGGGCAAGGGGTAGATCCTGGCACAGCCTTGACTCAAATCAATCAGCCTGGCTCCACCTGGGCTCTGTTTGGCTCTGGGTTTCATGATGTTGTTACTTTTGTTTTGTTGGCCATGATGGGAATGAACCCATGGTCTTGTGCATGCTATGCAAGCATTCCACCACTGGGCTACATCCCCAGCTGGGCTTCACGATGAAATAGTCTTATTTCAAAAGCCAGTGAATAGAATCATAAAGAGTAAAACCATCTTATTAAAGGGCAGAGTTGGGTTTATAGGGCAACTCTGGCAACGTACAACAGTGCTCTGGGCTTCAGGCTCCTCAGACTGAAATGGGTGTTAAACCAGCACCCTACAAGCGAGTTGAGCTTGCCTAAGTGGTAAGGAACGTGCAACAAACTGTTGTCACTACATTCCTGCAGGTATCAGAACCTGGCACAGGCTCTGGCATTTGGGAAAACCTCTGTTTACCTTTAGTAAAACTGCTCAAGCAGTTAGTGAACAGATTTAATTTTTTTTCAGCCATAAAAAGTAAGTTTTGAACTGGATCCCTGATTTTCAGAATATATTATATGGAATACCAGTTCTATGGAATGTTAATAGTTGTTACTTGATAAAAGTTTCCATGATTGGGTAAGTTTTAGAAAATCAGAGTCAAAGTTAAATGGGTATTATCTCTTGGATATTCTGGTTCCTTCAATATGCTGGTGTGCATTGCCATGCTCCAGAAGGGATGGCAGTATCTGTGGTTCCCTTTTTGTTACAGAGTATCAGGTGGAACTTATGTTCTGTATATGGGCTATCTTTTAGGAGACATTCATAGGAAGAGATGAGGCCCCTGAGGAGAGACTCTCCTAAGTAGGTCTGGAAGTGGGAAGGGGACCTCAGGAGCTTACAGCAGCTGGATACCTTGGTATACTTGATCCTTTCCCCTCAGGAACATAAGAGGGGAGTATTGTGGAGCTGGGGTGCTGAGGTCAAGTCTCACTTATTTGGTTGAATATGAGCTGGACCTACCTGCCCTCCCTTTCTTAGGAGGAATTAAGCATCCTAAAGGCTAGGTGGACAGTTCTAGTCAGGGAGTCCTTAATTATGGCTCTGTTTCAGTTGCCTTGGGACCATGTGCAAAGGCACCTGTTTACTCTGGGACTCCACTTCCCCATTTGGAAAGTAAAGAGTAATATTCTTTAACTTGTAGGGTTGTTGAAGGATAATGAGAGAAGTATCTGACCTTCAAGCACAATGTAGCTGAAATGGTATCAGATGATGGTGATGAGGATGGTGAGGATGATGGTGATGATAATGGTGGTAGGATGATACTGATGATGATGGTGGTAGTGATGATATCTGCTGCCCCAAACATTTGGTCATCACCCCATTTTTCCCAGTCTGCTGCAGCCTGCTTCAAGGAGGACCAGTGGCCTCCTCCTGAAGACCCTTGGGTGTCAGTGGGCTGGGAAGGCAGTTCTTTCTCTGAAAGAATAATGTGAATGCTCCCAAGTGGTGACTTCTCATAGTTCTTCCAGAAAATGCTTGAATGACAGCTGATAGCGCCTGAAGAAACCTGGTGGGAAACAGCCTCCCTTAAGTCTTTCTGGACATTTTCTAACACCAATGGGAATGATAGCCCCTGTCTTTGGCTCAGTGGTAGTGTAAAGACCAGATATAGTCATTTCCAGACATGGGAAGCAGGCCCCAGAGACACAAGAGGACTTCAACAGGAGATGGAAGTCAAGGAGGTAATTTTGTATCGGGGGGGAGAGGAGTTGACACGGGTTCCTACCAAATCTGAGAGTATGGGATGAGGGATGAGGAGACTGGCTGGGTCAGAAGAAAGGGCTTCTCAATAAGGGACAGGTGGGGAAGAGGGGAAGAAAGCTCAGTGGGGATCAAATCACAAGGACTAACAGTGGGGTCTTCATTCTCCCTGCAGGTAGATTTCAGGGTACACTGCATTGGCCATGCCTTTCTACTTTCTTGCAGGCTTCCACAGGCCAACCCAAACTGAAACCACATGTACTTAGGTAGGGTTTCCAGACAAATTCAAATTTTAGACAAACAGAAAACAACTTCCTAGTAACAAGTATATCCCAAATATTGTATAGGACACATTTGTACTAAAAAAAATATTATGGGACTGGAGCAATGGCCCAGTGGTAAGAGCATTGGCTGCTTTTGCAGAGAATCTGGGTTTTGTTTGTGGCAGCTAACAACCTCTGGAAAGCCAGGTATCTGACGCCCTCCTCCCGCCTGCATGGCATACCACACCAATTTCCCACCTCGGGTTTTGTTTGTGGCAGCTAACAACCTCTGTAACGCCAGATATCTGACGCCCTCTTCCGGCCTGCATGGCATCACACACACATTGCCCACCTACATACATGCAGGCAAAACACTCATACACATAAAATTAAAATAAAATTTTAAAAATTATCATTCAAATTTAATAGAATATCATGTATTCTTATCACTAAATCTGGCAACTCTAAACTCAGAGTTGAGGGGCCAAGGAGACTTGGTGAGGGTGGCTGTGATTTGGTCAGAGAAATGCATAAGAACCCCAGGACACCAAGAGAAGGGAAAGCCAAAGGAAAACCTGAGGCTGCCTGTTGCCATGAGAGGCAAAGTGAAGGACTCAGCAGTAAACGCTAACATTTACTGACTCAAACGGACAGCTTGTGCCCATTTGCTTGGAGGCCAGGGGCCTAAGGCTGCTGCCCACTGGAGCCACTGGCTATAGTGCTTTCACGTACCAAGCATCCTTGGTAGTTAAGAGCTCTGTGAGTAAAAACTGCCCTCCTCACCCTCCTGTCTTACCTGCTTCCCCTGCTTCTTTTCCCACAATGCAACTTTCCTACCTCCCCTTCCTCTTGGTCCTATTTGCATCTTTCACACCTCTCAGTTTACACCCAGCCTCCAAGCTGGCACTTCTGGAAATGCTATGACCTTCCTATCTCATGATCTTCCAACCGCATGCGCTCTTTTCCAGGGCTCAAGGACACCCCAGCTCCAATCCCATAACATTTGTTATCACTTGCTGCTAAGGCTGGTATCATTTCTTTGTCATTTGAAATGGAGCCAAGCACCTTTGGCAGCTGTAAATTAAAAGGGCAGCTGTGAAGCCAATTGGCCTGCGTAGTGTCCAGAGGTGAGCAGGAGGCCTCACCCTCATGGTCGGTAGAGGCAGCTGAACATTTGTCTACCTCTAACCTTGTACATTTCATGAGTATGGGCTGTATCCTACCAGCCTGCTCCTTCTGCACCACAGTGTCTATCTGTCCCCTGCGCCCCCCCCCCCGCCCCAAGAATGGCAGGAAATATGCTTAGTTCCTGACAAATCTGCAGTCACAGGAGGGAGAGGGAACTTTATATTTCTGTGTGAAAGTTAAAACACTGACTTTCTTTTGCTTTTGAAAGTTATGCAGGCAGGTACCTGGAGTCACCTGCAGTCTGTTAGCCTGAGCCAGCTAGAGGAGCAGCAGATAGAAGGACTCAGAATGGAGGCAGAGGCAAATGTGGATGTCAAATGATGTTGAAGACCCTGCATGAGCTAGTGGGCCTGGAACTAGCAAAACCCTGCCTATTGACAATTTATATTCTAGTTGGAGAGAAGGAGTCAAACAAGTTGTGACATGGTGCAAGGTGATAATGGGGCACTAGAGGGAAAACCTAGAGCCAGTGCAGGGATTAGGATGGTGAAGAGTGAGCAGACATTCTAAAACAGCTCTTCAGGTAGGCCTCAGGGAGAGTGATGTTTGGGAAAACTAAAGGGAGTAAGGCCTGTGGGTATCTGTGGGAGAGACACCCAGCTCTGTTTAGTCCATCTATGATGGTAAAATTCTATTCAGGCCCAATCAGCACCAAGACAGGAGCCAAGAGCTGGGCTGGGAGGACAAGTTTCTCCTGCATAGTGGATTTGGCTTACTAATCACTTACTATTGGGGGCACGTTCTGGGGGCACATTAGAATGACCAACATCTCCTCACAAACCCCAAAGCAGTTGCAAAACCAAGCCTCCCTACTCTGGTCTTGTTCTTCCACTCCACCGGCAGCTTAGCTGTGCTTCACCTGTGCCTGGTCTTCAGCTACCAGCCCCTCAAATAAACCAGCCTGGGAATGAGCTCATGCAGTCCCCTTGCTGCACAAGAAGGTGGCATTTGTATGATACTCTGTGTGAAGCCCCTTTCTCCCAGAAACCCCAGCACATATGGCACTGACTTAAGAGAAACAGATGAAGGAGCACCTGATAAAGGGCCTGCTTTTTCCCTTAGGGGAGGGAGACCTGGGATCTGCATCCAGGTCAGAGATTGCTGTAAAATGCCAAGGCTCAGGCCACATAACAGACCCCTTAAACCTTTACTTCTGGGGTAGGACCCAGGCCTCATGGCCTATAACCTCCTGAGGTGATTCCACTGTGCAGTCACAGTGGAGAACTGCTGTCCTAGGTCTTCATACTCAGTGGCTCAGTGGCATCAGCATCACTTGGGTACTTGTAGGAGTTATAGAAACTCAGTCTTCCCCCAAATATACTGAATTAGGGTTTGCATTTCAATGAGAACTCAGGTGACATGAGTTAGAGTTGCTCCTGTAGGTAGTACAAGAAGTGGCAGGGATTATGGATGGTGAACAGGGTTAGGGTAAAGGAAGTTTGGGAGCAGAACAGAGAAGATGGTGATTGTAAACAAGGCCCCAAACAGCAGAGAGGTCGGGGTGTATCAGTCTGACACAAGGATTTGAGACAGGCAGGCAGACTGTGTGTCTGTATGTGTGTTTGTGTATGTGTATGTGTGCGTGCACATGCACGTATGTGTGTGCATGTTTGTACATGTGTTTGTACGTGTGTGTGTGTGTGCGCGCGCGCATGCACAGCCAAACAGGCTCTGGGTTTGGCTCCTTTTTGAACAAGAGAGACAGGGATGGAGCTGCATTACTCTAGCTCTATAGAGACAAGGACCCCAGGGCTTGGCTGACTCCATGTTTAGAAATCCCAAGCAGCTGATAAAAGTTCCTGTGAAATTCAAATGACCTGGACAGTTCTAGGAGAGCATTTTCCCGACAAATGGGATCATGTCCAGATCTCAGTGTGGTTAATTAAAGATTATGGAACTTAATGGGCTGAAGGGGATATCAGCACTGACAGTGAGAAAAGTTGCTTTCTTGCCATTTTCAATCCATCAAGGCCCTGGGGCTGGCGCTTTGGGTGGTGTTATCCCTGGAGTTGCCACCAGAGGGCAGACGTTTCCTTAGTTCCTACCTTGTGCTGCAACACCCAGGGGACAGCTCAGGGGTGGATTTGGGCTGCCAAAGTCCGCAAATATCAGCAAACAGATGGCCCAGCTGGCAGGTGGTGAGTATTCTACCACAAAGTTCTGCCAGTCCCTCCGGAGGCCCCAGAAGGACCTGGGGTGGAAAGGAGGTGAGTACCTGTGCTGCTTTTTAGGTGTTTGGATACAAATTTGAGAGAATTCTAGAATATGAAAATGAACTTGGGCAAATCTCCAAAGGCTCTTTTAAGAGTTTTTGGCACTGAAAAAGCCTCATCCTAAAGGTGAAGTAGGCCATGTGGCCTGCGCTGGTGTGGGCTGGGCTTGTTCCTACTGGGCCAAGCCTCCTCTGCCCCACAGTCCACTGTGCTCTGGTGCAGAAGGGAGAATATGTGATGGGGGCCAGGGAAGGAAGTCACATCATTTCCCTGGCTTGGCACCTGCGGAGTGGCAGGAGTATGTGGAGATGATGGAGACTCTAGTTGTCCTAAAAGCTGTTCACAGACAGTGGAGAATCATGGTGTCCCAGAGGAGGTAGAACCCCTATGGAAGTTGGATTCTCTAGGGTGGCCAGGCCAGAAGACAGTGTTAGCCTGAAGCTGGGCATACTGGGCTTCCCTAGCCTGTCTCTGGCTCTGTCCTTAGGCAGGCTCTGCTACAATAGTGGCTTTGCAGCTTTCTGGGTGCAGAACTCTCCAACAGATGAAAACAATGGTCATATGGCCCAAGCCTGCATAAAACCACAACCCTGTGTATAAAATTTCAAGAGGTGCACAGACTCCTTGATTCTCACAGACAGATCATCTAGGGAGACCTGAGTAGTGCAGCCCCAGCTTCTTAAACTGTGGGTAACCACCTCATACAGGATCATGTAATTGAATGTGGGAGTCATGAAAAAGTAAATGGTAATAGTAAAAGACTGTTGAACACAAAACAACCAAAAATTAAATTAAAAAACAAATGCATTGTGCTGGGGAGAAGCTCAGTGGGTAAAGTGTCTGCCTTATAAGCATGAAGGATCGGAGTTCGATCCCAGAACCCATGTAAAAAGCCAGGCAGGCAGAGACAGGTAGATTCCTGAGGCTTGCTGGCCAGCAGGCCTAGACTAATTGGCAAGCTCCAGGTATAGTGAGAGACCCCATTTCAAAAACTGAGGTAGAGAGCAATCAATGTTGACGTCTGGCCTCCATTTGCCCTTGAACACACATATAAATACACACAAAGAAAAGGTCAAAAGAGGGCTGTGGACAGCTCAGTGGTAAAGACACTTGCCTTGCACATGTGAAGCCCTAGGTTAAATCCTTAGTACTACACACACAAATACCAAATATCTGCCGAATCTGAGGTGTTTCCGGCAGCACTCCACCCATGCTGCATATTCAACTTCACTGCAGCCTTGGATCTGAACACACTACAGCATACTTTGCACTGAGTACGCTGTCACCACACAGTGCCAATGAGCACTTCCGGAAACACCTTGGCTCGGGTTTGAGACTACTGACTGTTATAAATTTCAGTGTTTTTACTGAACAAAGTTTTCTGGGGCTTTTTAAAGTTTCTTTTTTATTGAATTTTTATGATTTACATGCAATATAATTTGATAGTATTTAGATGCCCTTCCCTATCCACATCTCCCCTTGTTGCACCCCACTCAATTTAATGTAGTCTATAATACATATACAGATAATAAGGTCTAGCAAGTCTAATTAGTGTCACCAAATGTCCTTCAGTATGGATTCATCCACTGGAGCCTGTAACTTACCAAGAGTCCCATTCCTGAAAGAGACTTGTCTCTGCCCCTCCCAGCACCCATCAACTCCCAAAATTTCCTTAGGTTGGGTTGGAATTTCTTACCCACTTCCTCATGTCTATGCTGGGATTTCACATGGTTTGAGCTTGCATGGGATTTGAGCATGTTGTCACCATTGCTGTGTGTTCACATGAGTAACTGACCAGCTACCTAGAAAATTGTTTCCTTGTGGTCATCCATTACCTCTGGCTCTTAAAATCTTTCTGCCCCCTCTTCTGCAATGATTTCTGAGCCTTGGGAGACAGAAGTTTGATAGGTACCCTGTTCAGGGATTAAGTAGCCTGTAGTCTTTTGTTTTCTGTACACTGGCTAGTTGTGGGTTTCTGTTTTAATCACCATCTGTTCTTACAGAGACATAATGGGGTTTATATTTTTTCTATTATCATTCCTCAGCATGTATCAAATTAGTGTATCTTTGGATTGTATTGTGTTAGAATGTTTGACTTTAAAGATTGCTACTTGAGGGCTTGGAGAGATGGCTCAGCTACTAAGAGCAGTGGCTGTTCTTGCAGAGGACCTGGATTCAGTTCCTAGAACCTACATTGTAGCTAACAACCTTCCATAACTCCAGTTCCAGGGGATCTGATGCCCCTTTGGCCTCCATGGGCATCATATAAAATGGGTACACTTACATACATGCAGGTAAAACACTCATACATATACAATAAAAATAAATAGGTAAAAAAATTAAATTGCTACCTAAGATGCTAAAAAAATTTCATTACAAGATTGTTAAATAAATTCTGGCTTGGATTAGGACAGACTCTCCAATAATTTCTGAAATGGCCCTAAGCATACTTCTGCCATTTTGTGCTATATACTAATGTGAAGTGATGTTCTCAGTGTTATTATAAAAATCACTGTATTGTCGAAGATGCTCTACCCTGCAGTGTCAAATATTCAGTCAAGATTTAATTATTTCTATAAAAATAAACAAGCACATACAACTCACTAATGTGAAAATTTGCTTTCGTTTTGTTGGTAAATTACATGTATAGCAGAGAAGTGTTTTAAATAAATTTATTGGGGCTGGAACAATGAATCAGCCATTAAGAACACTGGCTGCTTGTGCAGAAAACTTGGGTTTAGTTCCCATCACCCACAGGGTGGCTAATGACCATCAGTAACTCCAGTTCCAGGGGATCCAATGCTCTCTTCTGGCTTTTGAGGGCATTGCATACATGGGTACACTTACGTACATGCAGGCAAAACACTCATATACATAAAATAAAAATATATAAAAAAGTTTAAATTATGACTTATTATAAATGTTTGATTTGTGTACCTACTTTATATACCTATGTATCTAGCATTACATAAAAATTTCTTTTTAAAATTATTTCTATTTTATGTGTATGAGTGTATTGCCTATATGTATGTAAGTGCACCCATGTCATACAATGCTGAGGAGGTCAGAAGAAGGATTCGGATTCCTCTAGAACTGGAGTTAAGGATGGTTCGTAGCAGCCATGTGGGTGGTGGGAATTGAACCCAGGTCCTCTGCAAGAGCAGTCAGTGCTCTTAACCCCTGAGCCATGTCTCCAGCACCCACATTCTCCATTTCTATGATGCTGATAACTGATGCCCTGGGAGCTGCTGGACTTGGAGTGGCTTTGACAATCAGTAGAGTGCCCTGGGCCTTACTTTATTTTTCTTTTACTGTTTTCATTCTGGATAATTAAAATGCTGTCAGAAAAAGCCATAGGACTGACAGAAATCCAACTCTCTCCTTGATCTATACATATATACTATGTATCAGGAGCTCTTCTGGGCACTTACAAAGGTTAACTCAACTACTGCGTTAGAAGCAGCTCCTTCATCTTCTCTGTTGAAATGTCTTTGATGGCAATTAGTCTCTACAAATGTGGAGTCCAATATTTGGACCTTAGTTTTCCAATCCCATGAATAGACTCTCTGCCTTTGCAGAGGTGTTGTAAGGATCTAAAATATTAAAAATTGCATATATAGGGGCTGGAGAGATGACTTAGTGGTTAAGAGCATTGGCTGCTCTTGCAGAGGACCTAGGTTCAATTCCCAGCATCCACATGGTGGCTAACAACAATCTGTTGTTCCAGTTTCAGGGGATCTGATGCCCTCTTCTCACCTCTACGGGATTTGAATGCATGGGTGCATTTACATACCTGCTGGCAAAGCATACATACATAGAAAATAAAAAGAAGTAAATTAAAAAAATAAAAGTAGCATATATAAAGCTAGCACACAGCTTACTGTGTCATGGCAATGACAATTTAGATATATGGCTCACATGACTGGCTTTGCTTGTCAACTTGAAGAAGCTGCTTGTCATATCTTAGAAGGGGGAACCTTAAATGGGAAAATTTCTCTATGCCTGTGGGCATGTCTGTGAGGCATTTTCTTGATTGGTGAGTAGTGTGGGAGGGCCCAGCCCACTGTGGGTGGTGCCATCCCTGGGCAGGTGGTCCTGGGTTGTATAAGAGAGCAGATTGAGCACAGGCCAGAGGAGCAAGTCAGTAAGCAGCACTCCTTCATGGTCTGTGCTTCAGCACCTGTCTCTAGGCTCCTGTCCCAAGTTCCTGCTGGGCATCAGCCAAATAAATAATTTCTTCTCCAAGCTGGTTTTAGTCAGAGGGTTTTGTTGCTGTTGTTGAATTTTTAACTTATTTTATTTTATGTGTGTGTTGTCTGCATGTATATAAGTACACTGTGCATGCAATGCCTGCAGAGGACAGAAGAAGATGTCAGATCCCCTGGAATGGGAGTTACGGAGTTATGGATGGTTGTTAGCCACCATGTGAGTGCTTGGGAATTGAACCCGGGTCCTTCAAGAGCAGCCAGTGCTCTTCCCACTGAGCCATCTCTCCTGCACTTGGTCAGAATGTTTTATCACAGCAATAGAAAGCTAACTAGGACAATGGCATTAGCAGATGGATCCATTTGATCTGACTCTGAGAAGTGCTGGAATAAACTGCATGCTACATCTAGTCACTGTGTGCCCACTAAGTGCTGGGTACTGTGCTGGGTGTTGGCATATGAGGTGTACAGAGTCTTCATCTTCATGGAGCCTGCAACCCTATAAATGAACTTGCAGTGGGTTCTAGAAAAGGAGATGGGAAAAAAGGAGAGAAAAGCAGGAGCACACAAGCATGCTTTAAGAAACTCTTGGGCTGAAGGTCAGAGGCTCCTCTCTCAGCCCTTTAGGGGAATAAATAAATTTCAGTTTCCAGGAGGGTAGCTTCAGTTTTGCAATTAGAGTTAAAGGTTAACCCCACTGGCCTGGGAATGAGATAAGAGGACTGTGTGAAGCTGGGGTCACCAGAGGCTGACATTTATTTGCCCTTGAACCTCACATTTCTTGAATCCTCAGAAATATCAGCTCTGGGAAAGGCAAAAGCTGTGGTGGCAAGAGCTCAGGGCTAGTAGGTAGGCACTATCACTGCACTTGGCAAGCTGCTAAGCTCCTTTCTGGGATGGCCAGCATGCACCATGGACCTGCTATACCTACTTAGGGGACCAAGAGCACTGTCCCCACATCTCTGAATAGCTAGTATGTGGTCAAGGAGTGGTCCCAACTCTTGACAAGGAGTTCAAGTTGATACAAGGAAGAGAACAGGGTGCTATTGGATCAAGAAGTCCGCTTCTACCCAGAGAATCATCAGTTCTGAAAACTGGCCACAAATCTAAAGATCTCCTTTGTGTTAGGCTTTGCAGCTAGGGATGATTGGATAAGGTCAACCTCCTAATCCAGTGGGAAGAAGCTGTCTACAAATTTTAGGCATATACTCCCCCCACCCCCATCCAGCTCTCTGAGTTTACTGAATCTGGCAAATTCTCAGTTGGCCGTGCTCCCCTTCCTTCTCTTTGGTCAAATTCTAGATTGCAAACCTCTCCACAGATGATTGGGGCTCCTATCTGGAACACCATAAACAGCTCCCATTGCTTTCTGCACAGCCTTGTGCAAACTTTCCTCCCTCCTTCCAGCGACAGCTCAGGCGCGCCACTCTATCCCCGTCCATCAGAGGCACTCTTCTGCCATCTAGTGGTTTCCCAAGGCTGTACACTATGCATGGTGTGAAGGGTAACTGCTTTAACAATGTATCTGACTTGATTGCTTTTTTACTCAATCAAAAAATGAAGGACTCTTGGATTACAGAAAATGGTATCAATTGTGATTAGCACAAATTTTAAAAACCTTAACTAAAACTTTATTTAATATTTGGAGCTCAGGGAATCCTTGTGAAAGCTGAACTTTCTAAAAATAGCAAAAGTGTCATGGGTGTGTGGGCTCAGCTTGTAAACAGGAACACCTGGTACCCTGGAAAGAAGGGTGGTACTTTACTGTAGACAAATCTCACTGGCATCAAGAAAGTACATAATAAATCCCAGTCTCCCCACCCCGCACCCCCATCATCTTAGGGGGGTGATGAAAAAGATTCCATAAACCATGTGATGCAGAACTTCTAGGCTTCACTCTTGCATGGTCATATAGCTGAGGCAGATCTGCCTGTTAACCCTGAGCATCTCAAAGTGCTTTCTCCTTTTGAATTCTTACTAAGTAAAGCTGGCATGGTCTAAGGCAAATCTGATTACCTTCTTTCAGGCTAACTTTGTAGAGGGGAGTAAAGCTAGAAAATGTCTGAGGTTTCCCAGCCACAGTTAGGGCATGAGAAGCTCAGTGTCTTACCCTCTCCCTGCTACCGTGGCTCTTCCTCAACTCCACCTAGATCAGCTTGTACCACTCTGAAGGGAAACTGGGTTTCCCTGTGTCATCTTATCTTAGTGAAGTCCACTTGTTCACTCGCTCAGCCATTCAATTCCTTCATTCATTCAGCATGCCCACATTCAACTGATCTGATCTCTCCTAAAGGGAAATTCCTGGCCCAGGGCTGGGGACAGACTTGGAAAGTGATTGTCCAAAGCTGTGAACCTACCTGCACATTGTGAGGAGGTGGCAATGGGTGAATATTTTGCTGAGAAATATATCTGTGAATTTATTGCTTTCCTAATCAATGATAACCTGGCAGGAGGGGATGCAAAGGGCTATGGGAGCATGGAGTCAGGGGACAGGGGACAGGGGACAGGAGACTTTCTGGAGGATGTACCCTTAAGATATTCTGGGAAGAGAAGAGGCTATTCTGGGCTGTGATTAAGTGGCCCCTCCCCCTCCCTTCCTTTTGCCCTCAGCCATTGCTTGCTGTCATATCTAAAATGATTTCAGTCCTTATTTAGAGGTGTTTGCTATATTGGGTCTGTCTTATTTTTCTAACCTGACATCTCAAAAAATATCTCTGTGCTCCCATTAGGCTGTCTTCCTCTGACTCTGAAGTCCCAGCAGAAAGTCACTGTTGGTTTTCTTTCCCTGTAAGCCTGTCTGAGACCCATGCTTTCTCAAAGCTTCCTGTTTGGGAGTCTGGCCCTGACCTCTCTCTTACAGTCCAGCTCTAAACCCCAAGACAGAAATAATTACCTCACTGAATGCAGAGTGCTTCTCATTTCTTACTTTATTTCTGACGAAGACCATCTATTCCTCCATGACTCTCTTTGCAACTCTGTTCACTGAAAATAGGCTCACTAGCTGTATCAGTCACTTTTCTGTTGCTGTGATAGAAACACTGACCAAAGCACCTTATAGAAGGAAGAGTTTTATTTGAGCTTATGATTCCAGAGGGGCAAGAATCAGTCCATCATGGTGGGGAGGCATGGTGGCAGAGGTAGCTGGAGAAGGAGCAGAAGCTAAGCTCTCACATCTTTAAGCAGGCACAGGAAGCAAGAAAGCAACTGGAAATCTGGCAAGGGTTAAGAACTCTCCAAGCCTGCTCCCAGTGACATGCTTTCTCTAGCATGGCCATACTTTCTAAGACCACCTAAAACAGTGACATCTGCTGGGGACAAAATGTCCAAATACTTGGAACCTATGGGGGACATTCTCATTCAAACCATCACACTAATCCTCTGTGTCATTTGTGAGATGGGGATGAGGTCCCTTGCCCTGCATTACTATACATAGGCCACTACCATCACCTCTCCTGTTAGGCTGCAGGCCTCTCCAGGGTGGAAACACAGATTCTCTGAAGTTTTTGCATGCAGTGGCCTCTTGTCTTTACCAGACCCTGCAAATCAACCACATCTTCAAATTATAGGGCTTGGTTAAGAGAGAGCAGAAGTTCCAGTCTGTGCGGTGAGTTAGCCTCCGGCATTTGCAATAGCCTTCTCCCAAAGGTAGGTTGGTGGTTGGTTCACTGAAAGGCAGTGCTGCACCTCACTCTGCCACCACTGAACAGAGAGATTTCCATGCCAAAGATGGCACCACAAGTAAGAGGCTCTGGTTGAATGCATGCGTAAAACCCTAGCATTGTTCAGGACAATGACACAGGACAAAATGCACTGGAGTAAAAGAATTAAGAAAAAGCTTAAGAGGGAAAATCCTTTCCAGACCACATAATGACTAGAGAGGTTGAATAGAATTAAGATCTAGTTCTGGACTGAAGGTTATGAATGGAAAACTGACTCTTAAAAAACTGTTTTACATTAACTAATTAATTAATTGTGTGTGTATGTGTTGTGTGTATGTGCACAAAGGTACCATGGTGTGTGTGTGTGTGTGTGTGTGTATGTGTTGTGTGTACGTGCATGAAGGTACCATGGGGTATATGTGGACATCAGAGGATAACTTCTGGGAGTCAGCTCTCTCCTTCCACCATGTGGATTCTGGGATCAAACTCAGGTCATCAGGCTTTACAGTTTATCAGCTGATCTATCTTGTCAGCCCGAAATGGGCTCTCTTAAAAGCTGTGATGCACTATGGGTAATTCTCCAACATCCACACAGCAATTCACCATTCAGAGGATAGATCCAGAGGATAGTCTATGGATTGTGCCATATCCTTTGCCATGTGATGGAATTCAGTCAATAAAACCTAAGGCAAGTGCTGCTGGAGGCTTCTGGGAAGGGTCTGTGTTGTTCTTAAGCTAATGGTGGGTAGTCATTCTCAACTGCCAGAGAAAGGATGGCTACCACAGGCTGCCCTCTCACCAACTGTGAGGCCACCTTTGGCATCAGGTAAAGCCAACACTTGTTGGTAGTTGTGATGAAGGGAGTCTGGCCCTTGCTGTCACTAATGAGTCTCTGGATCAACCTCAGAGCTACCTTAGCTCTGGATTCCACATTATAGAGGCCAGTGAGTTGATGGTGGATTTTCTGTCATGCACAGTTCAAAGCCAATCCCTGGTGGCAGAGTGTGAAGTAGAAAATTAAGGCAGCAGAAACATGCAGGACTTGGATGACAGAGAATAAGGTATGAGTGAGAAAAACCGAGCTAGTCTTGAAGCATAATAGTGTCATGGGGCTTTGCAGCTGGGGCTGACACCTCTGCTCTTCTTCCCCCCTCCCCAGACTGTCTGTTCATCTATGTGGACTTACATGGAGGTTTTGTGTTACCACTACTGAAGAAGGGAGATATTTGGTTGGGGGAAGCAGGCACAGAAAGGGAAAGGAAGATGGGCCTGGGTAGCTCCTTAGAGTGAACCAGGGACCTGGATGCAGTGAGGGAAAGGCTAGAAGCAAACAGAACCAGAGCAGAGGTCAAAACTGTAGGAAAGGCACGGACGGCATGGCGCAGAGTCGGGGGCTGTGGGAGAAGGGAGCATTCCTTCATCATCCTGACTCGAGCCCATACTGCATGAGCTCTAGCTTCCCAGAGGACTGGCACTGGGCACTAGTATTCACACTGTGAACACCATCAGCAGCAGTAACCTCATGGGCAGCAACTCAAGGATGATAGTGAGCCAAAGCAAGGGAGGAAAAAGAACATGGACTCTAGTGGTGCCTGTAGGTGACTGACAGGTTTCATACAGCTTAGAAGTGTTTTGGAAAGCACTGGCTCCTGCTAAGGAGGACAGAAGCTTAGGGTCATTGGGGGTGAGCTTAGGAACATGTGTGGCTTATTTTGGTAGTAATGGGTGAAGGAAGGCCAAGTACCTTCTAGGTTCCACTAGTTTGGGTCACAGAAAATACATTTTGGGAAAACAGTTCTCTTTGGAGCATGCTGGATCCAAGATGGCCACAATGGGCTATTTTTTAAAAACTATCTGGGTAGAGATAAGAACGTTCCTCCTCTCAGACACACAGCCAGCTCAGGAGAAGAAGAGATCATTTGATCAACACCTGTCAAGATTTGAAGGTATTTTGGACTCCTATGAAGCTGTCCAGGTAGAAGTTGGGAGTTTGAAAGAGATTTGGGTCAGGGACATGACTTTGATCATTACTGGTTGGAAATTTAGTTCACATCAAAGAATAAAATTACTGAGTGTGTAGAATTAGTATAGTGAAAATGACCAAAGACAAAAAAATGAACTCCAACATTTAAAGACCCAGCAGGTAACAATTTTTAAATGGCTAGAAGGCACAGTGGTGGAATAAGGGTCTGTGTTTATGATGGCAGGCAGGGGGATGCTCTGTCAAGAGGGAGGTAGTGGCTGCCAGTCTCAGATGATGAACAGGAGACTCTATAAGGATCTCAGTAGCAAGGGGATGCTGATGCCTGCATTGGGCATTGGTTACGTTTTTGTCACTGTGAACAAATATCTGACAAGAAGCAACTTAAGGGAAGAGGACTTATTTTGACTCACTGTTTGAAGGGATCTAGTCCATCATGGTGGGAAAGGCATGGCAGTGGGAGCATGAGGTAGCTGGTCACATTGTATCCACAGTCAGAAAGGAGACAGAGAGGGAGAGGAGGAGGGAGAGGGAGAGGGAGAGGGAGAGGAGTCACTAGACACCATTGTTCCCGAGCCTTGGTGGGGCAGAACATCCTTGTAGAAGAGCAAGAGGGAGAGAAGCTTATGCTATGGCATGTAAAAAGGGGAGAGGGAGAGGGAGAGGGAGAGGGAGTGGGAGAGGGAGAGAGAGAGAGAGAGAGAGAGAGAGAGAGAGAGAGAGAGAGAGAGAAACTGGTGCTCAGCTGGCTTCCTCTTTTCTTGTTTAGTCTGGGACCCCTGCCTGTGGGATGGTAGCACTCACATTCAGGGTGGATCTTCCCTCTACAGTTAAACTTCTCTGGAAGGTGCTCACAGAGACTATAGATAATTAAAAACTCAAGTTGGTAATCAAGATTAGCCATCACAGTGCCCCCTGAGAATCGCTTCCATGGCATGGAAGAGGCTGCGGCCAGACTGAGGTAGATTGAGGAGTGCAGCAGGTGTCAATGACGCTTGTAAAAAGTTTGACTGCAAAGAGGAACAAAGAAGTGCTGGTGGCCAATAGGGACGTGGAGCTAGGGATATAGAGTCAAGGTTAGACTATAAGAGGGTGGAGGGGTGATGACATCTGGGACTGTACTTTCATGAGGAAGGAGGAGAGACAGTCATCTGCTGAGGGAAAGAGGGGATATTGAGGAAAAAGAAATCAATGAGAAATGGTCACAGAGGGCTCTGCAGGACTGCTGGGAAGACTGGCCAGCACAGCTGAAAATCAGGTTGAGGCTGAGTGGAGACCTTGAGCCTGAGGAGGTCTCAGTCTGCACGGTTGCCTGATTTTCTACCCTGAGCCTCGCGAGAGCTGCCTGAGAGTAGAGGTATACAACAGGTAGCTCTTCAGTTTGAGCCGGGCTAGGTAGGTATAATATGACAAAGGCTATGTGATGGTTAATCCGGTCAACTTTACTGGATTGTGAAATCTAAAATAATAATGATAATTGACAATAATAAGAATATTGAGACAGAATCCCACTATATAGCCCTGGATGACCTGGAACATGCTACGTAGACCAGGCTGGCCTTGAACTCACAGAGATATGCCTGCCTCTGCCTCCAAGTGATGGGATTAAAAGTATGTGCCACTCTGCCTTGCAACATCTAGGATATCTAGGATCTGGGTTCGTCTGTGAGAATGTTTCCAAAGATGATTAACTAAGTAAGGGTCAGGAGGACTTTCCCTAAATATGAGTGGCGCATCCCATAGGCTGGGGGCCCAGAAGGAACAAGAGAGGTTGAAGGAGGAAGCCTGTTAGCCCCTCTCTCTCTCTGTTTCCTGGCTGCCAGGAAATGAACAGCTGTCCTGTCACATGCTCCTATCATGATGTTCTGCCTCACCACAAGCCCAGAAACAACAGAGACCAGAGATGGGGGACTGAAACCTCTGGCACATGAGACAAAATCAAATTTTCCTATGTTGAGCTGTTTCTCTTGGGTATTTGTTACAGTGATGAAATTTTAAACACAGACTTCTCAGTAAGTGGAGGAGCTTGGTCCAGATAGCTCCTCACCTGTACCTATGACTCAGCCTAAGTTAGGATGACTGTCCATCTCACCTCATTTGTGCTTCTGTGCACAAATGGGAACATGGGCTTACAGTCTTCCAAGCCACCTTCATACCTTATACCCTTAGGATGGCTACTATCTAAAAGTGGAGAATAACAAGTATTGGTGAAGATATGGGAAAATGAAGCACTTGTGCACTATTGGCAGAGGTGTAAAATGATGCCGCTGCTGTGAAAAATACTATGGCAAGTCCTCCAACTATTAAAAATAAAATTACCATGTGATCCAGCAATTTCACTTTTGGAAATATACCTCAAAGAATTGAAAGCAGGGTCTCAGAGATATTTATTCATGGCAGCAATATAGAAGTCACCCCAAGGGTCCACTGGCAGATGAATGGATCTACAAAACATACATACATACATACATACATACATATGTATATATGTATGAATATTCTAAAAGGAAGGAAATTCTAACACAAGGGTAAAGTCTGAGAACATCATTCTCATTGAAATAAGCCAGCCACAGAAACACAAATATTATTATGATTTCACTTAAAAGAGATACCTGGAGTGGTCAAATTCAAAGACAGAGAGTAGAATGGTGGCTGCCAAGGGCTAGAGGAGAGGGAGAGGGCGTTGTCCAATGTGTGGAGTTGCTATTTTGGAAGAGCTTTGGGGGGCAGATGGCAGTGATACTGCACAACATGAGGGGATGGGGTTGCTTCCCTCTGTTACCTCATGACCTGGAACAGGCCCCTTGCACTCTGACCTTGGCGCCCTTTTAGAATACTTAGAATATTCACTCATTTAAGGTCTCCTCCAGCCCTAACAGGGATATCACCAAGCTCCAGGGACAGGAATGCAGGGCAGATGAGTCTCTGGGTGCCTCCTCAATAGGGTCCCTAAGGTCCTTTTGTTTCCTAGAGAAAAAGATCCATTCCTACCTATAGTGCTTCCCTCAGTAGGAAAAGGTCCTGCTGACAAGACCTGACTTGGCCTGAGCCCTGTAAACCGGGACTCTTCATCTGGATTTCAAGGCTTCAGAAAGGGCGGGGTTGGATGTGGTGGGAAAACCCCGGGACATGCAGCCAGAGCCAAGAGTGGCTTTACTCCTTTATAATATGCTTAGGCTCATTCTATGTTTCCTGTGCTTGTTCTTCCTTCCTCCAGGAAGCCCTCTAGCTGCCAAGTGGGTCCCACTGAGAGCTCTTATAGTCCTTTCCTGGCTGCTTCCTATATACCCTGGGCATACCCGGTGAGCTGAATCAAATCAAGGGCTTCTGCCTTGCGGACACTTAATTTTATTCTAATTGAGAGAAACCTTGCAGAGGGCCAATTGAATGGTAGAGCCAGGCTTCTGACAGTCTTCTCCTTGGAGTTCAGACTAGGAAATGAGGCATGCATATCAGAACAGACCAGAAAAGGGGGCATACTTCAGTGTGATACCGCCGCATGCGGCACACCCACAGAATGGTATACTCACACCACAGTAACGGGGCAGATGTGAATTCTGAACTAGAACCCTAGAAGGCTTCTTTCTCCCTCTCTCCCTCTTTTCTCCCCCAGACCCATCCCTCTCCCTCCCCCCTCCCCTCTCCCCACTTCTGCCATTTAATTATGGCCACAGGGCCTAATCTATCAGGCCAAGGCAGAATAGCTAGAACATGTTCCTGGCTATTTTAGGAGACATACTACCGATTTTAACCACCTGATAGCAATGACGTGGGGATAACCCTGGGTGCTAGGGAAAGACCACTGGCTTATTGAACTGAACTTCCAGAGGGCAGCTACAGACTAATAAACCAAGTGTGGTGGTCCTTCTGAGCACCAACTGGTGCTGCTGCATAGGCCTCACATACACAAAGCTGGCCTTGCTCTGGGACATCCAGGACTTACCTCAGCCTTTAAGTCCCTGGGGACTAGGGAGAAGCAGGCCCCCATAGTCTGAGGTTGGTTGTTCAGGACAGCACTGCCAGGCATCCCCCTCAAAGATTCTCTTTCTCTGTCTCTCTCTTCTTCCTCCCCTCCCTCCCTCCTCCCTTCCTCCCTCCTTTCCTTCCTTCCATCTTTCCTTCCTTTTTGTGTGTTTGTGTGTATAGTACATGGTGCATTCATGCAAGAATGATGGTGTGTGTGACTGTGGAGGCCAGAGCAGGATTCTGGGTGTCTTCTAAAGATCTCTGAGACCTTATTGCCTTGAGGCAGGAACTGGAAGCTCACCACTTTGGCTAGGCTGTCTGGTCAGCAAGCTTTCAGGATCTGCCTATCTCTACACCTCTACCACCACCACAATGCTGGGGTTACAGGCACACACAACCATACCTGATTTTTACATGGGTGCTGGGGATTTGAACTTAGGTCACGTGCTTGCAAAGCAAGCACTCTTACCCACTAAACCATCTCCTCAGTCCCTCTCAGAGATTTTCTACTGGTTTGCCTTTTTTTTTCAGGATCCTGCTGACTGTACTCACAATACTTAGAAAAATTATATTTTCAGAGAAAGCCACTAGGGTATCATTTCTGCAGAAACAGGTGTACAGTTTCCCAATTGTTTGGCAGTTTATCTCAGGAAGGGGGAGCTCCTTCAGGAAGCAAACACAGGGAATTCAAGCTCTGAAAATTTAGCTTAGCTATGGTTTTTCCTTTGCTTCTAAAATACACTGCAGTCCTTTCTTTTTTGCGTTCAAAGCAGCCAGCATGATCTAAAATGTTTACAGGCACCTGGGGTCATTGCCAAGTACTGGCTCCTAAGGTCCTGGCCAGTGTTTACAATGCTGTGTCTAAGAGCCACAGGATGGAACTGGGGAAAGCTTAGGTGAGAGTCAGAAGTCTAAGCCACTGTGTGACCCAAGGGCCTGTTTCTGCCCTTCTGTGGCCTTCAACATTCCAACCTTCCACCACTGAAAAATGGGTCATCAAACTGTTGTCACCCTTGCTCCTATCCAGCTGGAACATCCCACCATTCTATTGCAGAGTATATTTGTAAGAGACTAGGCTAATGAGAAGTTAATTGGGAAACAAAGCCACTGATCTGACAGGCTAAGTAGGAGGAGATAAAGGAAGAGCATACCAAATAGTTCTCACTGGACAGTGAGGGAGCTCACGTGTGCAAACATCTAGCTGGATTCTGCTCAGTTCCTACATATTCAAATGTCACTATGCACAGAGTGCTTTGATAAAGGCAAAGTGTGGTCCAAGTTCATCCCTTATAGATTCTGTGACCTTGGGTTCATTCCTAGATCTCTGTGGTCTCCTGTTTCCTAGGTATATAGAGAGTGAGTTAGATCGGCCATTAGGGACCATTTCAGTCCTAAGACAAATTTTATTATTATCTAAGTTCCAAGCAAATGTCACAAAAGACATCAGCTACAGGCATTTTTCTGTACTCATTCCTTTTCTGAGGAAATCATGTTTGGGTTGAAAAACAGCCTGAGTGGCCTAATGTGCCTTTTGGCCTCTTGCTGTTCAGTAATTCTTACCTCTGCTTGCTGCTTCTTTGGAGTTACCCATGGAAACACAGGGAGTTATGCAAGAGGCTCTCAAGCCATGCCAGAACCTACCCTTCTCTTTGGTACTCTTCATCTAGATTCGACAGGAGCTGTGAGCCCCCTGTGGAGAGGTCTATAGCAGCCAGGGGCAAGTCTCGATAGGTAAAGTTCATCAGCTGCATGGGAGCAATGCTCTTGGTTTCTTCATCTACTTGTTGGGAGATGATCTCAACTTCAGAAATTCCTCCTTCAATGGCAGGCCTGGTTGGAGAGAAGGAGTGACAGGGAAGAGTTAGCCCCTAAGACCAAAATACTTCTTCCATTTGTCAAAAGGGGTTGAAAGCATGGGATCTGGGATGTGCTGATGGAAGGCAGAGGAAGCACAAGGTTGCCATTCTTCCCCACTGGCCAGCTAGGGACTGGCCCAAAGTCCTGGTCAGTCACCTCCTCCTCATCAGGTGGGGTGAATGGAAGAACTTGAACATAAGAGCTTTGGGGAGCAGGTCCTTCATCGAGGGGAAGGACCAACCAGGCTTTTAGGATTCTGTGTCACTATACTTTATCTTACAGTCATGCTTTAGATCATTTCACAGGATCTTTGTTAAAGGTTCTTTGTGGTTGTTCCATCATCTGTATCACAATAGAGAAAAGGTGCTTTTGTTCAGTGGACATACTGCAGAGAGCCAGGAGCTTCCTAGGAGACTTGGAGATATTGTTGGCCTTGGGTGTTGAGAAGAGTCAAGGACAGCTAAGACGCTGTTCCCTTTCCACTTGGACTGGTCCTATCATATCTCCCTTTTCAAGGTCAGTAAGTAGGAAGCTGGGGGCCACCTGAACAAGTTGAGGAATTTGGTCAATCTATGTCACTGGCAGACATATCTTGGGCACTGTAAGAACCAATAGCTTCACTGGCACACAGCACACCTCAGTCAAGGGCAGTAACACCTCCCAACCCACCAGGAAATATTTGTCAACTTATGGAGGCATATTTAATGCCACTGGTATCTAAGTTAGAGGTAGGGATATTCCACATCCTGCAAGATGTCTAACAGTTGTGCACCGTGCTACCAAACATCTCCTTATGGGAGATGCTGGGCTGGAGACTTTGCCTTTCTCTTCCTGGGGTGTGGTCTTTGGTGTCCCCCTCAAACATAATCCTGTAGAATCTGAGAGGCTGAATCTTCTTCCAGTCAAACCACAAGGATAGGAAAGAAAAATAATGTGCATGGAGCAGAGTAAATTAAATATCTGGGGAAAAAATGAAGGTCAGTGTCCAGGGAATAGAGGCCAGTGACAACACTGAGGTGGCAGCCAGTCTGCTGTAGACTATTACTGGGCTCTGGTGCCACTTTCTGGGAGTTCTTTCCAGGCCTCAGTTTCCCTAACTGAAGCATGAGGAAATGAAACAGAGGCTTCCTGAGGGCTGCCCTCTCTCACTCCATGGTCTGATATGGCTAGGGGAAACATGGAGCAGGGGAGGGCAGGTCTGGAGTGACAAGCCCCACTTTTTCTTGGATGGGGAAACTATAAATTCCAAACTTTTCTAACAAACATTGAAATCTAATCAGTAACAGAGTGGCAGTCATTCAGGAAGTACAGAGCTGAATCTGCATGCTTCTCCTTTGCTAGGATGATTCAAGGGTCATAGGTAGGCTACCTAGGCTACCTGAATCCACCAAGCAATCCCCAGTGCCCCATTTTCTTTTGCAGGCCTCCTTTGCTTTTTCCTACCTGTCAAGCACAGATAATAGTACTCATCACTGCGTGACATTTACAAAATGACTAAGAGCTTCAGACAGAACAGTCACGGGATGTGCAGCTTCTGTGTTTCTCAACAATTGATATAAAAGCGTGGGTGTTTCTGGGGGAATCCCAGTTACTCCAGATGTTTCCTAAAAAGTATGTGCTGGGTTGAGTGTGTTCTCTTTTCTCAGGGACTATTCAAGGAAACAGGATTTTTGAACTGAACAAATAGAACTTCCTGATCAGTGCGGTGCTCAAAGAGGGCTGGAGTTAAGTTTCTGAGACTAACAGGGCACAGTTTCACGTGAGGAACAAATTACTTCTGCCTTCCTAACGATCCTGCCCTCCTTTCAGCGCCCCCCTCCCACCCGCCACCCCAAGACAGGGTCTTTCTGTAGCCCCAGCTGGTCTGGAACTATGTAGACTAGGCTGGCCTTGATCTCACAGAGATCCACCTGCCTCTGCTGGGATTAAACATGTGGTCCACCGTGCCTGGCTCTCTCCCACTGTTTTTGACAGTGGTTATAGTGGCCCAACTCCATCTCCATCCCCATGGTCATTCTCAGCAGTGGCCTCCTTTGGTGGGAATAAACCCTCATAGTTCACAGCCTAATTACTGAAACTACATCCTGCTTTTGCACATGAAGAACAGTACGGTGGATGAAATGCATTAATGGCTCTATTCATCCTTCCTTCAGGGATAAATACCAAGCCTAATTACCCCCTCCACCATGTGACTTTGCAGCTTCTCCAAACAATAGGATATGTATATTATATTTCCCAATTCTTGAGTCTGTGTTCAGCCATGTGACTTGTTTTGGCCAACTGGATGTTAGTAGGCATGACAGCAGCAGAGGCATGAAAAGCACTTGTCAGTTTCTGACTGTGGTCTTACTCCTCTGACATCACTAGTGAAAAGTAACCAGCTAGGCTATTGGGGGAACAGAGACACATTGAACAGTCTAGTCTCATCTAGATCAGCTGGCAGCTATACAATAAACCCCCAAGATGAGGGACAATCCCAGGCAAGATCATCAGATTTATCTAGCTGATTACCTCAGGCATGGGAGTGATCAATGCTAAGTGTTGTATTACAGCAAGGCTGGGAGTTTCACAATGCAACAGTGATCAGACAATGCATTCATGTACCGCCAAGCTCCTGATGACTGAGTAGTCAGACCTACAGCTACAGAGACTTGGAGGGCACAGTATAATAATAGTGTCATTTTTACCTTGGTGTTGTTTACCAGTGAGTTGCCACCTGGTGACTTACCACACTGATGCTTGGTGAGTTTAAGTGGTTGGTCCACATGGCATGTTAGGTTTTGGGAACTAAAAGCAACTCTCCCTTCAGAGTTCCTTTCCTGGTTTTATAAAGCCTGCTTTAGAAACCACCTCATGATTTCTACATTTCCTTGCAATTCCTGTTTATTATTACCCTAAGCACTTCCTAGTCTTATTTTGAGGTTTGCTTTTGAAAGGTTTCCTCTATTTTTTTTGTGACTACCTGCTAAAGGAAAAGTGTGTATCAGTTGTCTGAAGTAGCAAATCTCCATTTCATGAGAGACTTACAGCAGCATCCTGGATCCAGAGAGCAGGCCCCAGTGGTACTTACTGTGGATTGGTCATGTTGAATGATGCAGCCAAAGCCATGGGTGTTCTTGATGTCTAGTGGGGCTCAGGTGTCCTGAAGCCTGCTGTCAGCATGTCCAAGTGGGGGTTCTACAAGATACATGAAAATAAGAGTGCCCTGAAACAAAAAATGGGAATTTATTACTTTCAGATGCTGAACCAAATTCCTCCTAAGCTCATCTAAAAATGGGAGTGCTTGGCACTGCCTCTCGTATAGCACTTTTCTTCACAGTAATGTTCAACACATTCTTCCAATAGTGCTATGGAGTGGTAACAGCAGGTGTCATGCTTCTCTCGCCTCTCTCCCCACCCTCTAGGTTTTCTGACTCTTTACACTAAGTTGCTGTGCCCCGCAAAGCCAGAATAAATTATAGCTCCGTCTCTCTTTCCTTCTCAATTGGATCTTCAATGAGAGAGTCAACAGACAGCGGCTAAGGGGGCCTGTCCTATGGTCAGAACCTCACTCCCATCTACTCCCTGTCCTCAGTTTCCCCATGTAAAAACAAGGATAACAATATAATGAATTAATGAGGCAATGCACGATAGACACTTGGAAGAATAGTAAACAATACATTATTGTTGGCTTTTATTATTGTGACTATTTTATTTATAAATTAAAGTTGTACAGTCTGTACAACCTGAGCACATTCCAGAAAGCATTTGTATATCTAAATATAAAGCTTTCCTCTTAAGATGTGGCATAGGTCCACAGAATATGCTTTTTCTATCAACCAATGTGTCAAAAACTACTGAGGTCTTCTGGGAGATAGTACAGCCCTGCAGAGAGTACACAGGCAGACAGATGCTGCATCTGGGTGGCTTCAAACAAGTCACTAGGGAGGTGGCTTAAAGGGGTAATCCTTCTGTAAGTTGTACTCTTCCATACACTGCTGCTACTACAAGAAATCCATATAGGATAAAAACCTGCTCTCCTGATCTGAAGCTCTGCTTAGAGGGGCGAATCAACTAGGGAGACAAAGGGGGAGGTTGGATATATCACACAAAAAGAAAATAGCTTTCAGGGTGGGAAGCACTAGGAGCAGATGTTCAGTGGGCAAAGGGAGAACCTCCTATAACCCATGAGCTAAGGAAAGACAGAGCTCACTCACATGATGAGGAACCCCAGGGAGGGCTGAACTTAAGAGTAAAAGGAAACAGGAGATGAGTGCTCTCTAAAATTGGAAGGAGTTCGAACCAGCAAGCCAGGAAGCATTCTACACCAGTAGTTTGTAGGGGGTCAAAAGGTCAGAGACAATTTGGACAGGGAGAATTCAGAAGCTATCTTGCAGTCATGCCTTACTAACAGTTTTATCTTGCTTTAACAGACTTTGGTAAACAGGTCTAAAATTGAATAGAAAATTCTCCTGAACAGTATTTGGCATTATATATTAATTATATAGTAGACAATATAAAATTCACCATTCTACCATGCAGATTTAAAATCAGTTGTATTTTTTCTTCTCTTTATAAACAATCTAACAAAGTCTTTCTAGTATTGAAATTGGCCATGTGGAGTGTCTAACTTCAACTGGAAATGAAGTCAGGGTGGAGGTCCCCCAAACTAGGAGCTAGATGAGCAACAGCCCTTTCCAGAATGGGTCTTAACAAATTGCTATTCCTAAATGAATATTTGAAACACTATACAAGATATTAGCCCTGGGGAGGCTACAGTAGGAAGGTCCTCAGGCAAGTGAGCCAAGAATCTATAAACTCCAAACTTTTTGTCACCCTAACTTAAGAAGAATAAAAACTGATGAATCAATAACTATAAATAAGAAACATTAGGGCTTATGGCAATACATATAGCAAATATGCAACATAGACAAAAAAGTGGAAATAAAAAATGTGAAGAATTTTAATTTCGCTTTTAGGAAGGAAAATTTCAAATATTGTAGAGAATTATGTAATGGACCTCCAGTTCCTCATCACCCAACTTCAACAGTTATCAACTAACGACGGTCTTGTTTTCTCTATACACCCACCCATTCCCCATCCCTCATGAATATTATTAAATACGATGATGTCCTAGATACTGTCTTACTGATTTGAAAGTATTTCACTATGCAGTGCTAAAGAAGAGAAAGACTCCTTTTGGAAAGACATACCACAAAAGTATCCTCACCCTTACTTAAGTCAGTATCTTAGTAATAGTAAACACTCCTCTGCTAGTCCTGTGATTTTTAGAGGCTTATTTAAGTGAGGAGCCAAACCACATCCAAACCACGTCCACAGATTGTCTCTGGTCACCGTGATTCTTGAGTCTCATTTCATCTACAGGGTTCTCGATCTCATTTTTCCATTGGGAAAACTGGCCTTTGTTTCCCGGTCTTGGATATGATTACATCCCTTTAGTAGATAAAATTAATCAACATGTTTCTCTATTTCACATATTTCTTCAAATTTTAACTAATCTATACACTTTAACAAATTCAAGCTCACTTTTTGGAAGACTTTATGGGCAGTGCCATAATTTGTAATAGAAGACAATACCTTTTTGTTTTCCTTTTATGACATTAACATCCATTGATGACCTACTAGGTCTATTCATTCACTAGGTTTATAAAATGGTGACAGTTTAACTTTATTATTTCTTATCAATCAGTTTTTATAAGGACAAGTTTTCTCATCATCCATAATTTGATTAGACTAACATATAGTTCACACAGAGAAAGAAGGACAAATTTTGATCTTTGTATAACCTTCCCTCCTTTATTGGTTTTCAGAACAATAACTTGGTATCTCATCATCTTCCAAAGTAACTGATGAGGTGTTTGCTGTGTTCAGTAGCCTCATAGATTCATTCACACACTGTGCAGAGACTGGACAAGGAGCAGATTCCCTGACAGGTGGCAGCAGTTTCCTGGAGAGGAGATGCAGGCATGGGGAAGGGATGTCAGCTTCTTAAAACAGGGGCAGAAGGCAGGAAGGAGGTGAAGACATATGGATTAAGCCCTATTTAGATGGACAGTGAATAGATGCTGGATCTGGAGCTTTTGAACCTTAACAGCAACACATTCTAGAAGGCCAACTGCCTTAAGATGATGGGAACACTTTGTCTGGCTGTTCTTAAAAATATTTTCCAAACAAAACCACCCCCAAAGCACAAGCCTAGCACCAGGCAGGTGTAGTCTAGCACTCTATAAATGAGCATCTCAAGTGCAAACCTGCTGCCTCAAGAACCTGGTAAAAGTAGATGAGAAAACCTGGTTTGGATTTACTGGGTCTGGCTCGAGTGAGTGGTGAGGCTGCTTCTTCAAAGTCAGTAAAATTCTAGACTCAGTCCCATGTTATTTACTAACATCATGTTTGCTTACTGCAGATCCTTAGAATTTTAGGCTTTAAAAAGACTGCTAATGCCAATTAATTTCTTACCTACCAAGGGAAAAAAAAGCCACAATTCAGCTCTCCTGTCCCTGGACACCCCTAGGTTCGTTCATTCCTCATCCTTACCGCATGTGACAATGCCTTCCTTGGCTGCCTTCATACCTATTTCACTGATTCTCACATCTAGTTTTACCCCAGTCTGTTGGGAAATATGAATTCATGGGCTACTCTACAGAAATGTCAATCAGAACTCTGCAGGGGATGATGATAAGCTTGTTAAGTGTTCCATGTGTTTACAACATACAGCCTCTCAATGTGATCCCTTAGGTCAGTGGTTCTCAAACCTTCTCCAGTACTAGATTCCCCTGGGGACTTACAAAGCCCAGATTGCTACTAGGTCCACTGGTGACATTTCTAATTCAGTATAGTGAGGGTAGGGGCCTGAAAGTTGAATTTCTAACAAATTTCTGTTGGACATTGACCTTCTAATGCACAGACTGCACTCTGATCTGAATCTGTAACTTTGCTTGAGGTGAACTAGGTATTTTTCCTTTTCAGGTGAAGTTAACTGACTGCCAAGCCCTCTGGTGGAATTATCAGCAGTGCCTTCTCTGGCAGGCTCTAGAACCAGAGAGATGGTGTCAGGAATGCTGTTTGCAAGTAGAAGGGGCACAGAGAGTTGTTAGCATCTTTCCTGGAGGAAGATGTCAATGGCACCAAGGGGCCTAGATTTCAAAACCAGATTGGTCAATACAGTGAGACTCCATATTAAAAATAAAAGCAAAAGATGTTGATATATGTGTACATTATGAAATGAATATCACAAACAAGTTAATCATCAACTCTGTAGCCTCACATAATCATCTTTATTGCTGTTATTTTGTTCTTTACGAGAACATTTGTGATCTCTCTTAGCAAATTTCAAATATATAATCCATTGTCATTAATCATTATTGGTCATCGTGGTTTATATTACATCTCCAATATTTATTTTTCTTACAACTAAAGGTTTTTACTGTTTGACCAATATCTCTGCTTTTCTCTCATCTCACAGTCCCTGGTAGCCACCATTTAGGTCTCTGTTACCATAAGTTTAACTTATTGTTTTTTAGATTGTGCATATAAGTGAGGTCATGTACTATAGTCTTTTTATGTTTTTTTATGTCTGGTTTATTTCATTCCACATAATGCCTTCAAGGTTCATCCATCATGTTGCAAATGGAAGATTTTATTCTTTTAAAAAGTTGAATAACATTCTCTCTGTCTCTATGTCTCTCTCTCACCTCTCTCTAATGTTTCCTTCATCCATTCATCTGTCAATGGAGACTGTTAAGTTGGATTAAAAAATTTTTTTTCCTATAATCCCAACTAAACTGGAACTCACTATGTAGACCAAGCTGACTTGATCTCACAGAGATCTGCTTGTCTTCCTCCCAGCTGCTGTGATTAAAAGTGTGCATCACCATGCCTGGCTACATTTTGGGGGGATTTATTTATTCTTATTTTATGTATATGAGTGTTTTGCCTGCATGTACGTAAGTGCATCCATGCATGCAATGCTTGTGGAGGCCAGAAGAGAATGTTAGGTCCTCTGGAACTGGGGTAATGGATGGGCTGCCGTATGGGTAATGGGAAATGAATCCCAGCAGTCCTCTGCAAGAGCAGTCAGTGCTCTTAACTGCTCAGTCATCATTTCTCCAGCCCTAGTTTGGATCTTTTTAAGTGACCTCTAAGGGCCACATGTTAATAAGCTTGATCACCAGGGTGGTACTACTGGGAAATGATGGAATCTTTGAAGAGGTAGAGTTTTGTGCAAGGTCTTCAGGTCATTGTGGGGAAGACCCCATGGGAGATTGTGAGATCTTGACCCATGTTTTCCCTTTTTTACCCGTTGGCCATAAAGTGAGTAGTTTTACCAGCTGGTACCTCTACCAGAGGCCTAAAGCCAATCGGTCTGCATGATCATTAACTGCATGATCATTAACTGGAACCTCTACAGTCATGAGCCAAAAATAAACTTTTACTTTGATAGTTGATTATCTTAGGTATTTGTTACAGTAACAGAAAACTGGTAACGAGAGACTCAGGCTGGGTCTCTGTTTCTATGGCTATTGGGAATGATGGTGCAGTGAACATGGTACTGTAGCTATCACATTGAGATAGTAATTTTATTTCTTTCGAGTCTATATCCAAAAGCAGGATTGCTTGATCATAGGGAAATTTTATTTTTAACTTTTACAGAACTTCTACATTATTTTCCAGACTAGTTGTACTAATGTACATTCCCACAGCATTCAGGGTCTCTCATCTACATATCCTGTGACTTCTGATGATGGTCATTTTAATGGGTATGAGTAGGTATCATGTGGTTTAATTTGAATTTCACTGATGACTGGTGATACTGAACACCTTTTCATATACCAGTTGCCAATCTGTACATCTTCTTTGGAGATATGTATATCTGAGAGCTTTGCCCATTTTAATTGAGTTGTTTTTATGTTATCTAGTTGTACGATTTGGGTTTTTTGTTTGTTTTATTTTTGGTATTTTTGAGACAGGGTCTCTCTGTAGCCCCAGCTGGCCTGAAACTATGTAGACCAGGCTGGCCTTGAACTCACAGAGATCCTCCTGCTTCTGCCTCCTGAGTGCTGGGATTAAAGGTGTGCGCCATTCATGCCTGGCCTTGAGTTTCTTATATATTGTGAATATCAACCCCTCATTGAATATATGGTTGGTAGAGCTTTTCTTCTATTCTACAGATTGTATTTTCATTTTGCTGATTATTTCCTTTGGTCTGAAAACTTTGGTATAATTCTGTTCATTTATTTTTGCTTTATGTATGTGTGTGGTATATATGCCTGTGTGTGGGCACACGTGAATGTGGATGCACATGCATGTGTGTGTGGAGACCACAGATCATCAGGTATCTTTCTTAGTTGCCCTCCACCTTATTCTTTGAGACCCCTAGAGTCTCTCTTTCATCGAACCTGGATCTCACTGACCTGCTAGCTGGCAAGCTCCAGGGATCCACTTGTCTCTGCCTCACCCAGTGTTGGGGTTAAAATGCATATGGGAGGACTCAGGTCCTCATGTTTGTACAAGCACTGTATCAACTGAGTCATCTCTGCAGGTCTTATTTTTGTTCTCTGTGTGTGTGTGTGTGTGTGTGTGTGTGTGTGTGTGTGTACCCACACACATTCCCATGTGTGGCCCTGTGGAGGATAGAGGTAAACATTGGGTGTCTTAATCATCTTTCACTTACTTTTTTTTCAGTCAGAGTCTCACTACGTAGCCTAAGCTGGCCTGGAACTTGATATATAGATCAGGATGGCCTTGAACTCACAGAGATACCCCTGCCTCTGTCTCCTGAGTGCTGGGATTAAAGGCAATGGGCTACTGACTGGCCAGTGAGTTCCTAGGATCCTCCTGCTTACACCTTCTAGAGCTAGGATTACAGGTATACATCACTACACTTGACTTTTTACAGGGGTGCCAGGGATCCAAACTCAGGTGGCCATGCTTGCACTTCAAGCACTTTGTCCACTGAGCCATCCCACAAACCCTGTATGCATGGTTTATTTCTGGGCTCTCTATTCTGTACAACTGATTTCTGAATATTTATGTTAGTACCATCCTGTTTTGATTACTACAGATTTGCAACATAATTTGAAATCAGAAAGTGGGGTGCCTCCAATTTTGTTTTTCTCTTTCAATATTGCTTTGGCTATTTGGGGTCTTTTGTGGCTCCATATGAATTTTAGGTTGTTTTCTTTTTCTCTTTCTGTGAAAAATGCCAATAAAATTTTGTTGATGGTATGGACGTTGTAAACCATGTATCTTTTAATCCATGAACACAGGATATTTCCCATTCATTTGTGCCTTCTACAGTCTCTTCATCAGTATTTCACTAGCTTTACACATACATAGAACCCAATCCTTCCATTACTCTACTTTACGTATGATGTATTCCTCATGCTTGCTGCCCTGCGGTTGCAGAATGGCAGATCCAGTTCCAGCTTGCACATCTTCATACTATGGCCAAACATGAAGAACACAAAGAAAAGCTTCAGTAGGCAGATCTATCTAAGCTATCCAGCCAACACCTTCTGATGTCTCCCTGGACAGAGCTGAGTCCCATGGCTTCAAAGAAGACTGCAGCAGCAGGCAGATGGCCTAAGGGGCTGGAATTCTATGAGAGCCTGGACCAGCCATGATTCATCCCTTAGGGATGAGCATATTGTTTCCATGAATGTACTCTTAGATCTCTTAGAAAGAAAGAAGCAAAGAGGGGCTGCTGCCCAGGTAACAAGGGTGTACCAGACCTGGACCTTCAAGTAAGACTTAAGACTGGTCAATGTTGGTGAGTGGCTGGCAAGAAATTACAGGGCTATGAGTCCACAAAACCTGATGCCTCCTTTATGTGGGTGCTGGGAATCGAACCCGGGTCCTCTGCAAGAGCAGTCAGTGCTCTTAACCACTTAGCCATCTCTCCAATCCCCACATTTATGTTTTTAACCTTTAAGAAAATAACTACTGTAGCAGTCAGATTGGGTTAGGTTGACTTTGACCTCCAGCACGTACTGGGTGACCTTGTTTGGCAGCCCACATGGGCTTGGCTCTATGTATACCCTAAAAAGAACCCAGTTCACCAGCATCAAAAGAAAACCTGATTTTTAACTCAAATTAGAACCTGCCATTGCTGCTTTTGAAGTGTGCAATCATTGCTGAGCATGTGGAGACCTTCAATATGTTTGGTTATTACTGCTGTGTCATTTTTGACCTTTGTGTATTTATTCAACAAATGTAAACGTCCTTGGAGGCATTGAGGCTGGGCCTGACTCCTTGTTTGGACAGTAGTAACACTACCTCTCTCACGTGTCATGGGCATAGTATAATGAGGTGAGTCATAGGCATTCTTTTTCGACCTGTGGATTGCCATTCAGAATGCCTCGGCACAACCCTCTAGACACCTGGATTTCTGCACTTACAAGTGTTTTACATCCATCCTCATCTTGCCCTTGAGGTCTAGTACCTGGTTCCAACTTAGAGTTTGACCCACTGTGCCTCTGATCCCAGGAATACAGGTATAAAGATATTTCCAAGGGTTCTAGCACTAGGGAGCATTTTCACAACTCACAAGGCCTCACAGATGGGATCAAAGGGAGAGCCACAGGATAATATACATCCTTACTTCCAACAGTACAGTTGAAAGAGGAGGGTGTGAGTGTGAGTAGTCTGTGAAAAGTGATAAGGAATCCTATAGGTAGTAAATGGATTTTGTGGTATAGGAGCCTTGTATTGCAGTTTGCAAAGTGCCAGAATGTATGATCTTTACATTTCCTTTCAGTTCTACACTTTGACAATCTATGACATTTACTGTGACCCTGCCAGGAGGAGGCTACCTGAAGGTCCCTGGGAGATGCTTGCTTACTGGTCCTAAACAAACCTGAGGGTAACCCAGCAACTAGACTCTCATGCCAATCATCTGGGCATGGCAGGCAGCCACCGGCTCTGCCAGGCAGCATAACCCTCCTGGAGAGTTGTGCTGCCTTCCTGCCAGGAAAACAGCTTGAGCTGTCACGATGGAGCATGACCCTGAGGTGGAAGCTGGAGGTGGTGGCCACATACAGTGAGCTTTGCTGGTCAGTTTGGGCTTCATTTGGAGACCTGGCCTTTTCATCATGTAACCAGGCTTAGCTGCTTGGTCCACCCATTAGGTTGTTGTTGGGCAGCAAAAGTAAGGGAAAAGGAAGGAAATTACCAAGGAAGATTTATGGCACATCCTGAGGTTAGGGACACAAGGAAGAGGGGGTCTGCTAAAACCTGTCCCTTGAAAACAAGATGAGGTACCAAAATCTTATGCTTTCGATGATTATGCGGCAGAAAGGCATCAAAGAAGAGCAGTGCAGTAGGAACCAGCAACATGGGTTCTAGCCCCAGGTGTCTTTCTTTTGGGGTACTAAGACAAGCCTCCTTCCCTTTTTGGAACTCAATGTCCACTTCTATACGGTAAGATCAGATTCATTCATTCACACAGCTGAGCCCCTAGGACATGCCTGATATGAGACTAGGTGGTGGGAACAATGGATATTTATGGAGCTGGGAGTTTGGGTAGTTTTCTAAAAAGATTCCTAACTCAAATATTTTATTTTGTGTGGAGTGCATTGTGTATGTATGTGTCTTGTGTGTGTGTGTGTGTGTGTGTGTGTGTGTGTGTATGTGCAGATAATGTTCACATGTGTGTGGGGGGTGTGCACTCAGTGGAGGCCAGAGGTCAACCTTGGATATCATTCCTCAGGGGCCATCCATCTTGATTTTTGAAACAAGGGGCTCACTGATCAGGCTCAGCTAGCTGGCCTGCAATTCCCGGGAACCTACCCATCTCCAAGTCCCCAATGCTAGGATTACAAGTGTGTGCTATCATACCCATTTTTAATATGGATATTGGGAATCAGACTTAGGTCCTCAGGCTTACACAACAAGCATTTTCCTGACTGAACTCTCTAGTTCCTCAAATATTCAGTTTTAAGGATAGGCTCTGGACTCAGATTTGGGTTACAACTCTGAATTTTGTAACTTAGCAGCTGGGCATAAGCAACTCAAATATCAGTTTTCTTACCTAAAAAATGAGGACAACTCCTTTTCACAGGGGTGCTATGAGGATCAGAAAGGAAATGTAAATCACTGTATAAGAAGTTCTCAGTGGTGTCATGATTTGACCATTTGTCTTGTGCTCTGTGTGAGCTACATACTCAATATGGGAGCCACAGGCCACGCATGTCCACTGAACAGAAACACGGCTTGCCCAGCTGAAATATGCTGAACATGAAAAGCACAAGCTAATCACTGAGGATCTGGCATGAGCAAAAGAATGCAAGATCTCAATAATTTTTATATTGATTACAAGCTAATATCATAGTATTCTGGATATACTGGTGAAGTAAACTAATTATGATTAACCTCTTTTTCAAGTTTTTAATTACATCTATTCATGTGTGTGTGCATGTATGTGTGTCTATGCATGTATGCCACACACCATGGCATGCATATGGAGGTCAGAGGACAACTTGTAGGAGTTTGTTCTCTCCTTCCACCACATGAGTCCCAGGAATCTATCTCAGGTTTCCAGATGAACCATCTTAGCAGTCCAATATTAATTGCATCTGCTTCTTTATGTTGTTAATGTGCTACTAGAAACATTGAAATTGCATATATGGCTTATATTATATTTCTATTGACACCAACTATTGGCATAGAAAAAATTAGAGTGTGCTTCTGCTGGGGTCTGGTAGTATATGGCATGCTGGGAAGAAAATATACATACTTGAACTCATACCCAAGAGAACCCACTGGAGAGCAGGACTGGGAAGAAGGAGAAAGGAAAGCAACATGGTGACTATAGTTAATAATAATGTATTAGACATGTGAAATTGCTAAGAAGGTAGATTTTAAGTATTCTCAGCACAAAAAAATAAGTATGTGAGGTAGTGAGTATGTAATTTAGCCATTCCGCAATGTATGCATGTTTCAAAATATCATGTTGTATATCATAAATGTGTATAATTTTGTCAATTGAAAAACAGAAGTAGAAAGCAAGGGGGAAATCAGGTGGGTTGGGGGTTTCATGGAAAGCCTTAAAGAAGAGGTCATGGGTAGGCAGAGGACATGCCCAATGGGATGTACCAGTTCCTTAAGGGATGGATCTATGATTCTTCCATCATGCTTTGTATCAGCATCAGGTACCTGATTGCTCCTTGTAGGAGGTAGGGATGGAGGCCAGAACAGAAGCATAGAACAGTGAGGCAGGATGAGCACTTACTTGGAAAATGGTTTCATCACACTGGGTAGGGAGGTTTGTGTACCTGGGAACCAGTAGGAAAGAGGTTGGCTAGACAGGGCAGTAGCTTATCATTGATACAATTGACAGCAATGCCATCTCTGGTCTTTTTCTGGGCACCCAGGGCTCATGTTCCTTTTTTCTATATGGTATAACTTTAATAAGCTGTCCATTGACAACTGTGCCAGAGCACTGTCTGTGATGTGCACACTGTGACAGCCCTAAACACTTATTTGAGTATATCTCATTTCTCATCTACTCAAACACTTTCTGAGCCCCAGTCTGGGATGCATAGCAGGTATGGGGGCTGCAGAAATGATTGAGACCTTGTCCCTTTCATCCCTTTGAGCAGGGCAAACTATGGCCCAAAGTCCAAATTCAGTTCATTGCTTGTTTTATAAGTATTCTACCCAAACATAGTTATGTCCAATCTTTTACATATTGTCTGGCTACTTTTGTACTATAACAGCATATAGTTGTAATAGAGTCTGTGTGGCCCATAAAACCTTAAGTATTCACTATCTACCACTTTACAGAAATGTTTGCTGATCCTTGTCTTACAGCAATAGACATACAAGCGAAGAATGGCTATGAAGAGAGGCAAAGTAGAAAAAAAGAAAATCTCAAATGGGGAGCCCCATGCTGTGCTCTAGAGGATCACATGTGGGCTGGGCAGACAGTGAGCATGGGAAGGTGTAAAGGGGTCTGCAACAAGAACCAATTTCCTTTATGAATACTCAAAGAGAATACTGGGGTGTGCTAGTTAGTTTTTTGTCAACTTGACACAAACTATAGTGACCTGAGAAGAGGAAACCTCAACTGGGGATTTCCTTCATCACACTAGCCTGTGGGCATGTCTTTGGGGGTATTTTCTTGATTGCTAATTGGTGTAGGAAGGCCCAGTCCACTGCGGGTGGTGCCATCTCTGGGATATAAAGAAAGGTAGCTGAGCAAGCCAGGAGGAACCAACCAGTAAATAGTGTTCCTCCATGGTCTTTGCTTCTGTTCCTGCCTCTAGGCTCCTGCTTGAACCCTTGCATCCCTCAGTGATGGACTATGATCAGGACATGTGAGCCAACTAAAACCTATCCTCACCAAGTTGGTTTTGGTCATGGTGTTTTATCACAACAGAAAAATAACCAGAACAGAAACTGGTACCAAAGTGGGATGTGGCTGTGATGGACTTAACCATGCTGGTTTTTGGGAGGATTGTGGAAGGCTTTAGAACTCTGGGTTGAAAAAGCCATTAGGTGCTCAGAGTATAGTAAGCTATACTGTTGGAATGTGGAAGATAATACTGAGAGAAATGCAGACAATGGAAGCTTTGGCTTATGACGTTTCCAAGGAAAGCAGACTATCAGAAGTGCTTGTGTGATGTATTTAAACTAAGAATTTGGGTTTCTGTTCAGCTGTGGCCAAAGAATAAGCTGTGATTAACAGGAAACCAGTGCTACTGCAATGAAACCTTTGCTTTACTGGGATAATTGATGCTGGTTAGCCAGGGATGAAAAATCAGCTGTGATTATTAATAAGAGACCAGCATCATTGAGATAAATTCTTTTGAGAAGTATTTCCTCAGGGTCAGCACACAGAAGTTATGGTCCAGAAGTGGCCACGGCTACATCTCATGCTAGAAGTGGAACTTGGTAATGTATAAGTTTCCCACATGGTACTGGTAAGGGGTCATGGAGAACAGCCAAGGCTTGGCATTGTGAGGGGCCAGGAGAGGCCATTGGTGAAGGTGCAGCCTCAGTTACAATGGAAACCACAGATTGTAAAGGTCATGGAGAAAAGCTGAGGCTTGGTACCATGTGGCAGAGTTGGAGTTCCTGAAGATGCTAGGAGAGGCCAGTGTTGAAGGTACAGTCTCAGCTGTAGTTGAGACTCCAATATATTAGAGATGCCAGGACCTTGGAACATCTGCCAAGGACAGCAGCAGGTATGGACTAGAGCTGGCCTGAGCCTATGAGACAAGTTGTGTGTGCTACTGATGGCAGAGCCGGAGAAGTATGACTGTTCACAATCTTCCAGAAGATTGTGAGTCCAAGATGCTGGACACTGAGTTATTTACAATGTTGAAGTTTGCTTTTGCTTCGATCTGATTGTAACTGTTCCCTGGTTCTTCCCCCTTGGAATAAGAAAGCATTTAACTTGCTTTTTATTAACCCACAGTTAAGAGACTTTGGATATTTTAAAGAGACACTGAACTTTTAAAGCATTTGAATTTTTTTTTTTTTTGGTCTTTTTGCAACAGGGTCTTCCTGTAGTCCCAGCTGTCCTGGAACTCACTATGTAGACCAGGCTGGCCTTGAACTCAGAGAGATCCACCTGCCTCTGCCTCCTGAGTGCTGGGATTAAAGGCGTGTAACACTATGCCCAGCATTTGAATTTTTAAAGGCCATGGAACTTCTAAAGTTGTGTTATATTATTAACATGAGATCTTGGGGACAAACAAGAAAGTGAAGGTTTTGGCATAATAGTTATGTGTTTGTGTGTCAAGTTGACAAGGGTCAATTGTACTGGTTAGTTTTTCATCCACCGGACACAAACTACATTCACCTGGGAAGAGAGAACCTCAACTGAGGAACTGTCTCCATCAGACTGGCCTGCGCGCATGTCTGTGGGGCATGCATTTTCTTGATTGCTAATTGGTGTAGGAGGGCCCAGTCTACTGTGGGTGTCATCACTGGTCAGGTGGGCCTGGGCTATATAAGCAAAGTAGCTAAGCAAGCCAGGAGAAGCAAGCCAGTAACATTCTTCTTGGTCTCTGCTTCAGTTCCTGTCTCCAGGTTCCTGTTTGAGCTCCTGCCCTAACTTCCCTCAGTGATAGACTGAGAGCAAGATGCATTAAATAAATAAGCCCTTTTCTCCCCCAAGTTGCTTTCAGTCAGTGTTTTATCATAGCAACAGATAGGTAACTGGAGCAGGGGGTAAATTCTAGAAGCTGACTCTAGTGCAGCCCAGCAATCCTGCTCCCATACCTAATCCTACCATTCTCCCTCTATTTGAGATGACAACTTTACACCTCCCTCTCTTTCCTCATGTCCCTGTTCACACTTTCAACTGGTGACCTCCTCCTTTTTTCCCTGGGGAAGTCAAGGCAATCACAAGCAAACCTCCACATGCTCCCACCATCGTAGGCTGCCCCCATCTGTGTCAGTGACTCTGCCTTTCTACCATTCTATGGATGAACTGTGTATATCCTTGCCAAGTACAGCCCTGTTTCTTGGGGATTAGATCCTACCCACCCACTTCCCTACTCAAGGACACAGCTCTCAACTGCCTTTCTTCATTCCTGCATTATTATTTTCCCCTCTCCATCAGACTGATCCTAACTGCTTCAAACAATATATTAAAAAAAAAATCCCTCATACTCCCTGCATACTCCCTGTTGTGCTCTGTTCCTTTACAGTACATTGTTGCCTCTGATGTTTCTTCTGTTTTTTTTTTTTGTTGTTGTTGTTGTTTAAATCTATATATCACTCAATCTTTTGCCCCCTTCCCTTTCTCAAAACCAATCTTGTCATCAGTGGCTGATTTCTTAACTCTATTGCCAATTACTGATCCTTGATTTACCTGGAGACTAGCAGAATCTGACCTAGTGAATCTTGCCAACTGCCCCCAACCCCCAGCTACAGTCACAGCTCCTTCTCTTCTTTAAAACTTTCCTTTACTGGCATGTAGGAACCTACCCTCTCCCAGGTTTTCTTCTGTCTTTATAGGCCACTTGTTTACTCCTTTCCAACTTCTAAATGCTCATTTTTCTCCATCACTCATCCAGAAATGTCACACAGTCTCAAGACATACCTGTGCTGTCCAACAGCACTTCTAAGAAGTTGGAAATGTTCTACGTTGGTGCTGTTCAATATGGTAGCCCCTGGCTACGTGTGGCTACTGAGCTCTGAGAATGTGGCAGGTGTAACTGTGTTTTATATTTTATTTCATTTTGAACTTCAAGAGCCACATGTGACTGATAATTACTTAATGTGCAATGCAGGTCTATGATGACATATCTTGTCCTCAACTTTTATCCTTAACTCCAGACTGCCTACTTGGACATCTCTGCTTAGATGTCTAATCTTTGTCCCCTGCCCCCCACCCCCGCTCCCAGCCTTTCTCATTTTATTAATGTCAAGGACATCCTTCCAGTGGCTCAGGCCCAGAGGCCTTGGAGTCACCCTTGAGTCCTCCTCTCTTTCATGCCCCACATCCAGCCTGTTAGGAAATCTGTCAGTTCTTCCTTCAAAGTACATACCAATTCTTATCACTTGTCACCACTCCCCTCATCCTGGCCCAAGTCCCATCATCCTTCAGATGGATTGTTGCAGTAGACTTCCCAGCCTGTCCTAATACTACAGATGCTAAGCTTGTCTTTCACATGGCAGAAGTCCTTTGCAAACCTAAGCCAAGCAAGTCACTCCCTTGCCTACCTCCTCACAATGTCTACTCTGACCATGTACAATGGCCTCTAGGTTATACAATTTGCCCCTTAGTCTTTCCAGTTTCTCTGTGCTCCACTTTTTAAAAAATATTTTTATTGATTTTTTGTGCATTTCATATAATAGATATTAATCAAATTTAGACCTTTCCTCCCATATCTGCACTCCACAGCCCCCCCTCACCAGATTCCATGTATTGTATCATATATGTTCAGTCCTATCCGATCAAGCATTTGTACCCAGATGTCCCTCTGTGCAAGTTCATCCACTGGAATCTATTCAGCCTATCTAGAGTCACTCCCTTAAAGAAGATCAACTCTCTCACCCAGTAGTAATCAGCTGCCAATAAATCCTTGGCCAGGGCCAGGGCCTGCTACCCATTTCCCCAGTTCTATGATGGGCTTTTGTCTGATTGAGTTGGCATGGGTCTTGTGCATGCCTTCACCATTTTTGCAAGTTCGTATGAGCAAGGTTTTAGAGGTCTCTAAAGCCTCTGTTTCCTTCTATTCATGCACCAACCCTGGCTCTTATAACCTGTCCACCTCCTCTTCTGCAATGGTCCCTGAGTCATGGGTGGGTGAGGTTTAATGTAGGAGTCCTATCCAGGGACACGCACTCTGTGCTCCCCTTTGTAGCTAACATCTACTCTATTTTTCAAACATGCTGAGAACACTTCTTCCTCTGGGCTACTTCTGTATCTAGAATGTTCCTTCTTCAGTGTCCATGGCTTGTGTCTTCTAATTTCCTTAGGATCTTTGCTCAAAGTCACCTTATTAACAAGAACTTCCCTGACAACCATAACTAAAATGGCATCCTGCTGACATTTTCTACCTCCTTTATTTTTCTTCACAGCAGGCCTTGCCATTTGTATAAAATATGTAATAATTGTTCACTTATTATGCCCCCAGTAAAATATAAAGTATATGGAACAGGAACTTCAGCCCTAGATCTCTATTTACCACTGCATTCTCAGCATCTAGAAAAGAACAATATTGCTTAGGAAATATACCTTGAATGACTGAAGTATGGGTAGAATAGTGTACAGGTAGTAGAGAGGCTAAAAGGGTAGGTCATTCACAAAAAGACCAAAGGACACAGCCTACACCCTACAGGGTTTGGATGTGGATGGAAAGTCACCACAGATCACCTAATCACCCAGCCTGTCCCTCCATCTCAGTAGCTTCTCCTAGTACTGCCGATATGCCACAAGCCTCCATCTTTCTATAGTAGGAGGAAGGCTCATCTCTGCTTACAGGTAGAAAAACTGCTCTTTATTGTTCAAGTTGCCTGAGTGGTTCCTGAATGCTCCATTCAATGGAAGGCACTCCCTAAAGTATGACAGTATCCTCTTGAGCCCATACTTCTGTACCCAATCTGACTGTGCAGTTGATCAGAGCAGGGAAATGATAAGCTTTTTTTAAAAAAATATTTTATCATTTTTATGTATATGAATTTTTTACCTGCATGTATGTAAGTGCAACACACGTGTGCAATGCCCACAGAGGCCAGAAGGAGGTATATGATCCCCTGGAGTTATGGACAGTTGTTAGCCACCATGTGGGTGTTGGGAATCAAGCCTGGGTCCTCTGGAGGAAAAACAAGTGTTCTTAACAACTGAGCCATCTCTCCAGCACTGTGATAAGCTTTTGAAGTGCCTTCCTTATGTTCTGGCTACCGACCAGAAGGTAGTGGTGCTATGGTTAATTTTCATTATCACCTAGGAGACATACCTCTGGGCATGTCTATGAGGCTGTTTCCAAAGAGGTTTAACTGAGAAGCAAAGATCCACTCTGAACATAGGAGGTACCAGCCCTTCAGTCTAGGGTTCTAGACTGAATCAAGAGGAAAAAAAGGATGAAATCAGTTGAACACTGTTTTGAATCTTTCAGCTTCTTGACTATGGATGCAATATGACCAGCTGCCTCATGTTCATTCTGCCACAGCTAGAGTTGCACCGTGATGGACTGTATTCTCAAACTGTAAGTCGAAATAAACCCTTCTTTCCTGACATTGCTTTTATCAAAAAAGTAACTGACAGAATGTTAGGATTGAGTAGTGGAGCTGTTGATATGATAAATCCAACCAAATTACTTTTAGGAGGAATATGGAAGGAAGATTTTGGAGCTGTGGGCTAGTCAAGCCCCAGCATAAGCAGAAATTAATGGGGCATTGTGGTGGGAGTTCAGAAGGCCAGAATACTTAGAGAAATGCAGATAGTAGAGGTCCAGCTCATGAGGCATCAGAGAAGACCAAGACTCTACTGGGAACTGGGCTATAGGCTATTCATACTACATTCTGGTAAAGAAGTTAGCTGCATTATGCCTGTGTTCTACAATTTTGAGTGAGGCCAAATTTGAATGTAATGGACTAATGTCTTTGGCAGAGAAAATTTCAAGATAGCATAGCATTCAGGTTATAGCATGGTTATTGCTCATTGTTTACTCAGATCTACAGTGAGAGACAGTAAAAAGGTAAGAAAATGTGCACTTTGGAAAGAAATGGGCTTGTGAGTATAAAGTTGTAAACAGTGCAAACAAAGCATCTGCAATTATCAAGGACATTGATGCCATTAAAGAGAAACTTCACGCTTTTTACTGGGGCAAGATGAAAGGGGCTCAGAGGGCAGGTCGTCCCCATCAAAGGCTCCAACTTGTGAAAATGCAAATTCATTTGAAAGGAGAATTGAAAATGCCCCTGAAGTGGTTCTTGGTTTGAAAATAACTGCCCAAGTAAGTGTTTTCCTTGGTTTGGCAGGCAAGACACATAGAAGCCTCTACATTGATAAGTAAAGCAAAACTTATACATGAAGTGAGTTGGTGATAAAGAGGGAAGGACATTCCTTCCATGTAGATCTGGCCTGGGGTCCCAGAAGCACTAGAACTGGCCTTTTATGGATGCTGATGAGAAATTTTTCAGTTATTGAATTAGGGTGCTCTTATACTCTAAGAGCCCTTGGATATCATCCAGGGACTAGTCCAACCATCTTACTTTACGAGTAAAGAAACCAAGGCCCGGGGAGGGGTGTGACCTCCTCAAAGACATTCAATGGATTAATATCAGAACCAGGACTAGAATCTAGGTCTACCTCTTGCCTCTTCATAATATGATGTTTCCTACCTGGCTCTGTGGCGCAATGGATAATGCATTGGACTTCTAGACATAATATGATGTTTCCTGAAAGGCCATGTTCTTTGGACCCATTTCTTTGAGCACATCTTTTAAATAAGGACCATCTTTCAGTTTTATCAAATTGCTGGTTCCTAGGTCCTAGCTTGGGCTATGCCATTAACAGGAAAAGCCTGTGCAAGCAGTCCCTTGTATGAGCCTTAACCTCTGTGCCTGCAAATGAAATTCTGATTCTGACCCTTATACTGAGGATGAAAAATCAGAGGACTACTTCAGTTGTCATAGCAACCCTGAAGCTCTTCTGTACTAGGTACTTTAGCTACTTGACATTCCTCAGTGATTGTTGATAGGTCCCAGATCTGTTGCTGACCAACCATGTGATCCTGGGAAAGTCACTAATTCATCTACTCACCCACTCATCTATCCATCACCATCCATCTATCCATCATCTACTGACATCCAAAAAGAATTTATGTCATCTTATAAAATAAGATTAAAAGAAAAATAAAAGCTCAAAACTATGCTGTAAGTAAAGAATACAGAAAAAAATCCTCAAGGTAAACACTGAATATATTCTGCCTGTTCATTAAAAACTACTTTAAAACCTGAGCTGATATATAACTGAACATCAAATTTAGTTGGGATTTTTAGTACTTCCTATCACCTGGACTCAGTTTCCTCTTCTGTAGTATAAAACGATGGGGTTGAACCTAATGATCTAAGACTCATTTCTCTTCAATGATTCTGACTTAATAGAGGCTGAGCGGAATATCTCTTTGCCCATCTCTTCCCCCAGAGGCAACAAAATGATTTACACTGGCCATCATCCTAAGCTGTACCTCCCAAGTTCTTTGAATTGAAACAGTCACAGTCCAGCATTAGCAATATCTACTCATCCAGTTCATTCAGCATTGACTGAGACCCACCTTAGGCAGGGCACAGTGCCAAGACCAGGGAGACGAGCTGGGAAAATCTAACAAAGATTTCGTCCTCAAGGTCTTTGCAAGGACAGCTGTAGTGAAGTCAGGAGCAGCGGGTCTAGAGGATGGGACAAAGCACCCTGGGAGCTCCAGAGGATGCGGAGGGCTTTGAAGATGATTTTAGAATTAATGTTTCAACATGGCATTAAATGAAAAGTAAGATTTTTGAGTTGTAAGAGTAATCCACACACACAATAATAACAACTCAAATGGTTATGATGTATAAGAAGTGGCAGAGGAGAAATTTCCATCTTGGTCTCCCACTTTTGCTCTTAACCTGCAAGGTACTTCAGGTTACTTAAAATTTTTACTTTACGGTTTGGTCTTGCTGTATCAGTTGGGTCAATGCCTTTTACCTCCAGGATGTAGGATGCGGTGGCAGACATCTGCATCCCTCTCTGCCTCTCCTAAGGAGGCAGGATAGTAGAGTGTGATGATGAACCTGGAGCCACAGAACAAGGGTATCAATCTCAATGCTTCTGTTTCCTAACCTTGAGACACTGGGCAGTTTCCGTGCCTCAGTTTGCTTACTTGAACAATGGATATAAAATCAGAACCTAACTCAGAGCATTGTCATAAATTCAGTAACCTGTCAATGTTAGAACAGTGACTAGAACATAGCACAAACTAACAGTACAGGTTCACTGCTCTGCTGTAAGTGCGCTTCTTACCATACCAACTTTAACCTGCTGCATTTTTTACATATGAAAGTTTAATTTAGACTTCTAAAATTTGACAAAGTTTTGCATACTTGGAAAAATTGCTAATACACTGGATTTAAATTTGAAGAACAACAAACAGTATTTAGATTATTACATCCCTGAAAAATGAGGAGGTGTGAATAAATCACATGTGAAAGGAATATGCTATTTCATTAAACCCAAGGTATTTATCAAACAGAGAAAGTTCAACTTCATATTGAACTTTTATTCTTATAGTCCATCATGTTGTTAAAAATTAGGCTTCATTGTATGCATGTGCGTATGTGATATATGTGCATGTGTGTCTGGGTATGAATACATACAGAGGCCAGAAGAGGATGTTAAGTGTCCTGCTCAATCACTCTCCACCTTATGCCGCTGAAACAAGGTCTTTCCCTGAACCTGGAGCTCACTGGGTTTTTTGTTTGTTTGTTTTGGCTAGGCTGGCAGGCCAGCAAGCCCTAGCAATCCAATCTACCCCCAAGCCCAGTTCTGGGGTTACAGAAGAGTATGGCCATGCCCAGCTGTTTATGTCAGTGCTAGAGATTTGAACTCTGGTCCTCATACTTATACAGCAAGCACCTTTACCCACCAAACCATATCTCCAGCCCCCAAATTGTGCTATGTTTTAATTTGATTCAAATTTGTTCTATAATTTCTCTCATAGGCTTTTCTTAATCCTCTTAGGTTTCTTGGGTTTTTTCTTTATGGAAATTAGAAACATATGTTTTTAAAAGTATATAAGATAACTAAGCTTCCTAATTCTCTTGGTAAATGGTAAGACACAGTATTTTATGGATCTGCTGCTCAACTGTGATCTTGACCTGTCTCCTTTTATGAATTCCCGTCTTCTTTGTTGGACTTATTTGTTCTGGAGTACATTCTGAAGTAAATTTTATTATGGTAAATTATATGGAAAGAAAACTTTCTGTGTCTTTGTATAAGTGAAAATGATATTTTATATTATGCTTTCTACCACTTTTCTCTATTTCAGTACTATAGCTTCCACTGCCCTGCAATGAACATGATCTTGATGTGTTAGTTGGTAAACTAATTACCAAATCCAGTGGGTGCTTTTAATCCCACTGATTTCTATAGAGCTTGGCGTTGCTGATAACTCTGGGATTTTTATTCCATTTCTGTGATTCTTGAGGCACTATACATTCTTTGTTCTTTTCCACTCTTTCTTTCTGTCTCCTTCAGACTTTCACTTCCTATTCACAACCCTTCAATAATGCTATTCTTTAACATTCCACATCTGCCCACTGATGGTCTTTCTCTACATGGGCTTTCTGAAATATTGCATCTAACATAACAGTTCCAGCCATATCTATACACTGAAGCAAAGCTTTAAATGATATGTTGTTCATCCCAATTCCCCCACCTATTCCTCCTTCCCTTTCTGATGTGCGTGGGTACAGTGGGTACACATGCCCATGTATGTGGGTGTGGGGACCAGAGGATGATAATGATAACAAGTGCCTTCCTCGAAAGCTCTCCATTTTCATTTTAAGACATGTTCTTCCATTGAACCTGGAGCTAGGGAGCACCTGGGATTTTCCTATTTTCTCCCAGGGTTGGGATTACAAAGATACTTTACCACTCCTAGCATTTTATGTGGGTGCTAGGGATCCAAACGAGATCTCCATGCTTGTGTCTCTGGTTACCTTTACCCACTAAGCCTTCTCTTCAGCTTCCAAATCTAAATTCATTATTTTACTTCCACTCAAAGGCTATTTCTAATCCTATGTTGGTGGTTTTAGTTAATGAAGTCACCATCCACCCAATTCTCTTCATTTAAGAACTGTACTGTCATCCTCAACCTTTCCTTCTTTCAGATTGCCCAACCAGTTCCCAAATCCTCTCAAAGCTGAATCAGACAAGCCTCTGGAATTTCATCATCTCTGTTCCCACTGTTCCTTTAATTCAGACCCTCATTTTTTCCCACTTGATTACTGAAACAGCATCCTAACTGGGCCCTGTGCTCCCAGCCTCCTTTGTCCATCTGTCCTTCCTCCAGCTAGTGATCTACCCCCATCCCAGAATCTGTGACCATTTATTTTATTCAGGGTCCCAGCTGGCTCCCCACTGCTCACAGAAAAATACTTAAACTCTTCAGCTTTATATATGGCACTTTGCAGTTTCTCTTCATTTACATTCCCAACCCCCTCTGTCACCTTCAACTTTACATATTCTATAACTGTAGCCAAACAATTTCTGAGGATCTTCCCAGCCTCAAAACAGTAACACCTTCATGACTCTACAATTTTGAGCTTACTGCTTCTTTCCCAACTGTGTGTGTGTGTGTGTGTGTGTGTGTGTGTGTGTGTGTGTGTGTGTGTACACATATGCATGTGGAGTTCAGAGGTCAACACTGGGCATCTTCTTCAGTTGTTCTCCATCGAATTTTTTGAGTCAGGGTCTCTTTCTTGGCCAGGAGCTCACTGATTCAGCTTGAGTGACTGGCTAGTGAGTGTCAGGGATCTGCCTGTCTCTGCCTCCTCAGCTCTGGGATTACAGACATGCACCGCCATGCTCAACTTTAAAAAATATTATTGTGTGTGTGTGTGTGTGCATATATGTGTATACCACAGAGCATGTGTGAAGTCAGAGGACAACTTGCTAGAGTCAGTTCTCTCCTTCCACAATGTGGATCCCAGGGATCAAACTCAGGTTGTCAGGCTTGGCATTTATCCACTGCGCCATACCACTGGCCACACCCAGATTTTTTATGTGGGTTCTGAGGATTTGAACTCAGGTCCTCATGTTTGTGTGGCAAGCACTTTATTAGCTGAGCCATCTCACCTGCCCACCAACTTCTTCAGGCAGAACTAGATGTTCTTTCTGTACTTCCAGAGCACCCTATTAGTAACTTCGTATCATACTATATTGTTGATGCTATTTTTTTTTCATTTTCTATAACTATGCTGTCAACTCCTAGAAAGCCAGGTCCACTTTTCACTTACTGACAACCTCAGCATCTACATAAGGCTCTCTAATAAGGCCATATCAATGAATGTGAAAGGAAGAAGGGAGGACAGAAACTTAGGAAATGATTGTGTACCAGGGCAAGAAGAGGCTAACAAGGACTCATTAGGACCAAGGGAGGGCATTCTGGAGAGATGGTAAAGTGTCACAGGAGGATTTAGAAGATGCATCTCTGAACAGTCACCTATCTAGAAAGCTAGAGGTCTCTGGTTACCTTCAGGACAAGCTTTCTCATAGCACAAGGAGGGAATGGATGAAATTAGAGGGGCTTGGGTGATGGGGCTGGGGGTAGGGGGTAAGGAAGATCCTTCCACTCTGACTTCTATAGCATTTGATATCAGCCCATCTGTATTTATTGAATCATTCCCCACTTCTTTGGCTGCTTGACACAACATTTTAACATCTCGAATTCCTTCAAGGGATCCCTGTTCTCTCCTGCCCTTTAAATGTCAAGGTTTCCAGGAGTCCCTTTTTAGCTCCTGTCTCTGCTTAACCCACAGACTCTCTCCCATTCATGATGATTTCAATGATGCCTCCTTTCTGATGTCCCTATGGCTTTATATCTGACCCAGAGTCCTCCCAGATCCATGGTTAGTTCTGACCATTGGGCTTGTGAGTGTCCAAAAGGTACACCAACCTCAACCATTCTGAAACCCAACTCATCTCACATATCAAAAAATCTCCTCCTGAAACATTTTTCTCTATCAACTATACCCACACCACCAAAGTTTTCTTAACCCTTTCCTCTCATCTAATCCACTTTTGAAATTTTACCAATTCTACCACCTTAATAATCCAGAAATTCTATCCTTCATTTCCCAACCTCACTAATTTCCAGGCCTGAAAGTTTTCAGTTGCATCATTATTCCAACCTCTCCAAGTCAACTTTCAATCCTCTCTTCTACCATTCTCCAGCCTTTATAACGCCTCCCTTCTTCTTTCTCCATTACTTTCTAAGGATTAAAGAGTAATTTTCATACATCCATACACACATTACAAGTATACAGCTTGATGGATATGAACAGAGTTACCAACTCACTCAAAACTTAAAACACGACTGGGGGGCTGGAGAGATGGCTCAGCGGTTAAGACCACTGGCTGCTCTTGCAGAGGACCTGCGTTTGGTTCCCACCACCCACATGGTGGTTAACTCTAGTAACTTTTCATAATTCTAGTTACAGGGGATCCAACGCTCTCTTCTGGCCTCCATGGGGACTGTATAACAGGTGCACTTACATGCAGATAAAACACATATATACATAAAATTTTAAAACATGGCTGGGGAGATGGCTTAGTCGGTAAAGAGCTTGCTCCACAAACATGAGGACCTGAGTTCAGGTCCTAGAATTCACACAAAACCAGATACAGTAGCCCACGTCCGTAATCCCAGTGCTCTTCTGATGAAACAGGAGGCACAGCAGGAGAATCCCCAGAAGCTCTGAGGCCATTGAGCCTGGGCAATGGCAGGAGCAAACAACTAAGGAACCCTGTCTTGACAAGGTGGAACACAACGGTCAATACTCAAGGTGGTCTTCTGACCTCCATATATATGCCATGGCACATGCATGCCTGTATTCATACACATAAATACAGAGAGAGAGAGAGAGAGAGAGAGAGAGAGAGAGAGAGAGAGAGAGATTTAAAACATTTCCATTCCCCCAGAAAGCTCCCCCCATGATTCTTTGCAGTCAGGCCCCACACACCCAGAGGCAGCTGCTGATCTGATTTGTATCACCATAGATTAATTTTGCTTTTGAACTATATATAAATAGGATCAGAGAGAATAGATTATTTTGTGCATGGGTTCTTTAGCTCAACATCACATCTGTGGGTTTAATCACTAGCCTTCCATTTATACTGCAGAGTTGTGTACAACTCTATAGGAGTGTCATTATGATTTCTCTTTCCATTTACCTTTTTATGAAAAATTAATCTATTTCCAGTTTTAGTTCTTAGAAAATTGTTATGAGAATTTTTGCAGAAATCTTTTTTGGATAGATATTTTCAACACTTTAGGGTAAATACTTAAGTAGAATTGTCAGTTTATTGGATGAATTTATGTTTAACTTTGTAAGAAACTGTCAAACAGCTTTCCAAAATGGTTACACCATTTTACAATACAGCAGCCATGTGTAAGAGTCCTAGATGCCTAAAACAGTCTTTAAAAATGCAAATCTAGGGGCTGGAGAGATGGCTCAGCAGTTAAGAACACTGACTGTTCTTGCAGAAGACCCGGGTTTGAATCCCAGCACTCACATGGCAGCTAATAACTGTTTGTAACTCCAGTTCCAGGGGATCCAACAGCCTCTTCTGTCCTCTGCAGGCATTGCACGACACGGGTGCACTTATCTACATGCAGGCAATACACGCATACACATAAAATAAAAATAAAATTTTTTTAAAAATGCAAATCTAGCTGGGCGTGGTGATGCATGCCTTTAATCCCAGTACCTGGGAGGCAGAAGCAGGAGGATCTCTGTGAGTTCAAGGCCAGCCTAGTCTACATAGTGAGTTCCAGGACAGCTGGGGCTACAGGGAGACCCTGTCTCAAAAAGACCAAAAAAAAAAAAAAAAAGCAAATCTAACCATACTATGTCTCTACTTTAAGCTCATCTCTCTGGCTCTTTCCTGATATGGTTGCATAGGAAATAGGCCAAGTCCCCATTATGTAGTTCCAATTTGTCTAGCCTCTTCTTTGCTATTTCTCAACAAGCCCCTTTTTCCTAGTTATACAAACTTCACAGTGAAGTTCTGAAGCTTTTTGTTTTGAGACCAGGCCTTGCTATGTAGCTCAACATAGTCCAGAGCTCATGCTTCTTAGCCTCCAGAGTTCTGGGAACATGAAGTCCTTTCACATTTCTGCATAAGCCCATCCCTTTGCCAGAGTGCTTTGTTTATTTATTTGCATAACTGATGCCTACTCTTCTTTTCAGAGATGTTTGCTGATTATTTCACACCTGAACCCCCACCCCTGTGAGTTAACTGCTGTTATACTCTGCTCTCAAAACATATAGGAACTCTACCATAAAACTCTTCATTCATTCTTTTCTCTAACTATCCAACTCTTGGATGACACCTGTCTCCCTCCCTTTCTTCTATCACTGTTTGATGATTAACTACCACCAGACAGATACCATGCTTGGAGATGAACACAGGGTGGTAAGTTAAAATAGAGTACTTGCTTCCAAAAGGCTTTGGGTGTAGTAAAAAAGACAGTTGAGGGCTGGAGAAACAGCTAAGTAGTAGAAGGCTTGCCTAATATCTATGAGGCCCCAGGTTTAATCCCCAGCACCCCTCCCCCAACAACAACAACAAACAAACACAAAACACAGTCCAGTGACTGGAAATGGAGAGTTGGAATAAGTTGTGTTCTAAACAAAAGGAGTAATGAGGGAGTCTACCAGTCTGCAAAGAAGAATCTGACCTAAAAGGGGTACTGGTGAGAGCAAGGAAGATTTCCTCCAAGAAATGCTTGGCCTGGGATCTAAAGGAGAGGTATGAGTTAATCAGGTGACATACTTTAAACATGGAACTGTCAAAGAGGCTGAAATTTAGCTGAGAAGAGAACTGAGGGAACTTGCATAAGGAAGAGAGCTGGGCATGGACCAGATCAGATGTTATTAAGGATTTGGCTGCTATCTTGACCAAGACCATGGAGCAAGACAACTGGAGGTCTCCTCCCTTATTTATCACTCTGATGGCTCCCTGAGCCTGCCATTGCAACTATTAGTGTTATACATAATTTATGCTTGTTAAATTAATAAATGTTAAAGGAGTTCAATAAAGTTGATTGATGGCTCTGGAAAATTAAGATACAGGCAATACCTTAAATAGGCTGCAGGGCTGAGAATGTTTTGTTTGTTTTGCTTTTGTTTTTTTGTATCAGGGTCTCCCTGTAGGCCCAAGCTAGCCTGGAACTCGCTATGTAGATCAGGCTGGCCTCAATCTCACAGAGATCCACTTGTCTCTGCCTCCCAAGTGCTGAGATTAAAAGTGTGCACCACTACGTCCAGCAGGCTTTGAGTGCTTTTAAGCAAAGGCACAAGTTAAGTTTGTTGAGAATACAGCCAATAGAGAAGAAGTAATGGAAGCTAAGCATACAGTTCTGACAGGTGGGAAGAGACAGGATCAAGGATACAAAGACAATTAGTTTTGAGAAGGGAGAATGAGTTTTCCTTTGAGGTAAAAGGGTGGAAAATGGAGACTACCCTAGAGAAAAAAAATAACCTAATGGGAAGGACGTTGTTATAGCCAGGTGGCCCAGAGGGCATTTTCCTGAATCTGTAATGGTGCTGTCCTCTTTTTCTTAGTCAAAGATTATGCTTGTGATCACAATGGATAGCAGCGACTACACAACTACTGTGTTGGGAGTTTTCATGTACATTTACCATCTCACTAAAATTTCACAGTAACAATGAAAAGACATGGACACACAGGTTCAAGAAAGTCAAGAACCTTGCCCATGTCGACACTGTCAGTGAGTCAACCTGGAGTTTAAATCCAAGACTGTCAGAACTGCAAGGACCTATGGCAAGTTGGAAGCCCAGTCACTTGGTGCCCTTCTTACTGGTATTGGGTATCTTGCTCCAATATGGCTGGCACGTCATCTTTAGTGAAAAGAGGTGCAGTGTGAGGTAGTAAACACCACTTGTCTGTACTATGAGTTTAATTTGTGCAGAATCTCCTAGTGAGTGAAATGAGAAACTAATCAGTTTGAGAACAAAGAATGTAATACTCTGTTTTCAAACACAGTATAGTAGTAGGATACAGTCTTATACCCCCCACCCCAAGGGATACCTAAAATTATGAACATTAGTACCAGAGCACTATTTACTATGGATTTAAATATATATATATTTTTTATTCATTATTTTTATTTTATGTGTATGCGTGTATTGCCTGCATGTAGGTAAGTGCACCTGTGTCATGCAATGCCTGAGAAGCACAGAAGAGGCTGTTAGATCCCCTGGGACAGTTGTTAGCTGCCATGTGGGTGCTGAGAATTGAACCCGGGTCTTCTGCAAGAACAGTCAGTGTTCTTGACCACTGAGCCATCTCTCCAGCCCCTACTATGGGTTTTCTTTTCTGTACATGCACACATATCCATGATAAATGTTTACTTTTTAACATGAGGAAACACTTGTTTGGCTTCTCTTTTGGCACATTTGAATTGCCAGAATCACTACTCTTGTGCTCTGAGACCATTATTAAGTAAAACAGGGGTTACTTGAACACAAATACTGTGATGCTGGGATGATTATTCTGATAAACTGAACTTCTAAGTGAGCAATGAGAGGGTAGCATATACAGTGTGGATTAAATGGACAATGTGTGTCCTTTTTTAAAAAGAGAAGGGAACCAACACTGAGGTGCATCACAGGTTAACTAAGATGAGGCCAATGACTTGTCCATATAATCAGTGACATGGTGGAAGTGACTCAGAGACCTGCCTTCCTGCTCACTTCTGAGCTCAATACATAAACACCAAGGTGGTGATAGACCAGGTAGTAACTTGAGTGAATATGGGGGGGGGAGGGCAGACAACCCTTTACACATATATACATATATAAAACCTCCTGTTATATTCTAACAGGAGAACAGGAGCCTTTGGAATAATCCCCAAAATGTTCACAGAGAGCTACAAAACAATGGTGGCCCTGGGCCAGGAGACAGGTGGCCACACTAGCAGAAACAGCAGGTGATATGGGACCTGGCTCCATCTGTAGAGAACAGTACTTCTGGGGTAATGTCAGTTAGAGAAAGGCAGAGAAGGTGAAGGGGTGGGTAGTTCCCAGTGTGGAACAGTGACTTCAGGGATCTTAAAAACAGCTCATAAGCCAGGCATGGTGGTGCATGCCTGTAGTCCCAGCACTCAGGAGGCAGAGGCAGGTGGATCTCTGTGAGTTCCAGGCTAGCCTGGTCTGCATAGTGAGTTCCAGGCTGACTGGAACTACAGGGAGACCCTGTTTCAAAAAGACCAAAAATTAAAAAAAAGAAAAAAAAAGAGAGACTGCTCATAGCAGACAGGATGTCATCCATTTTGACCAAGCTTCCTTAGGCCATCTATATAGCTCTTGCACTTACAACTTAGTCTGTGCTGTAGTTGACTTCTTAATTGCTTTGCCTAGTCACTCAGGGCATGGCATCTTTTCTAACCTTAGGACCTGCAGTGGGTTGAATTATGTCCCCTCAAAATCTATGCCCCCTTGGAACTTGAGAATGTGGCCTTACTTAGAAACAGTATCTTTCATGCCAATGTGGATGGAGGAAATTTCACAAGGTCCCACCTCTACAGAGCTACAAGCAAGCAATGGCTGCTGGGAGAGGGAGAATCAGTAATCCCCAGGGACAAGCTCCTTGATAGGTTATCCAATTCCAGGTGGTAGTAAGCCCTAAACACATGTATATACAAGAAACATTAAATAGACTCAGTAGATTATATACATATGTATATATACATATATGTAACATAATATATATGTAACAGTAATAAAGAAGAGGTCACGGAATTTAGAGGGAGGGGGATGTGGGAGGAGCAGGAGAGAGAAGGATGGAAATCATATATGAAATTCTCAAAAAAATTTTAAAGAATGTTTTACAGAGGTAATCAGTTACGATGAGGTCATACTAGATCAAGGTAGCACTAAAAAAGTTACATGTCCTTATAAGAAACAGAAATGATGACAGAGGGAAAAAGTCATGGGAAGTCAGGAACAGAAATTGGACTTGGGCTGCCACAAGCCAAAGAATATCCAGCTTCACTGAAAAAGGCAAGAAAGGGTTCTGCCCAAGAGAACGTGGGGAAGGAATATGGCCCCATGGTCCCTTGACTTTGGACTTCTATTTTCCAGAATTGTAAAAGAAAAAGATTTCTATTGTTATAAGCCTCTGCGGTTTACCAAGCAGTTTGTGATTCAGTTCACTAGTTACGGCAGTCAGGGGGAAGTGATCTGAAAGGGGCACGGGAAAAGCCTGTATGTAAGTGCCAGTAAAAAATTTCCAAATAAATTTCCACTGTAGATTTTGAAGGAGTTTTGAGAAAGATTTTGAAAGAGAAGCATGCTGTGCCTGAAGGTAACACAGAAGGATCTATGGTGACATCGGATGCTATGCATTAAAGTCTCATTGTGTGGCTTTGACTTGAAAATTTTTTTAAATTATTTTTCTTTTTCTTTTTCTTTTTTTTAAATTTAGTAACCACATGATTAGAAGAAGCATTTCATTACAGCTTTAACATTTTCAGTAACAATTTCCAGAGCAATGATACATCTCTTTCAAAAGTGACTGTAAATTTTTAGGTTCACAGTTGAATTAACACAGTTATACAATATTGAACTCAGTATAAACCCTATAAGACATAACATTGAATAAGGTTTTAACCTTTAAAAAAGATCTCCATTTCATTTTAAAATACAGTCTCATACAGGAAAAACTCATTTTTAATGAGTTTTTTAAATTTTTAACACTTAGATTTTGTTCGTGCATCTCTAATCTCTATGTATCTGATTACTAGTCACAGTCAGTTACTCAGATCCTTGGCACCTGAGTGTGGATATAAAGTCATCAGATAGATTTCAGTGGTAATGTTTTTCACCTCCACTAATTAACATGAAGCAAATTTTTATGCTTCTTCCTAAAATATAACATTTTTTTATTTGTTGATTTTTTTGTGTGTGTGTATCATACAGAACATCCCAATTAATCTTATTCATCTACATACCCACTTCCCAAATGGCACCCTCCCATAGCCCTCCCCCCCACTGGAGCCCATATACTCTGTCATCCCTGTTTACTGTCCACTGTGTTGTCGGCACCCCTAGCTGTACTCCAGTGCTTGTCCATCCACTGAATCTAGTCAACCCATCTAGAGTTTCTTGTTTTAGGAAGATCAGCTCCTCCTTATCTAGCAGCAATCAATTGCCACTATTCCTTTAGGTAAGATTGAGGTCTGCTGTTTTCTATGCTGGGTTACTGTCTGGGAGTCTCTTGGGCCACCCTGGCCAACAACTCAAAGGAAGGTATCTCCTGTCTGGCATTGTTTCTCAATACGTAGTCTTTAGCTATACACATGGACTCTTTTTTTTTTTTTTTTTCTGAGTTCAGTAGAAAACAGCTTTATTAACTGGCCAGAACTCAGATGGAGTTATCTTTTAACAAAAAGGAAGCCTGGATCCTGGCTAAGGGATTGCATGTCATTTTTTTTAACTTTTACAAAAAGTTTATTGAGAATTTCATACATGCATATGTTTTGATCAAATCCATGCCCACTCCCTCCCCTCCAACATTCCCCTCTCTGAAGAGGGAACCCTAAAATCTTTTAAGGATTAGATACAAGCTCCCAAATACTTTTGACATTTTGACATTTTTTGCCTTTGGAACAGAGTGTGTTGCTAACAGGCCCAAGGATATTTTGACTTTTAGCCCAGAAACTGGCTACATTTCTTTGGGGTCTTTTTACCCTAACTGCCTAGCCAATTCCTACCTCCTATTTTTATCACACCATCCCCTGAAGGGATTACCCAAATTGCCAGTAGGGAATAGGGACGCCAACAGCTCTGGCTTCTTCCATGCTGAACAAGGACGCAGGGTGAGGCAAATTGGAGTACCCCTTCAGTGGGTCTATCTAAAAGACTCGCAAATTGCATATCTCTTGTCTCTAAGGGGAAAAGAAAGTTCTTTTTTATTTATTTATTTTTTTAGAAGAAGCATTTCATTACAGCTTTAGCATATGCATTAACTGTTTCCAGAGCAAAGATACATGTCTTTCAAAAGTGGCTATAAAATTATAGCCCAGCGTGCTGGCGCATGCCTTTAATCCCAATTCTCGGGAGGCAAAGGCAGGCTGATCTCTGTGAGTTCAAGGCCAGCCTGGTCTACATAGTGAGTTCTAGGACATCTGGGGCTACAGGGAGATCCTGTCTCACAAAGACCAAAAACAATTTTTTTTAGGTTTGCTGTTGAATTAATACAGTTATACAATATTGAACTCAGTATAAGCCCTGTAAGACATAAAATTGAATGAGTTTTTAACCTTTAAAAAAGATCTCCATTTCATCTTAAAATATACTGTTTCTTACAAGAAAGACTCATTA
>NW_008359594.1:2336813-2383370 GCF_000622305.1 Nannospalax galili | reverse complement strand
GAGGTCTTTGTTTCAGGAAGGTCAGCTGTTCCTTATCTAGTGGTAATCTGTTGTCAATATTCCTTTAGATAAGATTGGGGTCTGCTGTTCATTTTCCCAGTTCTGTGCTGGGTTACTATCTGGGAGTCCCTTTGGCCACCCCGGCCACCAACTCAAATGAAGGTATCTCCTATCTGGCATTGTTGCTTGTTATGTAGCCTTCAGCTATACATATGGACTCTTAAAAAATTATATTGCCCCCTTTAATCTTTGGTTATGCTTTCCTTTTGGGTGTTTAAGGTCATACAGTTGGCCCAGATAAACCAATTTATTTTTACTTTTAAGGCCATTTGAGGATCTGTTCCTCAGGGGTCACATGGGCTTGGGAGGAGCCCCTGGATCCTTTCTTTTAGCAGTTGCACCTACGTGAAGATAAGTCAAAGGTCCTACTCGACTATGGCTGGCTTCGCTTGGAAGCATGGAGGAAATGATTTCTCTGTGTTGACCCTCCTCTTTGTAGACTGGACACTGGTTCAAGTCCATTTGATGGGGTTTCTATAGCCTCCTTGATCAAGAGGACAGGTGACTTACCACTGTTACAAGACATTTTGAGAGATGCTCATAGTCCCCTGGAACTTAGTCGACCTAGGAGGGCAAGGAGCAAAAACTGTCCTTTATGTCCCTCTGACCAAATTAGTGTAAGCCTCAAAGTATGGCTGTTAAACATCCAAGAAGGTTAGTTCTACCAGTCTGGTTCTTTTAACTACCATGTGTCATGTAGATAAAGCTTGGGCAAAGACCAAATGTTCTCAGATAAACCTTACCTAGATAATATATTCCTTGAGCTAGTTGTATGTATAATTTGTCAGTAGGTTGTTGGACTAATATGGGTCCCTCTGTTGTTTTTATTTTTTTAACTAGCTAGGCATTATTTATCTCTGACACTGTCTAACCCTTCTACCATGGTTTCCCCATTTAAAGTGCCCCCATTTTTCCCATTTCTCCCTTAATAATACCCTTCTCCTATGATCCCACCTCTCTTGAGCTCCTTCTTTCCCTTTATCCCCTAGGTTCCTTGTATAACCTTCCCCCCCTTAAAACAACACCATTTTTATCTAGGATAATGAAAAGGAACCAGGGAGGTAAAGGGAAAGAAAGAATCTGAAAGAGAAGAACAGTAGGAAACAGGCATTAATAAGAGAGATATGAATACGGATGAAAAAAAATTATATATATTTTTTTATATTTATTATTTTTTTATTTTAGGTGCATGAGTGTATTGCCTGCATGTATGTGAGTGTACCCATGCCATGCAGTGTTGCAGAGGTCAGAAGAGAGCGTCGGACTCCCCTGGAACTGGAGTCAAGGATGGTTTATAGCCACCATGTGGGTGCTGGGAATCGAACCCAGGTCCTCTGCAAGAGCAGTCAGTGTTCTTAACCACTGAGCCATTCTCTAGTCCCTTGACCTGAAATTTTTACTGAGTATAGGATGTGGCCTCTAGTTTCTTCAGTCTCAAGGTTGAGTCAACCTTAGCATAACTAGCTAAGTCATGCTAATCAACCTCACAAGAAAGGAAAATCAGGGTGCTCATTTTTTTCCTTCTGTCTGTGGGAAAACAAACATCTCTTCTGGTATTCCAAATGCTCATGTTCACTGCCAGGGCAAGCAGGTCAATGAGTTGAAGCTATGCTGAATCAAAATGAAGGGACGGGACCTTGAGGGGACCCCATCCAGACCTCAGAGACACCCAGTGATGTCCCCTAACCAGAACCACAACAAAATACTTCTCTGCAGGTCTGACAGAGTCTGTGGCACTCACTGCAAACTGATAGTTCTTTGGCTTCTCTATGTCCTGGGGCCGAGTACTCCATTTCCACCCATGTAACTTTTCTCTAAATGGTGTTAAATAACAACTACTAGATTACAATTATGTTCTGAACTTGTCTTCCTAAAGTAGGTCACCTTGACCAAGTTATTTGTTTCTTACAAATTCTACATTTACAATACTTATTCCCATAAGAACTAATCATCTGTATTGGTTTTTCATGGCTGCCTTAAAAACCAATGCAAACTTGGTGGCTGAAAAGAACAGAAATTTACTATCTCATGGTTTGAGACATCAGAAATCTGAAATCAAGGTATCAGTAGGCCTGGGGTCCCTCCAAAGACTCTAGGGGAGAACTCACTTGTTGCTTCCAGCTTCTGGTTGCTCCGAGTGTTCCTTGGCTTGTGGCCACATCATTCCAATCTGTTTCCACAGCTACACTGCCTTCTCTTCTGCATCAAATCTTTCTCTGCCTCTCCCCTCAAATGATTCTTGTAATAATATTTATGGCCCATTTGATAATCTAGAATTTTCTCTCAAATTCCTAATTTAATCATATCTTCAAAGCTCCTTATTCCCAACAAGGTTAACACACTTACAAGTCCAAGGACTTTATAAAAATGCCTTGGGCAGGGAGGGGCGGGGCTGGGAATCCTTTTTTTTTTTTGGACTCATATTTTACTATTTTGAGATTTTGATACTAGGACCTTATCTGCTTTTTAATTTTTTAATTACATTGTTTAAATTTATGTTGTGTGCATGCCTATGCATGTACACCTGTGGAGGTCAGAGGACAACTTGCAGGAGAAGAGTCGGTTCTCTCCTTCCACCACATAGGTCCCCAGGAGGTGAACTTAGGTCGTCAGGCTTGGCAAAAGGTCCCTTTTACCTGCTGCCCCCCTTATCTGCTTTGATGTCCTCAGAGTCTCACACTTGAATGAAAATAAGTAGATAAATCAAGGTAACTTATTTCCAAATGCTGTCACTTTACTGCCACTATGCACGATTACACTACTAAACAATAAATCAGAACTTTTATACTATAGACCCTCCAAATACCTGAATGGGTTTCATGTACGCACAGTGCAGAGAGAGCTACCTGACACTGACTTCATCTTTTCAGGCTAATCAGTCAGTGTCAGTTGTAACCAGGCTCAGCAATATCCTTAAGTAGGATATCAAATAACTGCGCATGATTATATTTTCCCCTTAAATCCTTTCTACTTTTGTGTGCATATGTGCACATGCATGTGGAGGCCACCTCAAGTATCACTCCTTATGTGCCATCCACTTTTTTTTTTAAGACAAGGTCTCTCACTGGCCTGGAACTCACCAGGCTGGCTGGCCACTGAACCTCATGGATCTGCCTGTCCCACCTCCCTGGCACTGGAACTATATACAACTGTGCACCAAAGCATTCAGGTTTTTACATGGGTTCCAGGAATCATACTCAGAGCCTCACACTTACAAGGCAAGCACTTGACTAAATGAGCTATTCCTTGGCCCACTTTCTATCTTTTGAGGCCCATCTAATGTGCCCCCTTTTCAGGAACCCCTCATGACATTTTCCTCTGTATGGTCATGCCTTCCTTTGAAGTCACCTTGACCTTCCTGTGGTACCATTTCTGCCTGTGACTTGGTAAACTTCCTGAAGGAGCTTTCTTTTTAAAGACTCAATGTGTTAGTTACTTTTCTCACTTCTGTGACAAAATACCTTTCCACAGCAACTTATGGGAGGAGAGGTTTATTTTGGCTCATGGTTTAAGAGGATATCTGTCCGTTGTGACAGGGAAGGCATGGCAGCTGAGATGGGTCAGTCTGTGAGGGTGGGAACTTGCCCTGAAACTTATATCTTGATGGATCAGGAAACAGAGACCCTGGGCCAGAATTAGGTCCAAGCAGGCTATAACCCTTAGAGGTCCATCCTCAGTGATCCACTTCTGATAGCTTTACCTTTTATCCCCCAAACTCCATAACCTTCTAGAACAGCACTATCAGCTGTAGACCAAGTGTTCAAACACACGAGCCTGTGGGGACATTTCACATTCTAGCCATAATAGTGCACAATAGATGATGATGGTTAAATGTTGATTGGTGAATGTAAGGTGGACTAGTCATTGTTACAGTGAAAGTCGGAGGCCACACCAAAACAAGACCATTCTGAGGAGAACAAAACTACCCATTTCTTGGAAAATTCAAAAGAAGAGAATATTTTGAAAATGGGATGACCATTTCCTGGAGTGTGTTTAACATTAGGTTAGAAGGGAAAGTTCTTTATATAACTGGTAAGACAGGAAACAATGGAGGTAGCTTTCTATCAACAGATATGGCATTGATCTTCAAGAAGGAAAGATAGAGGCCTCAAAGAGCTGCCTTCTCAATGACAGGATTGGGTGAAGTCAAAATATAGCCTCAATTTCAGAATGTACATAGGTATTTGAGAACAGAACCCTTGTGATCAGAAGATCTGGCTTTGATATTCCTATTGCTAGTCTTAGATTACTAACCTGTTTGGGGGGCCAGGGCTGTGGTGTGATACATTTTGGCCACTCTTCAGTTCTTAGCAGACTATGAGCCATACAATGGTTGATAAATGTCAGTCAAATTATTTCAGCAGTAAAATGAAGTGGAATTACTTGATGCACAAGTCCCCATCTAGTCATATCATCAGATAGATACAGACTGTGGTATCTGGTGCTTTGTCTCAAACATAAGCCATTGCTAAATACAACGCTCAACCTCTTACCCACTTTAGATACAACTGATCACTCCTGACTCGTGAAGCATTTTATTAACTTGACGACTAGGCTGCGCCATTTGGCTTTAACTTTTCTCCTCAGCGGGTGTTCTTTCACAGTTTCTTTCACTGGGTTTTCTTCCCCTTGACCTCTAAATGTTGGCACACCTCAGGGCTCATTACTATGACCCCTTTGTTCCATCTATCCTTTCTTTCTGGTCCTACTTGTGTTCATTCAAACTCATGGCTTCGAATGTCACTTGCATATATCTCTAAAATTTCTGCCTCCAGTCCCATCTTCTCTCCTGAACTCCAGACTTGCGTATCCAGATGCCTGCTTGACATCTTCAATTAGATCTCTAATAGACTGTAAAATGTAACATGATTGAAACAGAACTCTTCATTTCCTCCACTTAAAATCGCCTCTATCTCCACATCAATGGCAATTTCATCCTTCCAGTTGTACAAACCAAAAGCTAGGAAGTCAGTCTTGATTTGTGTCTTTCTTGTAATCCAACATATCAGCCAATCCTGTGGGTTCTATCTTCAAAATGTATACAGAATCTAATCATAGATCCCACTTCCACTGATAGCACTATAGCCAAGCCATCATACGTTTCACCTGGACTACTGAGCCCAGCCGCTCTCCTGTCACATCCCCATACCTGCTGTCCATCATTTCACAGCAGCCACATGACCTTTGTAAAACAAATTCAGTCATTTCACTTCTCAGCCTTCAACACTCCAAAGATGAAGATGTCCCCACATATTTTATGAGATCCAAATCATCACTATGGTCTATGAGGCCCTACAAGATACTTTTCACATTTTATTTCCCATCTCCTAATTTCAGCATTCTCATTATACAGGCCTTCTTGCTGTTCTCAGCAAGTTGTTAAACTGAACTAAATAGAAGGCATTAAAGCCTATTATAAAATATAATATAAAGAGGTACTTGGAAACATCAGTAACAAAGTGTGGGGAAGGTTGCAAAGCTATAAAGAAGAGTTCTTGTGGCTAATGAACACAAAGTCTCAGTTTTGGAAGATGAAGAGTTCTGGACTTGGATGATGACAATGGTTGCGTGATACTGTAAATTCACTAAACTACTGAATTAAATGGTTAAAATGGTAAATGTTATGTTATGTATATATTTTACCACAATTAAACATAATTTAAAAAACAGTGGGTAACAATTATCTATAAGTAGTAGGAGGATAGGTAATCTTTTCTTATAAAAAAAGAATTTCTGGACTAGGGAGATGATTCAGTGGGAAAAAGCACTTCTTGTAAAAGTATGAAGACCAGAGTTTAGATCCCTGGCAAGCACATAGAAACCTAGGTGTGGTTACATGTACCAGTAACCCTGCTAACTGGGGTGCAGGGGTGAAGACCAGAGGATCACTGGGGCTAACTGGCCAGCCAGCCTAAAGGAAAAACAGTGAGTTCAAGGTTCACTGAGAGACCTTGTCTCAAAGGAATAACATGGAGAGTGGTAGAGGAAGACAGGCCATGTCCTCTGGCATTCCTACATGGGTGCACACAACCCTATACATGCATGCATACACATATACACACGTACACAAACACTAAACAACACATATACATGCACACACTGAATTTCTAATTTATTTATCACTTGTATATGTGATTTTGTATGTATGGTTATTGTTAAATATAATGAAGTAATGATAAAACAGTAGCAGTAGGTTTGGAAAGGAATTGACACATAATTCATTTCAGAAGAATGCAGTCTATTAGGAGAAAGGGCCTCCTTAAGGCCATAATCAGGCCTCAGGGTTGGAGGATGAGTATTAGACAGGAACAATATACTATATGATGATCTAAACATGATGAGATCTTAAAGGAAGGGGGGTTCCTTCTAAAACCTTGAGAGAAGGTTCATTGAGATTGAGAATGAGGATCTGAAGAGCTGGCTCAGCAGTTAAGAACACTGGCTGCTTTTGCAGAAGACCTGGGTTTGGTTCCCAGCACCCACATGGTGTTTAAAAATCATATATATCTCCAGTTCCAGGGGATCTGACACCCTCTCCTGGTCTCTTAGGGCACTGCACACATGAGATGCACTTAGATACAAGTATGCAAAACATCCATGCACATAAAATAAAAATAAATTTTTAAAAAGAGTGAGAATGAGATAGGGAGAAAGGGAGGGAAGAAAGGGAGGGGGGAGAAGGGGAGGGGAGAGGGGGAGAGAGAGAGAGAGAGAGAGAGAGAGAGAGAGAGAGAGAGAGAGAGAGAGAGAGAGAAAGAGAGAGAGAGAAAGAGAGAGACTATGAGAGGGATGAAGGTACAAAGGAGCCTTTCCACAGAGAATTCCTAGAGCAAATCCTCTGAACAAATCCTCAGAACAAAGGAAAAATAGGACTTTCATTAAGTTTTGATGGGCTGGTGGGAAGTTTTGTATCATGTGATTTTGTTCAAATAATGTTCAAAGCACATGGAGGAGCCAGGCACTAGTTAGGACCATAAAAATCAAGGACTGCTGTTAGGGCACACCACAGACAGTTTCTTAACTGTCTTCCTAGGAAAGGAGCAGTGGGGGTGGGGGTGGGGGTGCCCTGATTCTGCCAGGCTGTGGGATCTGGCCTAAAGGTGCAGGCCTTGGTGAAGGTGTAGCCTCAGTTTCAGTGGAGACCCCAGCTTTTTTGGAGATGCCGGGACCATGGGACAACCACCAAGGACAGCAGTAGGTATGGAACGGAGCTGGCCTGGGTCTGTGAGACAAGCTGTGTGTGTGTGTGTATGTGTATGTGTGCGTGCATGCGCGTGCACATGGACACTGGTTAGCTGGGGCTGAGAAATCAGCTTCAATTAATTAGAGACCAGCATCACTTTGGTAAAATCTTCTGGAAAGTATTTCTTCAGGGTCAGCACAGGAGCTGTGATCCAGCGGGGGTATGAGATTCCATCTCAACCTTGAAGTAGACTTGATAATGTGAAAGAGGCTCCTGCAACTTTCTGGGGTTGAAAGTGTGAAGGGATCACAGAGAGCAGCTGAGACTTAACACACTAAAGTTTGTACTGTCTTATATTGTGATATTAATGTTAATATCATATCTTTGGGACAAGAAATCTAAAGGTTGTGGTTTAATAGTGATGTATTTGTGTGTCAAGTTGACAAGGGGTCAATTGTGCTATTAAATAGCTTTAGTGTCAACTTGACATGCCTAGGTCGAGGGAGCCTCAATTAGGGAATTGCCTCCATTGGACTGGCCTGTGGCCATGTCTGTGGGGCATCTTCTTGATTGTTGTGTGATGCAGGAGGGCCCAGCCCACTGTGGGTGGTGTCACCCCTAGGCAGGTGGGCCTGTGTTCCATAAGAAAGCAGGCTGAGCAGGGGCCAGGGGAACAAGCCAGTAAGCAGTGTTCCTCCATGGCCTGTGCTTCAGCTCCTACCTCCAGGTTCCTTCCCTGAGTTCCTACCTTGGGCTTCCTGATGAACTGTGACCAGGGAGATGTAAGATAAAATAAACCCTTTCCTCCCCAAGTTGGTATTGGTCAGAGTGTTTTGTCAGAGCAGTGGAGAAACAAACTAGGACAAACACCTATCATAATAAAAATACAGAAGAGCTAGAGACATGGCTCAGTTAGTAGAATGCTTCGCCCAGCATACATGAAGCCCTGGGTTCTGGCTATAGCACTGCATAAACCAGGTGTGGTTGGTATACATCTCTGATCCCAGTATTCAGGGGGTAGAGGCAAAAGGATCAGAAATTCAAAGTCATCCTCACCTAAATAGTAAGTTCAAGGCCAGACTGAGATACATGAAACTCTGTCTCATAAAACACTGTATATAACCGGACACTTGTGGGGGCTGAGGAGATGGCTCAAATGGTAAATTGCTTGTTGTACAAGTATGAGGACCTGTTTGCTCCCTCCCCTACCACTCATGTAAAAGCCACATGTGGTGGTGCATGCCTACAATCCCAGGGCTGAGGAGGTGGAGACAGGAAGAAACCTGGGGCTTGCTGGCTGGCTAGTCAATGTAGCTAAATCAGCAAGTTCCAGATTTGGTAAAGATCCTGTCTCAAAAAAATAAGATGTAGAGGGATTGAGAAAGACACGTGATGTTGACCTCTGGCCTCCGCATGCACATATATATCCAGGTACTCATACATATATGTTGCACACACATGGACACACACAAAAACCTCACACCTCACGTGACAATAGCATTTGACTACAAACAAAATCTGGAAACAAATCCATGGTCTTCACATAATTCATTGAGTGTGGTCAGTAACAATGGACTTGTTTCCACAGCAACCAGACATGAGTCCTTAAAGACAGGCAGATTCAGGTCTTTAAAGCAGACTCAGCTGAAAGCCTGGAAGCTATCTCTCTGACACAAGTCAATCATATATACCACATTTGTACAAGCTGCCACAACATTCTATCTCTGTGCCGTGTCATTTGAAGAAGTGGTATCCTTTGACCCAGACCAAGCTACAAAGCTGCCTATAGTGTATGATGAAGGATTTCAGATAGATGTTTTCCCCTGCCAAATGTCATTCATCTATGTTTGACTCTCCCAACAAATATAACAAATATAAGTACAATTTGTAAAACTAGCTTACTGTGTGAATTATTTTATCCTGTTGTTTTAAGGTACTGTGTGGTTTAGAGGAATAGAAAATTATTCTGGGATATCTAAATCACAGAGTTCATTTCTATCACTGGACAAAAGAGGACACCAGGACCCAGAAAAAAAGTGACATGTCCACAGTTACACCTCTAGTTTGTGGAAAAGCTAAGACTAGAGTCCAGAAATCCTGGTGCCTTAGGCTGGTACTTATTTTCACAACTTGGAATACAGACATACCTCAGAGGTATTGTGAGTTCACTACAATAAAGTAAATGAATAAATATCACAATAAAGCAAGTGACATGGATTTTTTACTTCTCAAAAAGTTATGTTTATACTATTCTGTAGTCTATTAGATATGCAATGATATTGTATCTGAAAAACAACATATAAGCCTTAATTTATAATACTTTGATGTCAAAAATGCTAATATCACCTGAACTATTGGAAGAATAGGCTTTCTTATGCAGGGTTGCCATAAACCTTCAATTGGCTTTGAAACATGTGAAGTGCAATAAAACCAGGTATGCTTATGTCATCCTTGGAAAGGGGGAGGAACTAGTGACAGTCAGAATGTTTAACAGCTACAACTAGAAATGGTTTCATCTTTCTCTGACCTCTGTCTTCAAACTGGCCCAGCTGGTTTTCTTTCCTGCCCTTGAAGACAACTTTGACAGCCTCCATAGCTTTCTGCCTACTCAGGTTTGTAAGAACCATGTCACTTAAGGCTGTTTGTTTGTTTGTTTGAGGTATTAACAAAACCTCATCTGGTCTAAATCAAATCTTCAGTCACTTATCCAGTTCAGAGCTCCTACTCTCATGCTGGCTTTCAATTACCTATAGCAGTTTTGGGGGTGGGGGCTCAGGGGGCAAAGTCTACTTTCAGTCCTCCTTCCTCCTTCCTCTACTACTTCTGGCTTTTCAGGGTCAGTGGTGGGCTGAGGGGTTAATGGAACAGGGACTGGTATAAAGAGAAGTCTCCATGTTGACTGTAGAACTCCCTTGGCTTGCCACATTCTCTGGACTGAATGTCCAAATGCTCAGTGCTCAGTGGAATGTAGCTATGCTTCTTAAGCCTTATGAGTGTCTCCAGAGGGTCTGAATCTGGGACATAAAACTTTGAGGTGTTCTTGGTGCCCTCTCCCCAACTCAAAGGAGAGAAGTAGAGAGATTATCACATACTCTGCCCAGGATCCATTCTCCTTGAATGCCTACTAATCTTTTCTTCACATAGGTTACTGGTGGATAATGGTGGTTCAAACCCCCTTTTTAAATGTTGAGGGTTTGTGCCTAACTGTTCCTCTTTGGAAGGTGAGTGTGTACTTACTATACAGCATCCTCACAAAATATCCCATTCTAAATACTGTTATAGGAACTAAATGTGGCTTGCAGGGAGGAAGAATGTCTTACTTTTAGACGTTTTGACATTATACAAAAGGGATGGAGCTACAGAGAAAATCCTAGGGGAGAAAGGGATCTAACCACCCAGTTGCATGGGAATGGGGAGCTGCTCCAAGGGCACCCCTCTTTTGTCCTGTGAAATGTCAAAGATCCTGAAGAAAAGATTCTGAAAATAGCTTCTTCCTAGGGACCAACCAGATTGGATATGTCTAGATAAGACAAAATCCTGCCTCTTTCCTTCACAAGCTGTGTGGCACTGACTAAGCCCTTTCTTTTTTCTGGGCCCCAGGTTCTCCATCTGAAAAATAGGGAATGATGAAACTTTGTCTTTTTTTCCCACTTAGCAATGTAGGGAATACCCCTTCAATTTAGAAGAATCCCAAGTTAAGTGTCTGGCAAACTCTAATCTGCTCTATTATGGAAGCCTATGGGGGAAGGGCACATAGTGTCTCTCCCTAGCCTAGCATTTAGTTACAGTGACTTGGACTGACCCAGGGACTTTGAATAGAAAGATTTGACTGTGGAATGGGAAATCTAGGGGTCTGGTAGTGAATGTGGCTGGGAGTAATCAGGCTAGAGTAGCACAGTAGAGCCCAGCACCCAGGGCTTCCAGCCTTGCCTGGCCACCCTTATTTCCTTAACTCATTTTTAAGCAAGTCCTCTAACACCTAATGATGCTTCAGAGAGGCAATGTTTTTTTTTTAAAGCACAGATATGGGTAGCTTGACTTGTTACCCCCATTTCAATCTTACTCTTCTTTATCTAGTTCTGCTTTAGCCATTAGAAGAAATACTTGAATTCTCAAACTTGTTAGCTTAAAAAGTGATCCTTTACTCTAGTGCTGTATAACCCAAGACCATGTGGAGAGCGGTGTGTGCACTGGACTAGTGGTCAGGAAACTCAGGGTCCTATGTTCCACTTGTCACTAGCTAGTACTTTCACCATGGCAAATTACATATCTTTCTGGGTCTACTTCTCTTGTATGGACAACAAGGGTGCTCAATATATTGGTTAGCTTGGGCTGACTTAACAAAGCACCAAAGATTGAGTGGTTTAAGCAACAGAAATTAACTCTCAGTTTTGGAAGCTGGAAGGCCAAGTGCCCACATGGCTGAGCTCTGGTAAGCCTTTTATTCCTGGCAGATAGATGGCCTCTTCCTCTAAAACAAATCTGTTATAAGGCCACAATACTATCCAGTTAGGAGTCTGACATTATAACCTTATTTAGAATTAATTACCTCCTAAAGTCCTATCTCCAGCTATATTATATTGGGGTTAGGGCTTGAACACACATTTTTGGAGGAATACAACTCAATCCATGGCATTGGACAAGAGCACCTATTAGCTCAAGTCTAGAACACTGAAGATGCTCAAAATTATCTATGGAATGAGCAATTCTACCTTGCTTCCTTGATTTAAGAAAACACAGGGCCTGTGAGATGGCCCAGAAGGTAAAGGTGCTTGTCACCAAGCCTGATGACCTGAGTTTGGTCCCTAGAACCCACATGGTAAAAGGAGAAAATCAACTCCTACAAGTTGTCCTCTGACCCCCACACATGCTCCGTGGCATGCACCCTCTCTCCAACACAAATAAGTGAATAAATGTAATACATTATTTTATTTTTTGATTTATTTTATTTTATGTGTATGAGTGTTTTGCCTGCATATATGTAAGTGCACCCCATGCATACAGTGTCAGCAGAGGCCAGAGGGTGTCAGATCCCCTGGAACTGGAGTTATGGATGATGGCTAGCCAACATGTGCATGTCAACATACCTAGGTCCTCTGCTCTTAAGTGCGGAGCCATCTCTCCAGCCTCTAAAAAAATTTTTTTGTAAAGAAAAATGTAGCCAGTTGTGGTGACACACACAGTAAGATATGCCAAAGAGGCAGAGGATCATAAATTTGAGCCTGCCTGGGTTATACCTTGTCTACAGTCATACCACCCTACATGTGTTCCATCTCTTCTAATCTCGGAAGAAACTGCACAAGGTTATTTCTAGACTATTGTGTAGGGCCACACTGGGAGCCTTCAATGTGTGTCATTCCCTTCCCCAAAGGCAATTAACATGTCAAAGGTAACCTCTGGCCAAAGTGGGTTTCTTCCAAGAGCGAAGCCTTAAAGTTTTCCAGAAAGCATATATTTAACTGTCACTTAAAGTCTTTGGGTATGGCATGTAATTTCTGCAACATCATTTAGAAAGAACATAATGGTGATTGTCCATTGGAGGTGGGTTTTAAATCACAAGTCTAGAGCTAAATTTTCTAACAGCCATGAATACTACTGAGAACTGTGCCCTTTCAGCAGAGCACAAAACACCTTATCATTCATCCTTCAACCTTGAAGCCCCTGAAGTGCTGTCTTAGAGCAGCTTTATGGTCAGAAGAAAACTGATGCGGAGAGCTGGCACACCTCAGGTCAAATACAGTTTCTTCAAGTCATAAACTACTAAGATTCTTGCAGAGATACTATTTTTTGGTTTAATAAGCATACTAGTATAGTCCTAACAGTATTTTGTGCATTTAAATCAAATGCCAAAATAAAATACCCCAAGAATTATTGTAACAGTCCTAGAATATGTTGTTGTATACAGGGCTAAGGTCTTCAGGAAGTTAAGATGGTCTGAATTTTGTAGCTACTTGATTTACATCTCCTTATTTATGTTATAATCTATATACTTCTTAGGCACCTCTTGGTTAGTAATTTCAAAGCAAAATTTATCTTGAATGTCAATTATAATCTTCATTTGACCTAAAATGGCCCAAGTTCTACAGTTTCAAACTAGGAAGATACTGAATTTTCTGTACTGATCCTGTGGAATGGCAGTTCTCATCTGGAGATGAGGTCTAACCCTAGGAGACATTTAGTGATGGGGTTGGACAGGGGTTGCTTATCACACTTGGTAAGGGGATTAGTGACAGCACTACTGGTATCTAGAGGCAGGGAGAAGGAGTGATGCTAAACATCCTTCACAATGTACAGGGTGGCCCCATCAAAAGATTTATCTGTACAGAAGCTCTGCTGTGGAACCTCAAGATACAAAGAGCATGGCCCTTAGTGGCCTCCAGGGTTAGAAAGGAAAAGTGATTATATTGGCAGTTGAAAAAAAATTCTGATTTTTCATGACCTCAGAGATTCAGCAGATACTGATGGAAACCATGTACTGTCTTTGTTGTGCCAACTGACTGCCAGGAATAAGATTAAATTTTGTGTTTATACGTATATGTGTGTGTAACATATGTGTATGCATACGGGTGCACATGTGCAGGCCAGAGGTTAACATCAGGCATCTTCCTCAATTGGGCTTGATTGGACTCCACATTATCCTTTGAGGCAGGATCTCTCACTTGAACCAGATTTCACTGATTGGTTAGACTGGCTGGCCAGCCAGCAGTCTCCAGGGATCTGCCAGTCTCTACCCATGCTGCACTAGGGTTACAGATGCAAGCAACCAAGCCCATCTTTTTTGTATGGGTGCTATTGGGGACCTGAACTTAGGTCCTCATGCTTGGACAGCAGGAATTTTACTGACTGAGACATTTTTCCAGCTCCAATGTTTTTAAAATGAATATTCTATCCTTTGATTTCCATTACTTTTAATGTCCTCTTTACTTGAGCACTAAGGAGAAAGAATGTAGGACCAGAAAAGAATGGCTCAGGGAGGCCTGTAGCAAGTCTGAGGGCTGGGCACTCAGAGCTCATTTTACTCTGATGGTGGAGAGAATGAGGACAGAAAAAGCAAAACCAAACAACAAACTCTAAACACTTTAAAAAAAAAATAGCTTGAGGGGCTGGAGAGATGGCTCAGTGTTAAGAATACTGACTGTTCTTGCAGAAGACCTGGGGTCGAATCCCAGCACCCACATGGCAGCTAACAACTGTCCGTAACTCGAGTTGCAGGGGATCCGACAGCCTCTTCTGTCCTCTGTGGGCATTGCATGACATGGGTGCACTTATCTACATGCAGGCAATACACGCATACACATAAGATAAAAATAATAAAAAATAGCTTCATAGTTTGGTAAGAAGCTACCCTTTAAAAAGCATTAAATTACTCCCTGTCCTTCCATTATTTTTAGCTATTTCTGTATGTTCCTCCTGGTTCCAAAAGGTTTAAGGGGTTCATTGTCCTGATGATGTTGACTCAATTTTCTTCTATACAGCCTGCTTGGGTTCCAGAACTAAACAATGCAAGTTTCAACTTAGAAAGAAAAAGTATTTTGGAAGGTCTATATAAAACTACAACATTTTAGCAGATAAATGATATGAGTTAAATTCCTACTGTGTGTAAAGTATTGGGCTGAATGCTGAGGGAGCTATTTTTGAAAAGTATAAATCACAGCTGATGTCTTTGAGTAATTTGCGATCTGCCAGAATCTAAGATAGGCTCTGTGCCCAAGGGAGGATGGCTTATGTTACAAGGTAGGCTGCACTCTGTGCCTTCCAGCAGGCAGGAGCAGCCCTCAGCCTCTTTATCCCTGTGGCAAGGAAGGAGGGCAGAGCAGGACAAGGTGAAGGTTGTCCAACTGGGGAATGGATCCATGACAGCTCAGAAGGGAGCACACCCTGGAAAGCGGGGAGGGAAGAAACTAAATAGAACTAGGTCTTAGAGGCCTTGGGGGAAGAGTTAGGGTTTATTCCAAAGATACCTGGTATCTAAGCGGGAAGTTTTCATGATCAAAGGTGGTATGGGTGGTATTTAGCGACTGTTCTTTAGAAGGCACACTCTTCATTCTCTTTCTGATGTCATGGCATAGCGCCTCTAATACAGGGTGCTAAGTAGTTAAATGTGGTTTCACAGCAAGGGCCAGGGTTAAAACCTCAGGCAGAGCTCACACTCCCTAACAACATCACTTGGTCATGGAACAGGAAGCATGAGAGTGCAGAGGAGAGGCAGACAAGCCTGGCACTTCTAGGACAGAGCATTTCAAGGAGTGGGAGAAATCGGTAGGGTCAGATGTTGCTGAGCCATCAGGAAGGAAATCTGAGAAACAGTCATCAGATTTGTGATTAGGCAATCACCAGTGACCTTTATAAGCTGTGTTTCAGAAGCAGGGCGGGGACAGGAGTTCTTTATAGGGCAAGAAGCAGGACGATAGCAAATCCAGCCTTGGGGAGAAACTGGCAGGGAAGACAGGGAGAGAAAGGGAAGAAACTTCCAGGCTTTTGTTTTAAGGTGCTATCCTTAAACAATGGGACTTCATCTTTATTCCAGAGACTACAATCTATTTCATCCTAGTCTTTTGTCCTATGGCAAAAAAAAAAAAAAAAGTGGGCAAAAATAACAAATTTTAGTAATCACTGTAAAAGGACAATTAGCTACTTTTTATTCAGGTAAAATGCAAAAACAAACTTAAACTATTTCTAGGGAAACTATTAAGGGAAAGGTCACTAGACCTTACACCCTCCATCAGCTGGACACAATGGCAGTTCTATCACAGGATGAGACAACTTGATTCGGACTTGCTTTGACCAAAGCAAAATAGTTGAGAGCATGGCACACACAGTGGCTCGACACGGAATCCTGAAAGTAGCTGTCGAATCAGATCTCAACTTGAACTACTAAAAACTTGGGCTGCAAAACACAGAGATTCTTATAGAAATTCTTTGTTTTAATAAGTAGCTGGAACTGGAGTTATCAGGCTTCATGCTAGTTAGCTACTGGATAGTTCCTATTACAAATAAAAAGCAGTTTGGGAGGATGTAGCTTTTGAAAGTGAATTCTACTCACCACAAATAATTCAGATCCATCAGGGCAGCAATTAGAGCCTGGAAGAGGAGAAGGAAGAGGAAGAGGTGGTGGCGGTGGTGGTGGAGGAAGAAGAATGGTCTTCATCAAGACCTCTTTCCATGATTATCAGCTCCTTCAGCATTCCAGTTCAGTTCATTCTACAGTGTTCTAGGTTTGAACCACTCCCCAAATTCCTACGACTTTGCTGTGCCCCAAACAATACTCATGCAAACTACAGGTGTACAAAAGACATATGGGTAGGAGTTCAGGACTGTTGGGCCAAAGGAACATCAGAATGTGATGCTTGATGATGCGACTTCTCAGACCCACTGGGAAGTTCTTTGATAGTGAACTTATACCCTGGCTTAAGTAGGGAAGTCACTAATGGGAATTGAATGTTTAAATGATGCAGCAGGTTACTATAGGTAGGGCAATAATTGGCCTGCTTGAATGAAAAACTGATGTGAGTGAACATAGATAGTGACACAGTCTAAAAAGTTGGTTGTTGGCAAAGCATTCTAGAGCCTCTCTCTTTGGAAGACATCAAAACCATGCATCGCAAGTAGAGGGGAACCCTCACGGACTCTTCATGTTCACAGGTCTTCTCTCCGTGTGCTTTGCTGCCTTGTCATCCCCTCAATACTCAGGGGACTTTCCATCTTTATATGGCCCAGTTCTACCCAGGAGTCCATCTTTCCACAACACTAGAGCAAAAAATAAGACAAATCTTTCCTATTCTTCTGCGTGTCCCTTGCTGTTCCTGTAGACAACAGATAATGCTTTGCACCTTAGAGTTCTCACTACAGGGAACAGTCAGCGCTACCCCTAACAAAAACAAGAAATGTGAGAAGGTGGAAAGATTCCAGGATGTCACAGTGATTTATCAGTCCTTTTTATGATAGCACCAGGGGCAGGAGAGTAAACAAACAGAACAACAACAACAACAACACAAAAAACCTTTATCTTCTGAAGCATTTATTCCATGAGAGATGGGTAATAAACTTAAGGATGACTTAATGCTGTATGCTAGATGTTATGAGTACAAGGAAGATGGGGAGGGAGGATAGGCATGCTCCACTGGGGGTGGTGGGCTACTTCTGAAGGAACAGTTAGACTTTAAGCCAAGCCCCAATATGGTAAAGGAGTATGGCCCACAGATACTTCTCCAGGGAGGAGACCCACTACTGCCAAGGCCCTGAGTCAAAGAAACAACAGGGAGGACAGGAGGGATAGAACAGAACAGGATAGAACGCCAGACAACTACTGGGCAGAGAACAATTCATCCTGCAGTCAGAGCCTTAAAATGGAAAAAGCCTGTCCGGCATGGTGGCACATGCCTTTAATCCCAGCACTTGGGAACTCTGTGAGTTCAAGGCCAGCCTGGTCTACATAGCGAGTTCCAGGACAGCTGGGGCTACAAGGAGACCCTGTCTCAAAAAAGACCAATAAAAAAAATAAAAATGGGAAAAGCCCAGAGTATGAGCCACACTGACCTGGCCTTGAAATCAGCTCTGTTTCTGTGTTGCGTATCTTGCTTCCCCCACCTCCACTCATCTATACACTTGACTGCAAAGGATAACTGCAAGGAGACGTGGAATGTGAAACCCTATCAGGGCACAGCATGTGCCAGTTTCCTGCCCACCCCTCTCACCCTGGTCATAGGACTCCTCCAACTAAACTCCCATTGTGGTTGAATAAAAAGTGTCTAGAAGAAGGCCATTCAAGGGCCTCTCAGAGATCCAGGATGTATTACCAGGTACAAGAAAACAAACTGAAAAATATTATTTGTCTATGTACAATATGTAAATAGACAATTATTTGTCTACTACAATATGTAATGTAAAACAGTAACATTTTAGTTTCTTCTGTACTTAAAAATCTGGAGAAATCCACACCACACTCTTAATGGTACCCATTGCTAGGGCTTAAGATGACCAAAGATTTTGACAACTGACCTTCAACCTTCTATATTTCTTAAATGACTGAACATTCTACAATGAGCATTTATTACAGTTGCAAAAAAATGACCACATAGGCCAGAGTTGATTAATACAGGGGAATTTACCTTCTGGTCTTGCTCTATATAAGCACCACATGGTCTTCATCCCACCCAACACATAAGATAGTGTGGTAAGATCCAACTTTAGGAACTTGGGGAGTTCTAGGGTTCTCCAATGAAATCTGGACCATAGAAGGTCTTGAATGAGAACTGAGATGGTCCTTGGCCATCATCTGTGAACTCCAACTGGTTCCATTCGAAAGGAGATGATAGAAAGTGAACTCCTTTCTACATAAAATGAGAACCCTCGGTTGCCACCAAGGACAGAAACAGAGACCCATGAAACTTAAGTACTTCAAAGTAAACTAGCCTCGAACTTCTATGATTTAAGGTTGTTTCCACTGAAAAGTTGTCATTTTAAAAATACTAAATTACGGGATATTATAAGAAAAACTACATGCATAAACAGCTTGTAAGGTCAGCCAAGGAAGGAGAAATATCCCAGTTCCCAGTGATTTATTCGATAATGGACTAAAATGTGCATTATAACCAGTCACAGCAAAACATGAGTTACATAGCTTGGAAATGTTAGTCCTCCCTCTCCCCTCCAAAATATACACTCTTGGTGAGAGAAATAAAAAGTAATGCTTAGGCATCCATAACTGCCCATATGGCTTTTCCCAGTTTAAACATACATTTCAAGAAAAAAATACATAGTCCAGAAATATTTTTACATTTCCTGAATTGACCTTTGCATCAAGAAGTGTATTCATCTCTGCATTAAATAAAATTCTGCTTGCATGGAAGGCTACTCTACCTTTCATTTTGCAATTATGAGATTCCCAACTGGAAAAGACACTGATAGTTCCAAAGGAAAACCCTTATCTTATCCAGAAGTCAAGCAGCTCTATACTTTGTTTCTTCCCAGTCAGAACTTATCTTGAATTTATCTGACCATAGGCTGGAAATCTCCAGGGCAGAAAAATTCTACCTCAGCATTTCCATAAGTGCCAGGAAGTACATGCTTCCAAAGCTGAGTGTTTTCTGTGAGGCAAACTTCTACCAAACTGCCGTACTGTCCACAGAACTCAGTACTACATAATGAAGGAGGTAACATTCTGGTTCTAGCAAACCAGTCACACTACCCAAGGAAGAAAACAGAGCTCACAAACTCTACAAGACACAATTTTGTGTTTCCTGCTTAATATTACCTATTATACCAATTTTTAATTAAAAGCTATAATTTCTCTGGGATACACTTTTCAGGTAATTCCTAAAGTTCAACTATACCTTTTTTTGCCACTGTGTCAACTGTACAGCCAGAATATAAAATCTAGGAGCTCCAGTAGGTGAATTTTCCATTAATGCAATTACAGCAACTTTAAGTCCACAAGAACTGCTAGGAATGAGTGACAAAATCCAGTACCCGAGCTGTAATAATGAACTTGCAAAAAAAAAAAGAGGGGGGGGAATATATATCCATAGCTGAATGCACAAATTCCAAGAACTTTGAATGAATAATTGCCACAGTCATAGAAACTATATTTTGGTACATGGCTGATATGGATTCTTTTACCCCATTACAGCACTCACAAGTACATATGATAAGGCATTGTTGTGATGATTGACAGTACAGCAAAAGATGGTGTTCAAGGCAGCCAGAAAGGTAAGGTGGGGTGAGATAAGGAAAAAAATATGTTCTCATTCTACATGATTTATATACAGTTTAAAGGTTTAAAGTGAGAAACAAATTTTCAAACTTAACTGTTTGCATGGGATAGTTCAGAAGAATGCCTTAGATCCCATTTTTAAAAAAATATACGTTCAGTGCCACCTCAAAAAAAAAAAAAAAACTTCTGCATGGACCCAACAGTTCTGTAACAAATGCCTCTCCTGTTGGAAAGCTAACAAAGTTGGTATGGAATCTATGAAACAGAAAATTGGATTAGAGCCTATGTGCTCATGCATGAACTTAATCTTAACAAAAACACTAGAGTTAAAAGCTGTCCCCAAGTCCTCCAGCAATCAGATGCAATGGAAGATGAGTTGCATCTTTACCCTGGTCCAGACTGTGTAACCTTGGGCAAGTCAGTTAACCTTTCTAAGTCCTAGTTTCTTCATCTGCAATATGGAGATAAACAGGTCTGCAATGTGGACTAAAGGAAATCACAAAGAAGTTTTAGCTCAGTGCTTGGTCCACATGAGCATCTTTCTCATGATTAGATGTGGCGCTACAGCGCAGCTGTCATATTCCAACATCTTGCTATACTCTTTTTAATTTTATGCTTCCAGCTCCCGCTGTTCTTTTAGCTACATTATTTCAGGGGAGGGGAGCAGGTAAGCAGTTTCATACATTTCACTTTCCCCACTGTTCTTCAAAGCAAGGTAAAAAGTCAGGAAATAGGTAACAACACTGAAGAGAAATTCAGTGCTGAGGACATGATGGTGTAGGAATACATAGTATAAATAAAGCATACAATTTCAAGCTATAACACATAAGACATTGAATCATAGACATTTGAAAGAAACAAATACCAAGCAACATTAAAAAGAATAGAAGGAACCTATATGGGCCTATCTCTACTTCAGTATTGGTGACTATGAGACAGGCTGGAATATGGGGTCTGATTTCCAACAGGTGGCTAGTTTTTATCATCTTCAGATGCAAAACCATGAAGAGTTTGAGTATGCAAGTCTCAGAGACTCTATTCAAGGTCTCCTCTTGACTGTCTAAAGAGACAGTTTTCTGGGTTTAAGCCTCCCTGGCAAGTTAGCAAGCAGGGAACTGTCTGCCGTAGCTTGCACCTGTCCTCTAAACAGGATGCTGGGCTGACAGTAAAAACCCTCCATTCTTTCCAGTCCATTCTGCCGCTGGGGCGCCTTCTGACAAACCGGGAAAGCCCACTAGGAAGTGGTCACGACCAACCAAAGCCACAAATCCCCATGGTGTGGGATTTCCATCTGTATATCACTTCTGAAAACCGAAAATAGGCGCCCGCTTGTCATACTGCAATGGGATTCCCCCCTAGAAGCAAACCCCCGCGCCTAGCTTGCATGTTTTATTAATAAATGCAAGATGGCACAGGGAGGCAAAGAATGGGAGGTAAGGCAGCTACAGCTGGACCCGAACCAGGGCAGTTTGCAAAAATAAATAAGAAGCATGTGACAAGAGGCAGATTCACCAGGCTAGAGCTGGAGACCTGGGGCTGCCCCGCGGATCCGCGCCTAGCTCCTCTAGCCCAGGGCATGAAGGTCAGCTGCAAGATCCCAATCCTCCCGGGCACTCGCCCTGCAAATCTTGACCAGCCCCTGCCTCCTGCCCCCTGCCCGCCTCGCCCCTCCTGCCCCGGCCACCGGTGGGGAAAGCCCGGCGGCGACCCGCTGCGAGAACACGTACCTGCAGCCGAGGCTCGGAATTCGCTTGGTTTTGCAGCAGCTGGGGCCCGGGCTTTTGGTCTCGGGGCTCCCCTCTTCGCGCCCCCTCCCCCCCACCCCCTCGCGGCCCCGTCGTTCCCTCCGCCCCTCCGCCCACCCCGCTTGGGCGCGCGCGCGCGGGGGCGCGCTTTCGCGCCGTTTGCTCCGAGGGCCCGCGCCTGCGCCGTCGCCGTCTGCTGTCCGAGTGAGCGAGCGCGTTCCGAGGCTGCGGAACGACAGCGCGGCTGTCTAGGAAACGGCTGCCCCGCCGGCCCAGGGATCCGACCGCGGGCTGGGGCCGGGCGGGCCGTCACCCAGGCCGGAGGCGGCGCGCGGGCATCACGGTGTGGGTGAGGGGGTCCCGGGCAGGGTAGCGGCCTGCGTGTGCACCTGAGGAGACAGGCGGGGGTCGCGAACGCGTCGGAGGGTGAGGTTGGCGGGCAGAGAAGCAACAAGTGCGGGGCGGGTGCCGGGGCCTGCGTTCCGCAGAGGGCGCCTGCGGTCCCGGCTTTGCGGCGCGTTGCTGCTTGCACCGCGCGCTCCTCCTCGCAGAGCCCGGAGCGGGAGCGGGCGGCGGCCGCGGCGTCCTCCCAGGTCTGACGCCGTGGCGGGGGGACACTTTTGTCGGGGTTGAAGCAGAATCAGCGCTCCCCACGCTCAGCCGGCCAGGACCCTCATTTGATGGTCTCAGTCGGGGACCTCTGAATGGCAGGGTTTCTCGTACCCCACACTCGTGCATTGGTTCACCCCAAAGAAGCCTTTGAAGGCATCCCCCATGACACCCCAAGACTTTCTATGACCATAGATACAGCGTGTCCTGTAGATTTAGTGCTGTATACATTAAAAAGATTTTTGCTCTTGAAGTTATCTTCCATCCCAATTGAGAATGCCTCTTTTAGAGTCACGGTTCCTAGTTAGCCCATGGGGACGATGAAGTCGGTAAGCCATCTGATGTACCCTCCAGTGGTCTCTGAGGATTAAAAAAATAAAGTCCTCATGCATAATATATCTGTCTGCGGGTGCTGCTGTGAGCACAGTTATTTAAGCAGCTTCTGGATTCATAGTACTTTTGGTTATTTGTAGTTTCCAATTTCCGAAAGGAAAAAAACAAAAACAAAAACACAGTAGTCTCCCGTTTCTGGGAAAAAAAAATTTTTTTCCTTTAGGGTCCTAAGCCTTTTTATGCTAAAATACTTTAGTGACTGAAAACCTAAATTCCAGGGTGGTTTTCGACTAGCTGACAGCCTTGATTGTGAGTTGTTTTTTAATTTTAAACATTAAGTATACTAGTTAATAGGGATTACTGTGATGTTTCCATACAGGCGTACGTGGTGTCCATTCAGTCTTCTACTCAGTACCTCTGACCCCAGCCACCTTCCCACTCCCTAACAGTCCCCTTAATGTCTTTCTTTTCCCAGACTTCCCTTGCCCTTTCCTAAACTCCAAGAAAATTACTATTTGGTTAGGCTCACTTGGCTCCTAGGAATGTCCAGTGTCTTTCTTTTTAAAATTATTTATATTTTATGTGTATGAATAGTTTGCCTGCATGTATGGAGTGCAGCACATACGTGCAATAACCACAGAGGCCACAAGAGGGCGTTGGATTCCCCCGGAACAGGAGTTAGGACAGTTATGAGCCACCGTGTGGGGGCTGCGAACCGATTCCAGGTCCTCTGCAAAAGCAGCCAGTGCTCCTAACTACTGAGCCATCCCTCCAGGCCTCTTCTTCCCACCTTAGCCTTTCTAGCAAAATGATGGAAATTAGAGTTGAAGATTTTAAAACCCAGCTCCTAGAATTGCCTCAGGGGCTTCAATCAATCTTTTTTCTTTTTTTAATTTGTTTTTGTTTTATGTGTATGAAATATTGCCTGCATGTATGAAGGTGCACCTCTGTGGAGGTCAGAAGAGGGTGTTGGAACCCCTGGAACTGGAGTTGTTAGCCATTTTATGGGTGCTAGGATTTGAACCTGGGTCTTCAAGAACTGCCAGTGTTCTTAACCACTGAGTCATCTCTCCAGCCTCTCAATCTTTCCTTTTTTTTTTTTAAAGGTATTTCTTAAGTCATTTTATTTCTTCTTTTGATAATTCTCTGTGCAGATCTGTAACCTGTTTATTTTTTATTTTCAATCTTTCTTAAACACAGAACTATCTAGCTACAGAGTGGATATCTATTTTTGACAAACTGAGGGAAAAAGGAAAGTTTCTTCTTTTGGTTCTCAACTCTAATCTATACTTTCAGAAGGGGAAAAAAAGAGGAGACATTTGTAGGAGTTAATTCCATTTGACAGAGGGCTGGGGTAAAGGTGTGTGCCACCATGCCTGGTAGTTTGTTTGAGGTCTCACTATATAGCCTCAGCTAGCCTGAACTTGCTATGTAGATCATCCCATGTAGGCCTCCATCTCACAAAGATGTGCCTTCCTCTTGCCTCCCAAGTGCTGGGATTAAAGGCATGGGCCACCATGCCAGGCAGATTTTTTATTGTTTGTTTGTTTTTCTTGTATGGTTTTGGTAGTTTGTGATAGCAGCCTGAACAAAGACATTCACCCATTCTCTCTCTGGAAGGGGCTGCTCTCTGCTCTTCACGTGTTAGACCTGTCTCATTTGGGGAGTGTAATCAAATGCCACATCAGTGATGCAGTTTTTCTATTTGCATTAACTGAATTAGATTCTCGTCTAGGGTGTAACTAATGCAGTATGTTTAATTGTGTCTTTGTCATGGTTTTGCTAGGCAGAGGCAGGAGACACAGCTCCCAACTGTCACCCTCAGCAACCCAAGGAGTTCCTCTAGAGTTTTAGGGACCTCAACTCATTCCAAACAGGGATTCACTGACACAGTAAAACATTTAAGGACTAGCCAGCTTATGAAGCAGAGTTGGGGTTTAAGAGAGATATTTTAATTTTAAAATAGAAAAGAAAAAGAGGAGCTGGGTTAAGAAAACTTAATGAAGGATGTGTGGAATGGGAAGTACAGTTTTCTGACAGGTGGTGGCAACATTTTTAACTACATATGATACAGAAAAAACCTTCCCATAGCTTGCCCAAGTTGTTACAAGTTGTTATCCACTCCCTTCCCTCTAGTTGTAGAAGTCTACTTCAGATTTTATTAAAACCATTGAGAAGCTGGGGCTCAGCAGTTAAGAGCACTGGATCCGGGTTTGAGTCCCAGCACCCACATAACGGCTAACAGCTATCCATAACTCCAGTTCCCGGGGATCCAACGCCCTCTTCTGATCTCCATGGGCATTGCATGACATAGGTGCACTTCCATACATGCAGGCAATATACTCATACACATAAAATTTTAAATACTTTTAAAACCCGTTGAAAAGCATTCATTTATAATGGTAATTAAATATTAGAGTAGGACAAATATTTGCAGGGAGAAAATTAGAAGACATCAACTTAACTAGAATCTTTGTATTTTAATACTATTTTTAAAAGTCTGTGCTACTTTAGGATAACATTTTTTTTCCACAATGGTTGTCTAAAAAGACCTTCTGGAGGGAGAAATCTGTATGAAATGTTCACAATAACATCTTTTAGGGATGTATTTGAGTTTGTTTGCTTCTGTGGCACTGGGGAATGAACCCAGGGCCTTGTGCATGCTGTGCAGATGCTCTGTTGTTCAGCTATATTCCCAGCCACCCATGTCCTCCTTCTCTCACCTTCTTTTTTTCCCCTCCTTCTCCCTAACCCCATGGACATTGTAGGTGAAATCATTTTATGTTGCAGTGTGAAGTAAAAAAAATCCCCAAACATTTATAGCTTGTCAGCTCTGTGTTTCCCCCTGGTGGTGTGCTACTTTCATAGCAATGCCCAAATTAAAATCTACCTTCGATACATTCTTTAGGCTGTTGAAACTTTAACTCAGAAGGGATTGTGTGACAAGATATCTTTCTGCTTTCTTTTTGGTTTGCTCCTGTTTTCAAATACACTAAGGCCTAAGATCCAGGGAAAGATTATCCCTAAGGTTCACAAATCTGGAGGAACTGAAATATATAGCAAATTTCACTTGGAGCATTATTAAACTTAGCCCTTAGGAATCTATGAAGAACACTTGTTTAAAGTCAGATTCTGGAGCCTTTCCTCAAGCCCACTGAGATCTAATTTCCAGAAGACTGACTTGGTTTGTATTTTTAACTGCTCCAGGTCATTATTGTTGATAGAAGAGGTTGGGAAATCCTTGAGCTACAAATAGTACAGGTGCAGCTTGAGTAGACCAAGGTGAGGGATTTTTTTGAGTGAAGTAGCTATGCAGCAACAAAAAAACAGGCAAAAACAATAAAAATTATGAGTGGAAGAAACTTTAAGATTTATTTTTTGCTTTCTTGCCAGATAATACTATTTCTAAGGTAGGTGTAATTGCCATGATACCCCATATCAAGATGCCTTTTGAGGGAGGTCAGATTTTCTTTTAGCTGAAAAGATTGCCTTTCCCCATATGCGGTGAGACATGCCTGTAATCCTAGCATTGTGAAAACCAAGGTAGGAGAATCATGAGTTTGAAGCCAACCTGGGCTACCTATGGAATTAAAGTCTAGCCTGAGCTATGTAGTCAGACCCCCCCCATCTCAAAAATCCAAAATCAGAAACAAACATTGCTTTCAAGAGTACCGGAAACATATCAACAGAAATTTTATTCATGTACAGAGTATGTTCACAGAAGGACAAATTGGAGATGATGTTGCTCTTGTGAGTGTCTGAAAAAGATTGGTATCAGGGTTAAAATTTTGTTCTCTTGAATCGACTAAAAAAAAATAGAACCTACAAATTTGACATCTAAGGATTTGTGAACATTGGTGAATACCCCAAATCCTTAAATTATTAATGTATAGCCACATGTGGATTTGAGAACTCTTCTACATGGTTTACAATATAGCTTCACTAATTTGGAATGTACAGGGAGAAAGCTAATCTGAGTTATTGAAAAACTTGAAAAGTGGAATGTTATTTTGTGTGATATTTATTTTGAGGTTTAAGTGTACATAGTAACTGGTAACAGCGGGTTTTTTTTTTTAATCCTGCTGAGGTAGCTTTAATTTGTAAATATGTCTGATAGAATTAGCAACATTCATATGCATATGGGCTATATGGTACAACAGAAAGCACAATGCAATGCAGTTGTTATGCTGCAACAAACAATTAGGTTTTCCTACTGAGCTTCATGGTGCTCACCTGTAATCCCAGGGTGAGAGTGAGGCAGGAGGATCAAAAGTTTGAGGACTACCTGAACTTCTCAAGGGGTTACCACCAGCCTGCACAATTTAACTAGAGCTTTGTCAAACTAAAAGGTGAGAATAGCTATGGATATAACTTAGTGATAGAACACTTGCCTAGAACATACAAGGCCATGATTCAGTTCCTAGCCCCCCCACACACACACAAAGATTTCATACAAGTTAAATTTTAGCTGGCAAAGATTTTCTCCAATTCTGTAGGCTGTCTTCTCACTTTGAGATTGTGTGTGTGTGTGTGTGTGTACGCATGCACAGAAGTGTTTTAATTTCATGCAATCTCACTTATTAATTATTGGAATTATTTCCTGTGTTGTGCTATTGGGGTCTTTTTCAGAAAATCCTTGCCTATACTTGCATTTTCAAGTATTTTTGCCAAGTTTTTTTTTAATTCAGCAATTTCAAAATTAAAGACTTTGATCCGTTTTGAATTAATTTTTGTGCAGGGTGAGTTTCATTCTTGGCCTTTTGGCTAAGATCAAGTGTGTGTGTGTGTGTGTGTACTTAATTTCCCTAGCATCTTTTCAATATAGCTGTCTTTTTTGCAATGTATACCTTTGATACCTTTTTCAAAAATTAGGTGGCTATGGAGTTGGGGAGATGGCTCAGTTGATAAAGTACTTGCCACTTAAGCATGAGGACCTGAATGTGGCAGCATGTACCTGTAATCCCAGCACTGGGGAGGTGGAGACAGAAGGATCCCAGGGGCTTGGTGGCCAGGTAGTCTAGCTGAATCCTTGAGCTCCTAGTTCAGTGACAGATTCTGTCTCAAAAAATAAAATAGGAAATGATAGAGAAATGCTCCCAGCATCAACCTCTGGCCTCTGCATACATGAATGTGCACACAGTAACACATTCACATGCATATACCACACATGCAAAGAATTTCACACAAGAAGTCCCTACAGTCATTCAACAGTGCCTCCCAAATTAGCACATTTGCCATTCTGTGTAACCACTTGGGGTTATGTTTTATGTGAGATTTTTCTTGTTATTAGACAGAATCTTGTTAAATTTATCCTAGACTGATCTTAAACTCATGGTTATTCTCCTGCCTCAACCTCCTGAGTGTACCACCATACCCAACTTAGGTCATGATATTTAAGAATGAAAAAAATGTGAAAGGTGTTTTGTTTAGAAAGAGGTCTCCCTGTAGCCTCAAGTGGCCTGGAATTCCATATGTAGACCAGGGTGGCCTCGATCTCACAGAGATCTGTCTGCCTCTGCCTCCTGAATGCTGCAATTAAAGGCATGCACCATCATGCCATGCTAAAAATGTGAAAGTTTTGAGGTATAGTTTTGGTTGGTTATTACCATTTTTAGTTCATATGTGAAATTAATTCTTTTGACTTTGGAATGTATTGTTAATATTTGTTTTAAAGCTACAGACTAGATCAGGAAAACAGAAGGTATGATGTTACTTAGTTTTATGACAGAACAGTACCTAAGCATAATTTTTTTCAAAAACATTTTAAGTTACAATACATTTTTGGTACTATAAAATCTATTTTCCTTTGCAGTGGATTACAAATGAAGTTGAATGAAGGAATTTTTGTTGTTTCTTTCCTAGCTATTAATATTTCATTTTGTGATTGTTACTGAAAATAATTTTTTGGCTAGTAGAGGGGTATTTATAAAAGATCCTTCTAGATATCAGCTATTTTAGGTATACTGCTAGTCCCAGAGGATCACCAAATGAATGATACTCAGTTGCTAAGTGAACTTTATTTTGTGTTTTTATTTGGAAGTTTGACATACTTCACAAGCCAACTATTTCATTGGCTACACAGTTCATGTGCCAAAGGGGAATATCAACAAATATATATTGAAAACACAAAAGGAGATCCAATGTTTCAGTTCTAGTATACTGTAATTGGGGTATATTAAAACCAAGCAAAGACAGCTCCAGTCCTAATTTTGACATTTATTAAATGCTTACAGTATGCCAGACATCATTCTATGTGTATTAATATATTAACTTTTTATAACAAATCCTATTGAAAATAGTTATTATTAGTCTCAGATGAGAAAACTAAGGCACACAGAGATTAAGTAGGTTTTTCACGATCATACAGCTAGTAAGTGGAGGAGCCAAAATTCAGACCTAGACAGTCAGATTCAGAGACCTCAAGTTCAGCTCTAGTGCCCTCCGGCTTCATATGTATACACAGAGTTGTATACTGTGTAGATGGAAAGCATTCTGGATCACAGATTTCATCTCAGCGCATTCTGTTATCTTCATTCACTAAGACAATGAATGTCTCTGATTTAGAGATGACAACTCATTCTGTCTAGAAGTTTTGTGAGCTTTTTTAGTTCTAAGTTTTTTATTATGATTATTTTAGCTAAAGAAGGAAAAGTGATTTTTTTTTACTTATTAGACTTAAAAAGTGAGCCAGAAAAATAAAGAACTAACATGCTCACTCTTGAAAGTAGATAAATTTCTGATGTTTTGTAACAAGTTGCTAAAATATACTATTATTAAACCTGTTGTGCTCTTATTTGTATGAATATGAAAGGTCATGAACTTCTGCATTCCAACATTGATGCCGCTTTCATACACTTAAGGTGTTCTGAACCACTGTCTTGATCTTCTCTTTCACTCCCATATGGAATGAATGCTCTTTGGAGAAATGACCTTTATAAGAAGGTAGATCAGTATTATATACTGTTTTCCTTCCTCCTTTCTGAAGGCACAAACCTTATTGAAATGACTATCCCTATTAAGTCCCTAAGATAATGCAGGCAGAATTTTTTTTTACAAGGGAAACAAGACAAAAAGTAGTTTTCATAGTAAAAAATGTACAGTTTGGGGCTGGGGAATGGCTCAGTTGGTAAAGTACCTGCCATGCAAGCATAAGAACTTGAGTTCAGATCCCCAGAATCCACATAAAAAGTTGGGTGTGCAAGTGACTGCCTGGGGTCAGGGTGAGGAGTGTGGGCAGAGACAGGTGGATCCCTAAAGTCTGTTGGTCAGCCAGCCTAGCCAATGAACTTCAGGGTTCAATGAGAGACCCCATCTCAAAAAATAAAGGTGGAGAGCAATCAAGGAAGATACTGATTGTAAATGTTTAGCCTCCATATGCACAGTGACACATGTGCATGTGCATTCTCTCTCTCTCTCACACACACACTACATATACAACCCCCAAAGTCTTTTTTTATGTGTTTTGAAAAGATTCCCCCTACCCAGTAATTTTTAAATAAAATTTGATTTTTCCTTTAAGCTTACTTCTAGCTTTGTGTTTAGAAAAAACAATAAATAGTTTTCCTGGGACTTTAAAAAGAAGAGGGCTAAGGGAGGAGAAGTTAATCATCTCAATACAGAAACTTCTGCTGCTTATTCCAAAGTCCTCTGAGATGTCATTAAGGGAAGAGTCATATGAAATCTGTAAACATATTCCATTTTCCCTTCATGTACTGCTAAAGTTATCCAAATATTTTCATCTTTCTTTTCTGGTGGCCATGGTTCTTATTTCATCAGGAAAAGTAGAGGTGAGCTACAAGAAGGCCATTTACTCCTCACTCTTCAGCCTAGAAGAATAAGGACAAGGACAGAGCTAAGCACACAGCAGGTAAGTAACTTTTCTTTTTAATGTTTTCGGGGCTACACGTGTAGCCACAATTTGTTAACTGTAATACTAGGTTATTGGTTAGATTTAACTAACAGATGGTAAAGGGTAGTCTCTGTAATATGGAAAATACTGTAATTTGTTTTTCAGGTTGCAATTCAAATACTGAGAAGTCTGTGTTTAATTGTGTTTTAACTATAAAAATAGCATCAGAAACATCAAAGTGCTGTAAGGTGATTAAATCTGGTCTTTGTACTTTAAAAATAATATGGGTAGGATTAAACATTTGGAATATAAGAGTTTATAGAAAATCCCAAGTTGTCATGCTTAGAAAATTGAAGACTCCAAGTGTTATCATAGCACTTTTCAAGTAGGTGAAATGCTGTCATACTGAGGATGGTGCTGCCCCTGTCTAAGACACAGAAAAAAGTAATAGAAGAAACTTAGGTTAAAAAATTAAAGATTGCGAAATTAAGAATGTTTTAAGAGTGGAATTTCCTTGGGAAATTGTAGAATTCTTTTTCTAGAAGGTCTTCTAAGTAGTGATTCATCTGCCAAGAATAGCTTATACCTGCTTCAGTAACTGTCATGAAGCTTCCTGCTCTCATGACAGTAAGCTTTGTTTTGAAAAACAGAGGGTGGTCTATGTCTTCAGCACTAGCTAACATAGCTCTAATAAAAGAACATATAAATCTATAGCACTTGACTTTTATATTACAGGAAACTGTAACATTATTAGTGCAGAAAGTCATGTACTTTATCCTGTTTACTCTGTTGTTGGTCATGTAATTATCATTAACCTGTTTAATTTTTATGGTTCATGTCATATTCTCCAAGTACCTCAGTGTTAACATTGACACTGAATTGTGGATCCTTAATGAATTTATCAGGAATAGAGAGAAAGACAGGAAACAGAGTTTAAAAATAGTGTGTTCATGAAGGTTTACTGAAGACAGTTCTCTGAAATGTGAGATAAGATGTGAGAGGTGTCCATGAATGGACTTGAACCAGTGTCCGGTCTACAAAGAGAAGGGTAAACACAGAGGAAACATTTCCTTCATACTTCCAAGTGAAGCCAGCCATGGTCAAGCAGGACCTTTGACTTATCTTCACATAGATGGAACTGGTAAAAGAAAAGAGCCTGGGGCCTTTCCCAAGCCCATGTGACCCCTGAGGAACAGATCCTTAACCTTAAGAGTAAAAATAAATTGGTTTATCTGAGCCAACTGTGTGGTCTTAAACACTCAAAAGGAAAGTATAACCAAAGATTAAAGGGTTCAATATAATTCTTTGAGTCCATGTGTATAGCCAAAAACTACATAACAAGAAACAATGCCAGACAGGAGATGTCTTCCTTTCAGTTGTTGGCCAGGGTGGCCCAAGAGACTCCCAGACAGTAACCCAGCATAGAACTGGGAAAATGAACAGCAGACCCCAATTTTATCTAAAGGAATATTGGCAACAGGTTGCTGCTAGATGAGGAAGAGCTGATCTTCCTAAAACAAGGAACTCTAGATAGGCTGCCTAGACTCAGCAGATGGACTAGCACTGGGAATGGCTGGGGCCACTGGTAATATAGTGGACAGACAGTAACAGGAATGACAGAGAATATGGGCTCCAGTGGGGAGGGGAGGCTATGGAAGGGTCCCATTTGGCATGTGGGTATATAGATGAATAAGATTGTTTGCGAGGTTCTGTATGAAATACACATTTTTAAAAAATCAATAGATTTAAAAACATTATATTTGAAAAGAAGCATAAACATTTGCTTTGTGTTAATTAGTAGAGGTGAAAAACATTACCATTGAAATCTTCCTGATGACTATATCCATGCTCATATGCCAAGGATCTCAGAAAGTAACTGACTATGATTAGTAATAATCAGATATATAGAGATTGGAGATGCATGTGCAAACATCTAAGTGTTAGTTGCATTAAAAATGAGTTTGCCAGGCATGGTGGTGCACGCCTTTAATCCCAGCACTTGGGAGGCAGAGGCAGGTAGATCCTCTGTGAGTTCGAGGCCAGCCTGGTCTATGTAGTGAGTTCCAGGCAGCTGGAGCTACAGGGAGACCCTGTCTCAAAAAGACCAAAAAAAGAAAGGAGTTTTTCTGTATGAAACAGTATATTTTAAGATGAAATGGAGATCTTTTTTAAGATTTTATGTCTTATAGGATTTATGTTGACTATAATATTGTATAACTGCATTGATTCAACTGTGAACCTAAAAATTTATAGCCAATTTTTTTTTGGATTTTTTTGAGACAGAGTCTCTCTGTAGCTCCAGCTGTCCTGGAACTCACTACATAGACCAGGCTGGCCTTGAACTCACAGGGATCTGCCTGTCTCTGCCTCCTGAGTGTTGGGATTAAAGGCATACGCCACCATGCCCAGCTACAGCCAATTTTTAAAGAGATGCATCTTTGCTCTGGAAATTGTTATTGAATATGTCAATGCTGTTGTAATGAAATGCTTCTTCTAATCATATGGTTATTAAATAAATAATTTTTAAAACGACGTGAGAGGTAGAACAGAGTTGGTAATCTAAAGATGCCATCAGGGAGCAAAAAAAGGCTGTTCTTCTTTTCATTGAGTCAGAGAAAGTGAGACAAATGGTTATATTGGAAAAGGCACTTGGTGACCTAAAGGAGAAACAGATTTTGATTTTCTTTTTGAGAGAAGATCTCATTCTGTAGCTCAGGCTAGACTGAAATTCACAATATAGCCAAGCTGACCTTAAACTTGCAGCAGCCATTCTCCTTCAGCCTCCAAGGGGCTGGGATTGCAAGCATGTATCACCACACCTAGCCCAGGTTTTAATCAGAGTGAAGTGAAATGAGAGAAGTGAAAAGACCAGGTATGGTGGCCCACGCCTATAATCCCAACCAGAGAGGCTGGGGCAGAAGGAGTGTGACTTGGATGCCAGCCTGAGCTACAATAGAGAGATGTTGTTTCAAAAACAAATGAAACAAAACAAACAAACAACAACAAAAGTGAAGTGAGAAATAAATATAAGATAAAAAGTTTACATAGTGAGTTCCAGGTCAGATGGGGCTACAGGGAGACCCTGTCTCAAAAAGACCAAAAAAAAAAAAAAAAAAAAGTTTGTCTTCAAATAAATGGACTTTAGAGTAGATACCGGTGAGGGATCAGGAAAGGGAGGAGGGTGACTAAAAAGTTAATGAATTTAATGTAGAGTGAGTGTGGTTGAGAGCAATTGAAAGTCAAAGGTTAAAGTGGTTGTGCTTATGGAGGTGAGAAAAATATAATGGAAATGAAATAATAAGCATTTGTATAGGAGAGAACTAGATTTTAATTTGAAGAAAAAGTTATCTCTTGTGAGGCTGGAGAGATGGCTCAGTGGTTAAGAGCAGTGACTGCTTTTGTAGAGGACTCGGATTCAGTTCCCAGCACCCCACATGGCAGCTAACAACTAACTATAACTCTGGTTCTAGGGGATCCAATACCCTCTTCTGGCCTCTGTGGGCATTGCACTAATGTGTTACATTTACATACATGCAGGCAAATCACTCATAAAATAAAAGTAAACAGAAATTTTTTTTAAAGTTTCTTTGTAAGTAAGAAAATACTAAGAACAATCAGTTCTGGATACTTAAGGAGTTGAAGGATGGTAAATATTTAGGCCTGTGAAGGGCATACACGTAAGAAAAGTCACCAGACTGACCGGCCCCCTTATTTCAAGAGCTTTTCTAGAAAAACACTGAGACATGTCCCATTTGGGTATTGGTTATAGACATAGAAGCCTCTAGATAGACCAGAGTATGAGGGGCAGCCTTGAAGAGGTAGTGGGCTTGGGGAGTCTGTGACTTTGCTTGACATCACTATACCAAATGGTAGCATTTTGTAGGAAACATGCATAATTTAGGACTTACTCCTGGCTGCAAAGAGTGGAGTGTTTGTTACTACCATGTGACAGTTGTTTAAAAGAGTGTTCAAGTCACTCAGAAGCCAGTTTAGACATGTGATTCTTGATGGATTATTATTTGGGGAAATTTGTATTATGTATTTTTGGAATGAGTTAATTATTATTATAAAATCATTTTTGTTACCTAAAATGCAGCCATACATAATTTAGGTTTTACTAAAATTTATCCTTATACTCCAGGCATTTTAGACATATAAATTCACTTTATGTTTATGGTCCTTTGAAATAGATTATGCTAAGTATCTCTTACCTGGAATGCTTGGGACCAGAAGTATTTCAGATTTTGGAATTTTTCAGGCTTTAAATATTGCATAGACTTTACTGGTAGAGTGTCTGTAATCTGAAATTTTGAAATGTTCCAAGATCTGACATCCAAGATTTGAGTGCTGGCATGATGCCCCCAAACTTTCAGCTTTTGCAGCAGTTTGGATTTGAGATTAAGGGTGCTTAAACTGTGTTATTCTGTCCCCTTCTTCCCCTGCTTCATGTAGAATGAGGAAGTGGGCACCCTGATTTTTGCCCAGTGTCACCTACCTGTTATGGGGTAGACTATTCTGCTGTAGAACTAGGACTTGTCCTTCTGGCCTCAGATTCCATGCTCTGAGTGCCATACACACTATATATTTAAAGAGCATTAGTTGAGGTTTGTTTGGAAGCTATTACAGTTTTGTTTTTGTTTTTTGTCTTTTTGAGTCTGGGTCTCCATGTAGCCCCAGCTGGCCTGGAAGTCACTATGTAGACCAGGCTGCCCTGGAACTCACAGAGATTCACCTGCCTCTGCCTCCCAAGTGCTGGATTTAAAGGTGTGCACCACCACACCTGGCTTGCTATTATATTTTGAATGGCTGGTGGTTTGAGTTTGCTTATAGGTGACACAATATACATGAAAAAAGTAGCTTTCATGCGTTGCTACATGGGATGAGATTTGCTTTGTTGATTTCATAAACATTTTAAAGGTAGAGATTCAAATTCATTGATGGAAAGAGCTATTGAATGGGGAAGGCCAGCTGTTGCTATTTGAAGACTACATGAAGTGGTAAACCTTCATAAATTTGTTCATCCCTAACTCTCAATCTAATGATATTAGAAACCCAATCTGTTAAGTAGTGTCACAAAGAGGATTAATTTAGTCCAACAGCTTAGTGCACCTAATGTGTAATGCCAGAAGGCAGATTTATTGATTCACAAAGAAATAACTGTTACATGGATCTTCCTGGTACAAGAGGAGGATGTAGTTCTTCTAGTTGGTAGATATAGATGGGAAACCAAATTATAACCAAGATGTGTTCTAGGTAAACAATAGACACTTTAAATGTGCTTTGTTTTGTTACATTTTTATCTGAGAGATCCCTCAAGGCTTTCATCAATAACAGCTGCTATTGGCATGTACCGTCATTCTTTAACTTATAAATAGCCTCCACCTCTGGGCCCCACAACCCATGGGCTCTGTTGCCATAGAAACAGTTGTTAATAAACAGGAGTATTTTAGAAAATATGTGGGTTCAGATTAGAAAGAAGTGGAAAATCTGAAAAGTAGAAATGCTAAAGGGCATTCGTTTCAGGGGTAGATCCTAAATAGGATTCGTCCTCTTTGAGTAAGGGGGGGTCTCTCCGCCTGAAAGATATTTCTGGAATACTGCCCCAGGGTCTAACCCTAGCTCTATGAATGTCTGAATTTTTAAAAAATAGAGATTGGCTTCTTAAAGTTATAAATACCTGTGTGGTAGATATTCTTAGTGACTTCCCTTGTATCCATTCTGTAACCAGAATCTGAGGTCCAAGGTTCCATACCTATGGAAAACAAACCAACTAACAGAACAACAACAAGAACAGGAGACAGGGATTGGTAAAAAGGAAATGGATTATTTAATTTTGGCCAGAGATCTCCAAAGCTAGAGATCTTGGCTACTGCCAAGAGGAAGGAGGTAGAGAGGAGAAAGAGCAAGTTATGCTGAGTTAGAAGTCAAGAAAGCAGACAGGTATTCACTGGAAGTCTGTGAGCAGCTGCAAGGGATGGGGATGTCTTCAGAGGAAAAACAGAGAATGCCCAGTGTCAGGGCAAGCAGGCTTGGGATTTTGGCTGGAAGCCGGAAAAGGGACATGAAAGAGGGAGGAAAAGAAAAAGTTATCCTTTCCGAGTTGGAGCTCAGAAACCAGGCAGTCATCGTGGCAATTCTTTAAGGGGATAGTTCTCCTTTCCATTTTCTTTAGTATTATTTAATAGTGTGTGTTCACTGTACATGGTGTTGGATTTCATATGGGCAATTTCTTGCAGGTCTCTCATGCACTCTGACTGTAATCATCCCCTTCCCATTCTCTCCCTTTAATCTTCCTATCTTTCATTCCCTCTAGTTTCCTCCCTTTCCCTAGGCTCCCTTCTGCTTTCGTGTCAGATATACATATATAAGAATAAGTGATTTTATGTATCTATAGAGTTCTAGGACACACAAATGAGAGAAATCAATGTTTATCTTTTTGTGTCTGATTTATTTTGCTGAATTTATTAATCTCCATTTATATCCATTTTCTAGCAAATAACATAATTTCATTCTTCTTTACAGATGAATAAAACTCCATTGTGCATATTTACATTTTCTTTTTTAAAAATATTTATTATCTTTATTTTATGTGCTTGAGTGTATTACCTGCATGTATGTGAGTGAACCTGTGTTGTGCAGTTCTGCAGAGGTCAGAACAGGGCATCAGATTCCTCTAGAACTGGATTTAAGGGTGGTTCTTAGCCACAGTAGGTGCTGGGAATCAAACCTAGGTCCTCTGCAAGAGCAGTCAGTGCTTTTAACCACTGAGCCATCTCTTCAGCTCCATTTACCATGTTTTCTTGATCCATTCATCTGTCCATGGAATTAAAACTTGGCAATTGTGAATAGTACTGTGTAAACATGGATGTGCAGGTATCTCTCTGCGGCATGTTGATTTAGACACTTTTGGGTATATACCTAGAAGTGGTATACATGGGTCATATGGTAGTTTGGGGGGGTAGTTTTTGAATTAGCTTTTGTTTTTGTTTGTTTGTTTGTTTGTTTGTTTTTTGAGACAAGGTCTTCCCATAGCCCTGGCTGTCCTAGAACTCACTTTGTAGCCCACACTGGCCTTGATCTCTCAGACCTCTGCCTGTCTCTGCCTCTTAAGCATTGGGATTAAAGGTATGTACCACTACATTCATCTGGGTTTAGTTTCTGAATTCTTTTTTTTAAATTTTTTAATTGAATATTTTTTGCCTTTTAAACACAACATCTTAATCATCTTTATACCCCCTTCCTCATCAGGACCCTCCCATAACCCCTCCCCCACTGGATCTCATGCATTCAGTCATTTGTGTTAAGGCCTATCAAGTCAAGTTAGTATCTCCTAACATCCTTCAGTGCACATTCATCCACTGGGGTCTAGTCAGCCTATCTAGAATCACTCCCTTTAAGAAGATCAGCTCTTCTTCACCCAGCAGTAATCAGCTGCCCAGTAGTTCTTTGGCCAAGATTAGGGCCCGCTACCCATTTCCACAGCTCTATGCTGAGTTTTTGTCTGCTTGTGTTTACATGGGTCTAGTGCATGCAGTCACCATTGCTCTAAGTTCATATGCACAAGGTCCCAGGAGCCTGTAAGACTCTGTATCCATGTGGTCATATACCTCCTCCCATGGCTCTTAGAATCTTTCTGCCACCTCTTCTACAATGGTCCCTGAGCCCTGGGTGTGTGAAGTTTAATATGGGAGTCCTGTTGAAGGACTCACACTCTGCAGACTCTTACTCTCTACGATTTGGCCATTTGTAGCCCTTTTTTGTTCATTGCCCTCTGTTTTGAGTTCCTTATTCTAAATATTAATCCCCTGACAAATATATAGCTAGCACAGAGTTTCTTCTATTCTATAAAATACCTTTTCACTTGACTGTTGTTTCCTTTGCTAGCAGAAACCTTTTAATTTCATGCAATCTCACTGGTCAGTTCTTATTATTTTCTGAGCTGTTGGAGTCTTTTCAGAACATTGCCTATGCCTGTATCTTAAGAGTGTTCTCCCTGTTTTCCTTCTAACAGTTTCAGAGATCCACGTCTTTTATTAAGGTCTTTGATCCATTTTTAATAGATTTTTGCACAAGATAAGGGACAAGAACCTATAATAACTTTATTCTGCATGTAGCTAAGCATTTTTCCTAGTACCACTTGTTAAAGAGGGTATCTTTTCTCCACCATATGTTTTTGGCATCTTTGTAAAAAAATCGTGATTGTCACTCTGTGAGTTTAGTTCTGGGTCTTCTATTGTAGTGGTTTGCAAGTCTTGTGCATCTGTCAGTACCATGCTGCCTTTGTTACTGGCTTTTAGATCCTGTATTTTGATGCCTCAAGCATTGTTCTTTTTGCTCAGGATTGCTTTGGCTATTCAAAGTCTTTAGTGGTTTAATATAAACTTTAGGATTTTTTTTTCTATATCTGTAAAGACTATCAGTGGAATTTTGGTGGTATGTTAGTTATTTTTCTTGTTGTTGTGACAAAATATCTAACAACAGCAACTTAAGGAAAGAAGTGTTTATTTTGGTTTACATTTCAATGACATACAGTTCATTGTGTCTGGAAAGACGTGTTCAAAAATGTAAATGCAGAGTCTTTTCACAGACTCAGGCGGTTTCTGAATTATGCATTCCTGAACAATCAAGAAACAAAGACACACTCGAATATAAGTGGCATAGAGTAAACATTCTCATTTCAAAAGGTAGGAATGGAGACATAACAAGAAATGATCAGACCCAAGCAAGACCAAAACCCATCAAGGAAAACACAATTCCTGCAGCTCCATGTCCAGCCTCTGGGGTTTGTGATAGAATCATTTGGGTTCCAAAGGGCTTTGGTGAGCACAGCCACATTATTATCTCCATGCTATGTCTTTTTAGGAGGTCTGCATGTCTCCTGAAAATGAGGAGAGCAACCTGCATTCTGGAGATTCTCCTCAGCAAGCATTCTTACATAAACTTTCTCATGAGACACAAGGCTCTCCAGACATACATGCTCAAAGTTCAGCTTAATTCACCGAGCATTTTTTTTTTTTTGATTTTTTTGAGAAAGGGTCTCCCTGTAGCCCTAGCTGGCCTGGATTCACTATGGAGACCAGGCTGGCCTCGAACTCACAGAGATCCACCTGCCTCTGCCTCCCGAGTGCTGGGATTAAAGGCATGCACCACCACGCCCGGCTCACCAAGCATATTTTTAAAGCCATAGGAGTACTATTTCATAATCCCTTCAACTTTCCTTATTGCTGTGACAAAAATTGTTAAGGATCTTCCATTGAGAAGATCCAGGGAGCGATGACTTGTTTTCTGGCCTTTGTTGTGAAGCCCTGATCTAAAGCCTTTTGGGTTTCCTGAGGGATATATTGTGGATGCAGTAAAGTGGGATTGGGAACTGGGGTGCCCTGAAATGGAAGCAGAGCTACTTGTTTAGCCTGTTGATCTCCTTGGTTGTTTACCTGAGAGATGTTGGAATGGTCTTTTTGATGGGCCTTGAAATGGATAATAGCCACCTGGGTTGGACTAGCCATATAGTTTCTGATAGGGTTCAAATCTCAGGGTCATGTTTAATTGGGGTTTTATCACAGTGAGGAGGCCCCTTTCTTTCCAGGTGGCTGCATCAGCATGGGTCATGTGGAAAGCATAGGCCATATCTGTATAGTTGACTCATTACTGCTGCTCAGTTGAGCCCTACTGAAGCAATTAGTTCTGCTTTGGGGGCTGATGTGGAATTACCCAGAAGGGGCCCATATTCCATGATCTCCATGAGACTTACTATTGTATGCCCCCCAAATCTATGTCCTTCCGTGATAAAACCTCTACCATCCATGAAACAGGTAGCCTCAGGTTGGGAAAGTAAGGAATCTTAACCATCTGGTAAAGTCTACTGTCTCCATGCAGGAATGATATAGAGGGGCCTCAGATTTAGGAACTAATGGTAAGGTAGCAGGATTTAAAGTTTGACAAGGTTTGCTCTGGAGTTTATAAAAAGAGTCTGCTACTTAGTGATTCTGCTTTCTGAGATCCAGTGGAAAGCTCTTGATTTAAGAATTTCAAGGATCTGGTGGGGCATGTGAGACATTGTACTCTCTCCCAGGGTTAATTCAGAGGCCTCCAACCAAGAGACCACAACTGCCTTTACCCTGAGGCAAAAGGGCCAGCCTTGTGCCATGTTTGAAAGATAAGAAACTGGGTGTGTGGGAGGGCCTTAAAGTTTGTGTTAAAACTTCTGGTGCAATTCCCTTTCACTCAACTACATATAGATATAAGGGTTTAGTAAAATCAAGAAGAGTGTGTGCTGGGGCTGAATTAAGTGCCAGTTTTAGGACATACAGAGCCCATGTCATCTCTAGGGTCTAGTTTGTGTCATCTCAAAACCCCATTCTAATGTCTCCTCTGCTGGTCCCCTCAAGGCCTCATGAGAGGTATAGTTATCAGGCCAAACTGGGGAATCCAGATTCTGCAAAATCCTGCCCTGCCTAGGATGGTTTTAGTTGTTATTTTGCAGCTGGAGTCTCCGTAGTTAAAATGAGAGATCCTTGAGTTAACTGGAAAGGCTCTTTGTACCTGGTTAGTATAAGTCCCAGGAACTAGACCTTGTGTAAACAAATTTAGCTCTTTTTTTTTATGTGTATGCATGTATTGCCTGCATGTAGGTAAGTGCACCCATGTTGTGCAATGCCCGCGGAGGACAGAAGAGGCCATTATTTTAATCATATTTAGATCTCCCCTATCTGCACCCTCCTGTAGCCTGCCCACAGAATTTCATGCATTCTATCTTATATTGAATCAAGTTTGTGTACCCAGCTGTCTTTGTGTGAGTTCATCCACTGGAACCTGTTCAGCCTATCTAGCGTCACTCCCTTAAAGAGATCAGCTCTCCCTCACCCAGCAGTAATTAGCTGCCAATAGTTCCTAAGCTAAGGTTGGGGCCTCCTGCCCATTTCCCCAGTTCCATGCTGGTTTTTTTTTTTTATCTGATTGAGTTTGCATGGGTCTTGTGCATGCTGTATCCATTGCTGTAAGTCCATATGAGCAAGGTCCCAAGAACCTGTAAGACTGTATCCTTATGGTCATGCACCACCCCTGACTCTACAATCTTTCTGCTCCCTCTTCCACAATGGTGCCTGAGCCCTGGGTGGTGCGGTTTAATATAGGAGTCCTAGCCAGGGACACACTCTACAGTCTCTTATTCTCTACACTTTGGCCAGTTGTGGCATGAGGCCAGTTTTTGAAGTTACTACAATATTTTGATCTGAAGTGAATTTGTGTGGGTCACAGATTAATAAATCACCTATGTACTGCACAAGACTTCTTATAGGAGAAGATTTAAGGAAGGACAGGTGTTTTGGACACAGCCCATCCAAAAAAGTGGGAGCTATGATAAAAGCCCTGAGGTAAGATAGTTCAAATAGGCTGCTGAGTAAGCTGGGTGGAGGGGTTCTGTCATTTGAAGCCAAATAGGAATTGAAAGTCTGGGTAGATGTGAGTGCAAAACAATGCATCCTTAAGGTCAAACACTATGAATCATGTCCTTGGAGGGTATTTACCCTGCAAAGATGTAAAGATTGGGAGATATGGGGTGGATCATGGGACCATAATGTCATTTATGGTTCTCTGGTCCCAAACCATTCCATAAAAATCTGACATGATGCCCCTACCTCAGAGGGGAATAGGTCAGCTTGGTAGAACCAGAAAAGAATGAATAAAAAGATTTTTGTTTGGGGCTGGAGAGATTGCTCCATGCTTAAGAACACTGACTATTCTTGCAGAAGACTCTAGTTCGAATTCAGCTAACAACTATTCATAACTCCAGTTCCAGGGGATCCGATGGCCTCTTCTGTCCTCCACAGGCATTGCATGATACGGCTACACTTACCTATATGCAGGCAATACACACATACAAAAAATAAAAATTATATATATATCAGAAGAGGGCTTCAGATTCCCCTGGAACTGGAGTTAAGGATGGTTTGTAGCCACCATGTGGCTGCTGGGAATCGAACCCAGGTCCTCTGCAAGAGCAGTCAGTGCTCTTAACCACTGAGCCATCTCTCCAGCTCCTAATATATATATATATTTTTAAAAATATGTTTGTTCATTTTATAGGTAAAGAGGGGTATAAAGTAGTTTGGTTGGGGTTTCCCATCAATATCAGTGAAGAGAACTGGGCACTGGAAGATTTAACCAGAGAAAGTGGTAGGATGGGAAAAATCACTCCTATGTCCATAAATAATGTAATTTTTGGTTCTTGGCTATCTAGGGGTACCCAGGATTCATCTGTATAGAGAATACAGGAGTCTGTACAGACTTAGGGCCCCATCAGTCTTCAAAGGAAGAGGGTGCTCTTTCCTCATTAGGCTCTCCATAGTTCAGGAATAAAGTCAGGGACATTTCTCATTTTTCAGGTTTGGTCTTCCCTCATGAAGGAAAGGGACATTCTTGCTTCCACTGGCCTCCCAATTTGCAGACTGAACATAGCCTCACAGGAGGTTCATAGCCTGGTGGTTTTAGGCATTTCTAGCTGAAATGTCCTGCCTGATGACAAAAGATAGCAGGAAAGAATCCTTTGACCAGAGGTTTAGTTCCCTTAGACTGTGCTGGTTAGACACTAGATGGAGCTATAGGATTTTCTGATAGGCAAGGAACAGGCAGCCATTTGCAGCAGCCATATAGTGAGCTTGTCTTTTTAACTTTTGGCCTTTTGGGCTCTCGAAGTCTCCTTTTAGGTATTAAAGACCATGTCTGATAAAGTGAGGGAAAGGAATCTAGGGTCTCTGGTCTAGTATTTGGAACTTTTATCTACAATGTGGAGAAACTGGGCTTATAAATGTATAGTCAGGATGGTTTGGCCTTCCTGACTCTTAGGGTTCAGATTAGTTTACTTGTGCTTGTTTTTAGCTAGCTTAGATTGAATGATACCGTGTTTATTGGAAACTTCCTATTTCTCACCTCCCCTTTGGGCCCTTGTTTTATTGAGCTGACATGGGTCCTGCGTTCAACACCACTGCTGCCACAGGCTCACATGAACAAGACTCTAGTGGCCTGGAAGCCTCCACCTCCTTATGTTCATGAACCAGTCCTGGATCTTACAATCTTTCTGCCTCCTCTTCCACAGTGGTCCCTGACCCGTGGGTGGGTGAGGTTTTGTATAGGAGTCCCATCCTACACTCTGCAGTCTCTTAGTTGCCAAAGCTTGGCCAGTTGTGGCCTTCTGTATGTATCACACTCTGATGTACATGAAAGCCTCACTGGTGAGAATTGAGGGGTGCATTAGCCATCTCTCCACCCCTTATTCCACTGTGTTGCATGAGCCTTGGTTGTAGAGAACTGACTGCAGATGTGTTACCTAGTACTGGGCATCTCTCAGGTGTATGTTCTTTGTGCCTGACCAGATGTGCAACTCTGCAGTAGCCTCCATAGGTTGAAAAATACACTTCTTTGATGAGTGCTGTACAGCATATTTGTCACTTTAAGGGAGTTCTCTTCTATTTGGCACTGCATTCCCTACCAACCAGCTCCTAGGTATATATATGCATTAATGTTCAGACACTCTAAGTGCATTTCTCACAGGGTTTCTAGGGCATTACTTTCCCCTCCATGTTTCCTAGCCCCTCTCCCCGAGATTAACTCATCTCCACTCTTTTTTCTCCCAGCTCCTTCCTCCCTCCCTTCCTAGTCACAGTGCCTCCATTATCACCATCCTCCCCCAAATACCTCCTGACTCCCACCATCTGGCCTTTCCTGACTTCCCTCCCTCCTGCACACTATGGTCCCTTGCATGTCCCTCCCTCCTCTCCTCCCTGCCAATTACTCCCACTTTTTTCACTTCCCTCAGGTAACATCTGTTCCCTAATCTCCCCCTTTTAGGTTGTTTCTTTTCCTTTACCTCCATGTATCCTTTGCCTTTACCTAGCTCCTGGTTACATCAAAATTTGTATACTCACATATAAGGGATTGGTGCTACAATCCACAAATAAAGGAAAACATACGTTGCTTGCTTTCTGCATTTGTGTTACTTCATTTAGTATAATACTCTCTAGCTCCATCCATTTACCTGCAAATTTCATCTTTTCTTACTGCTGAGTAGAACTCCATTGAGTAGATGTACCACATTTTCCTTAACCATTTGTCAGTTGAGGGACATTTAGGTTATTTCCATTTCTTAGCTATTGTGAAGAGAGCAGCAACAAACATGGATGTACAGGTAACTCTACAGTATGATGAGTCATTTGGGTATATGCCAAGGAGTGGTATCACTGGATCATATGGTAGATTCATTTTTAATATTTTATTTTGACGACCTGCAGGCCTCTCTCAGGGTTAAGTCGATCGATTGCACCCTCTGAGCCTTGACTCCCCCAGTCTCATTCACCCTCCCATCTCTCCTGCCTGTCTCTCCTCCTAGCCTGGGTCCTATCCCATTCCTTGTCTTGGCACCCCAGACACCAGGGGAACCACCACTATTTCCTGATCCTTTGCATCCATACCAACCTAGTTCCTTCTGGGGTACCCAGGAGCCCTCTAGGCCTGGCCCTGCCCTCACCTCCCTCTGCTTCCCTGGTCTGCACAGCCCACCAGCCTCTCTCCCAGGAGCCCTTGGAGCCCACCCTCACCTCCCTCTGCTTCCCTGGCCTGCACAACCTGCCAACCTCTTTCCTGGACGCCGGGGCTGACCTTTCCTCTTCTTTATCCTTTGCATCCAGACCAACCCAGTTCCTCAGTGCAGTCCCCAGGAGCCCTTGGGGCCTCTTCCCACCCCCATCTCGCTTTGCATCTCTGGATGACATAGCCACCAGCTGCCCTAGACCAACATCTTTCCTGGGCCCTGCTCCCAGGCCAGTCCAACCCCCAAATTCCTGAGGACAACATCTTTCCTGAAGGGATCCAGACCTTAGGAGAAAGACTCAGAGCATCTGATCATCATCTGATTTCAGCCTCTGTGGGAACTCCTGAAGACAAAAGCAGTCTGGCCACTCCAATATAAAATCAAAAAAGAGCTAGAAGCTTAGAGGAACCAGCTTTTCATGCCCCAAAAGTAAACCACAAAGACACATAAAGTTTACAAAAAGAAGCTCACACAAGAATCAGAAACTACAAAATAAATTCACATGTCAAAATTACAGAGAAAAAATAATAACATGAAAAACCAAAATAACATATCCCCACCAAATACCAGTAATCCTCTAGAGGAGCACAATGAGAATCCCCTAGAGACAATGCAGGACATGGAACTCAAAAGAACAATGATGAATATGATAAAAGAATTCAGTGAATGAATTTAAAGAACACACAAAGAAATCAAAGAACTGAAGGAAGATAGGAATAGACTTCTGGATGAATTCAGAAAAGACCTAGAAATATTCAAGACTACTCAGGCTAAAATGAAGAAGGAATTGAAACACTCAGTAAGCCAATTAGAAACAACAGGAGAAAGCCTCACCAATAGGATGAATGAAATGGAAAACAGACTATCAAGACTGGAAGATAAAATGGACGAATTAGACCACTCAAACAAAGATTATGAAAAATTTAAGAAATCACAAGAATGGAATATGCAAGAATTGTGTGACACCATAAAAAGACCAAACTTATGAATCATAGGCATACAGGAAGGAGAAGAATCCCAAGATAATGGCATGGACCAGATCCTCAACAGAATTGTGGAAGAAAATTTCCCCAATTAAAGAACGACATGCCCATACAAATACAAGAAGTGTATAGAACACCAAACAGGACCAGAAAAGAAACTCTCCATGGCACATCATAATAAAAATACTAAATGTACAGAACTGAAAGCTGCAGAAGGGAAACAACAAGTCACATATAAAGGAAAGCCCATTAGGATTACAGCTGACTTTTCAGTGCAAACTGTGAAAGCCAGAAGAGCCCGCACCAAAGTGTTCCCAGTTTTAAATGACCACAGATGCCAACCCAGATTACTATACCCAGCCAAAATGTCTATTATAGTTGAAAGGGAAAGAAAAATCTTCTATGACATAAATAGGCTGAAGGAATTCATGTCCACAAAACCAGCCCTTCAGAGAGTTCTGGAAGCAAAACAAAGAGCTGAAGAAAGGAATGACCATAC
>NW_008359594.1:2334190-2336613 GCF_000622305.1 Nannospalax galili | reverse complement strand
GACACTATCTCAAAGTGAAAGGATGGAAAAAAATATACCAAGCAAATGGTACTAAGAAAAAGGCAGGCGTTGCAATTCTAATATCTGACAAAATAGACTTTAAACTAAAAGTAATGAGAAGAAATAAAGAGAGCCATTTCATTCTTATCAAGTAACAATAAAGATATTACAATCATGAACATATATTCACCAAACTCTGGTGCACCCAACTTCATAAAAACAATACTACAGGACTTTAAGACCCAAATTAATCCCAACTCATTAATAGTAGGGGACTTCAGTACCCCACTGTCTCCATTAGATAGGTTAACAGGGCAGAGAGTTAACAGAGAGACATCTGAATTGAACAATACACTATATCAAATGGACTGAACAGACATCTACCGAGTATTCCACCCAAGCACCAATGGACACACTTTCTACACAGCACCCCATGGAACCTTCTCCAAAATCGACCATATACTGGGTCACAAAACCTCAACAAATACAAAAAGATTTAAATAATCCCATGCATTCTATCAGACCACAATGCAATAAAGCTTACAATCAACACCGGAAGAAGCCTTAATCATCACACGAACGCATGGAGATTAAACAACACAGTCCTAAATGATGAATGGGTCAAAAGAGAAATTAAGAAAGAAATAAAAGTATTCCTGGAACTAAATGAAAAGGACAATACAACACAACAAAACCTCTGGGACATGCTGAAAGTTGTCCTTAGAGGGAAGTTTATACTTCTAAGTACCTACATCAAAAAATCGAAAGAACACAAAAAAATGACTTAACATTGCAACTCCAGACACTTGAAAAGCAACAACAAATGAAACCAGCAGACAAGAAGAAATAACAAAAATCAGAGCAGAAATCGATGAATTCAAAACAAAGAAAACAATACAAAGAATCAACAAATCCAAGAGCTGGTTCTTTGAAAAAATAAACAAGATTGACAGACCTCTAGCCCAGTTAACCAAAAGAAAGAAAGAGCACCTCCAAATCAACAAAATCAGAGATGAAATGGGAAACATCACAACAGACACCAGAAAGATACAGAACATTATAAGAGAATACTTTAAAAACCTATATGCTGCTAAATTTGAAAACCTAAAAGAAACGGACGGATATCTAAAGGCATGGGAACCACCAAAACTAAACCAAGAAGAGATTAACAGCTTAAAGAGACCCATAACACACAAAAAAAATGTAGCTGTAATAACAAAACCTCCTGATTAAAAAAAGCCCAGGACCAGATGGATTTACAGCAGAATTCTATCAGACATTTAAGAAGATCTACATCCAATACTACTTAATTTATTCAAAAAGATAGAGATGGAGGGAGAACTTCCAAATTCCTTCTATGAAGCCAGCATCACTCTAATACCAAAGCCAGGTAAAGATACAACCAAAAAAGAAAACTATAGACCCATATCCTTAATGAACATAGATGCAAAAATTCTCAACAAGATACTTGCAAACTGCATACAGACACACATCAAAAGGATCATCCACCATGATCAAGTCAGCTTTATCCCAGAGATGCAGGGATGGTTCAATATGTGTAAGTCAATTAACGTCATAGATCATATAAATGGGCTCAAAGACAAGAACCACATAGTCATCTCAATAGATGCAGGGAAGGCCTTTGACAAAATTCATGCATTTACGTGCAAAGTCCTAGAGAGAATTGGATTGGAGGAAACATACCTCAACATAATTAAAGCCATATATAACAAACCCACAGCCAACATCATTCTAAATGGAGAAAAACTGGAAGCATTCCCATTGAGATCAGGAACCAGAACCAGACAAGGCTGGTTTCCACTTCTCTTTAACATAGTACTTGAAACTCTTGCAAGAGAAATAAGAAAAGAGAAGGAAATTAAAGGAGTAATAATTGGAAAAGAAGAGCGCAAATTATCCCTTTTTGCAGATGATATGATAATATTCTAAGCGATGCCAAAAATTCGAAAGAAATTGAGGAAGACATCAGAAGATGGAAGGACCTCCAATGCTCATGGATTGGAAGAATTAATGTTGTGAAAATGACCATCCTACCAAAAGCCACTTATAGATTGAATGCAGTGCCAGTCAAAATCCCCATGACATTTTTCACAGAATTGGAAAAAAAAATCCTAAGATTCATATGGAAGCACAAAAGACCTCAGATAGCCAAAGCAACCCTGAGCACTAAGAGCAATGCCAGGGGGATTACTATACCAGATTTTAAGCTGTATCACAGAGCTATAGTCATAAAAACAACATGGTACTGGCACAAAAATAGAACCATAAATCAGTGGAACAAAAGGGGCCAAGAATATTCACTGGAGAAAAGACAGGATGTTCAGCAAATGGTGCTGGCAAAACTGGATCTCCACCTGTAGAAGAATGAAACTAAATCCCTATCTTTCACCCTGCACAAAAGT
>NW_008359594.1:2332811-2333707 GCF_000622305.1 Nannospalax galili | reverse complement strand
ATTTGACCCAGTTATACCACTCCTTGGCATATACCCAAAGAACTCTTCCTATTGCAGAGACACTTGTACATCCATGTTTGTTGCTGCTCTTTTCACAATAGCTACAAATGAGCCTACCATTTGACCCAGTTATACCACACCTTGGCATATACCCAAAGAGCTCATCCTATTGTAGAGACACTTGTACATCCATGTTTGTTGCTGCTGTTTTCACAATAGCTAAGAGATGGAAGCAACCTAAGTGTCCCTCAATTGATGAGTGGATAATGAAAATGTGGTTAATTTATACGATGGAGTTTTACTCAGCAGTAAAGAAAGATGAAATCATGAAATTTGCAGGTAAATGGATGGAACTAGAAACTGTTATACTAAGTGAAGTAACACAGACTCAGAAAAACAAACAACAAAAACGACATACATTCTCCCTGATATGTGGATCCTAGCACCAAACCCTGATAAGTATGTATTCAGACATAATTACAGGAACCAGGATAATGGAAAGGAACCAGGAAAGTAAAGGAACAGAAAGAACCTGAAAGAGAAGAACAATAGGAAACAGGCCTTTAATAAGGGAGATATGGATAAAAATTGGGTTAGTTTAAGGGAGGGGGGAGGGAAGGGTATACAAAGAGCCTAGGGGATAAGGGGAAAGAAGGAGCTCAAGAGAGGTAGGACCATAGGAGAAGGGTATTATTAAGGGTGAAATGGGGGAAATGAGGCCACCTTATTGGGGAAACCATGATGGAGGGGTGAGACAATGTGAGAGATGAACAATGCGTAGCTAGTTTTAAAAAGCAGAGGGAACCATATTACTCCAAGAACCTACTGATAAATTATTCATACCAGATCAAGAAATATATGTCTAGGTAAGGTTTATCTGAGAACAATTGGTTTTT
>NW_008359594.1:2320228-2331613 GCF_000622305.1 Nannospalax galili | reverse complement strand
GGAGGGTGCCATCTGGGAAGTGGGTGTATAGATGAATAAGATGGTTTGGGATGTTCTGTGTGATATACACACAAAAAATCAACAAATTTTAAAAAATGAGTTATATTTGAGGAGGAAGCATAAAACTTTATGTCATGTTAAATAGTAGAGGTGATAAACATTACCAGTGAAATCTACCTGATGACTTTATATCCATACTCAGGTACTAAGGAGCCAAGTATAATCGACCGTGACTAGTAATAATCAGATACATAGAGATTAAAGACACATGTGCAAATACATGTTATAGCATTAAAAATGTAGAAAACAGCATATCTTAAAATGAAATGGAGATCTTTAAAGAGCAAAAACTCATACAATTTTATGTCTTACAGAGTTTATACTGAGTTCAATATTGTATGACTGTATTAATTCAACTGTGAACCTAAAAATTTATAGCCACCTTTGAAAGAGATGTATACTTGCTCTGGAATGTGTTACTGAATATGTTAAAGCTGTAATGAAAAGAAAATTTTTTATCTTATGTGTATGAGTATATTGCCTGCATGTAGGTAAGTGCACCTGTGTCATGCAATGACCGCAGAGGACAGAAGAAGCCATCAGATCCTCTGGAACTGGAGTTACAGGCAGTTGTTAGCTGCCATGTGAGTGCTGGGATTCGAACCCGGGTCTTCTGCAAGAACAACCAGTGTTCTTAACTGCTGAGCCATCTCTCCAGCCCCTCATTTTTAGTTTTTTGAGGGTTCTCTACATTGCTTTCCATAGTGGTTATGCAAGTTTGCATTCCCACCAGCAGTGAATGAGAGTTCTCTTTCTCCACATCCTCACAGCATTTGGTGTCTTTTGTTCTCTTTATCTTAGCCACTCTGACTGTGGTAAGATGAAATCTTAAAGTGGTTTTGATTTGCATTTCTCTAATTACTAAGGATATTGAGCACTTTTTAAGGTGCTTCTTAGCCATTTTGATTTCTTTGCTCGAGAACTCTCTGTTTAGGTCTATCACCCATCTTTTTATTGGGTCATTTATCTTCTTATTTCTTTCTTTTTTGAGTTCTTGTATATTCTGGATATTAATCCTCTGTCAGAAGTGTAGCTTGTGAAGATTTTCTCCCACTCAGTGGGTTTCCTCTTCCCTTCCTTAGTTGTTTCTTTTGCTGTACAGAAAGTTTGTAATTTAATGAGGTCCCACTTACTGATTGTTGACCTTAGTGTCTGAGCAGCCAGTGTCTGATTTAGAAAGTCCTTTCCTACGCCTATATCTTGAAGGGTGCTGCCTATGTTTTCTTCTAGCAGTTTCTGAATTTCAGGTTTTATAATGAGGTCTTTTTTTGCAGTTGAGTTTTCTGCAGGGTGAAATATTAGGGTCAAGTTTCATTTTTAACAACTCATCCATGTTATCATTTTTATTGGTTTTTCAAATTGCCGAATGCTATTCCATAATGTGACTCTACCACAGTTTGTATGTGCATAATCCTGATGACATTCCTGGTATATTACACATGCCAGGTGTGAATCAATATGACTTTTTGTGGACATAGTCTTTCATTTCTCTTGAGTATATCTTTTTTTTTATTTTTTTATTTATTATTTTCATTTTATGTGTATGCGTGTATTGCCTGCATGTAGGTAAGTGCACCCGTGTCGTGCAATTTCCCGTGGAGGACAGAAGAGGCTGTCAGATCCCTTGGGACTGGAGTTACAGACACTTGTTAGCTGCCATGTGGGTGCTGGGATTTGAACCCTTATCTTCTGCAAGAACAGTCAGTGTTCTTAACCACTGAGCCATCTCTCCAGCCCCAGTCTCTTGAGTATATCTTAAGGTGAGTGATAGGGTAGGTGAATGTTTAATATTATCAGAAATTGCAAAAGTTGTGCTATTCCCACCAGTAATAGAGGAGAGCACCAGTTGCTCTGCATTCTTGCTAGAGGTTGATATTATCAATCTTTTTTAATTTTGGCTATTCTCGTGTTGTATGGTGATACTGAATTATACTTCTCATTTGTCCTTCTCTGGTAGCTGTTGAACTGAGTACCTTTTTAATATGCTTTGTTGACTTTAAAATACATTATGTGAAATGTAAAACTTTTGCACCCTTTAAAATTTGGCTTGATTATTTTTCATTATTCACTTATAAGAAATCTTTAGGGGCTGGAGAGATGGCTCTGAGGTTTTTTTGCAGAAAACCCAAGTTGGGTTCCCAGCACCCACATCAGGTGTCTTACAACTGCCTACAATCTGGCTCCAGGGGATATGATGATTCTGGCCTCCATGGGTACCTGTGCTCATGTACACATACCCATACACAAACATACACATATACACATGATTTAAAAATAATAAAAACAGGCTGGAGAGATGGCTCAGAGATTAAAAGCACTGGCTGCTCTCAAAGAGGACCCCGATTTGGATCCCAACACCCATATAGTGGCTAACAACTGTCCTAACTCCAGTTCCAGGAGATCCGATACCCTCACCTGGCCTCTTTGAGCACTCTACATACATGGTACACTTACATAACACAGGCAAAATACTCATACACATAAAATAGATAACTCAATAATTTTAATTATAGAAGTAAAGTCTTTACATTTTTAAAAAGATTTTATTTTATGTGTGTGAGTACTTCCCTACATGTATGTATGTGTACTTGCATGTGTACATGCATGCCTGGTGCCCACAGATGCTAGAAGAGGGTGTCAGATCCCCTGGAATTGGAGTTACAAGCTGTCGACAATGAGCCACCATGTAGGTGTGGGAACCACAGCCAGGTCCTCTACAAGAGCTACAAGTGCTCTTAACTACTGAGCCATATCTCCAGCTGCCTTTTAATTTTTTTTGTGTGTGAGTCCTTTGTCAGATATATGTGCTATGAATATTTTGCCTACATCTGTGATTAACCCTTTTATTTCTGAATTGCATCTTTGAGGAGAAATTGGTAATTTTCATGATTTCTAAATGACTTTTTTTCTTTAATAGTTAATACTGTTTGTACCCTGAGATAGCTTTAACCAAAGTTGAAGGATAGTCTCCAATGTGTTTTTTAGATCCTGAAGAGATTTAGTTTTCATATTTATGTCTAAGGTCTACCATAATTTAATTTTTGTATAAAATGTGAGGTGGGAGATTCAGGCCAAATTTTGGTCTGGAACTGACATAGACTCACTTCTACTATATTTATTGTTCAGAAATGTCATAAGGCATCATAGTTTTGAAGATAGACTTCATAGATTGATGGACTGACATATACAAAAGAGGCAGAAGGAGCTAATATTGGCCATCTTTGGAGTCAAGCTAATATGTTCATTTGATTTCTGTGTATTGACCTTGTATCCTGTATTCTTAACTAGTTTTAGTCATTCATAGCTTCCTTTAAATATTCTTTTTCCATTAATTCTGTGAGTATACAAATAAATGGATTTGTTGTTTTGTTTTCATATATATCATTATATGTCATTTTTCTGTTTTGTTTTTGAGAGGGAGTCTCACTGTGTAGCTCTGGCTGGACTGGACCTCACTCTGTAGACCAGGCTGACCTCAATTGAACTCACAGAGATCCACCTGCCTCTGCCTCCTGAGTACTGGGACTAAACACATGCGCCACCACACCTGGCCTTTATTATATGTCATTCTTATTCACATTACCCACTGCCCTTCCCCTTTTTACTGGTCCATTTTATTTAAAATTTTTCCCTGTGAATGTATTGTGGTATATGTGTGCATGCATGTTCATATGTAGATGCATGCAGAGACCAGAGGTTGGTGTTTGTGTCTTCTTTGATCACTATACTGAGCAGGGTCTCTCACTTGAACCCATAGCTCGCTGATTCAGGTAGGCCAGCTAGCCAGATTGTTCCAGGAATCCCTTGTCTCCACCTTCCCTGTGTTGGGATTACAGAAGGGCCACTGGTCCCACCTAGCATTTATATGGGTGCTGGGGATCGGAACTCTTGTCCGATCTGATCAGAACTCTTGGGGGCAAGTACTTTACCCCATGAGCTGTCTCTCCAGCTCCTGATCCCTTTGTTTTCCTGAAGCTGTTCCTTCTGCTTTCATGACAAATAAGTTCCATTTTTCTTTCTTGTTCCTGCCTTCCCCTCCACCGAGACTACTTTCTCTTTTTATACTTTAATGTTGTGTGTGTGTGTGTGTGTGTGTGTGTGTGTGTGTGTGTAAATTTAAATCTAGATTCTGTGTATGAGAACAAACATGATGTTTTTTTTTCTGAGTCTGGCTTTTCTGCTTGACTTAATGGTCTTTAGTTGCATCTATTTTCTTGTGAATGTCATAATTTCGTTCTTCCTCACAGCTGAATAACATGATTGTTCATACATACATTTTCTTCATCCATTTATTTATTGATGGACATTTGGGCTGATGCCATGTTTTGGCTATTTTGAATAATGCTGCAATAAACATTACTGTGCAGGATCACTGTGGTAGCTGGTGAGGCAAAGTATGGTATCTCTGGTTCCATGTGGGTGCAGCAGTATAGTCTCCATGCAGGTTCTTCAGTTGTGATCGATGTTAACTGTGACTGTGGTTCCTAGACCTTAGTGGTCTAGGCCACAAGAGTGTGTGGCCATTGATGGAATTTGCATAGGCTATTAGAGCAAGAGCTTTAGAGGATTCTCCTGTTCTTGTCTTCCTCATAGTGGGGAATCTTTATTGAGGGGGTTTCTTCTTGTTTGGGATTGATAGGGCCCATAGGCAGCCACAACATCCAGGGCACATGTTCTAGGGAGTGGCTATAGACTCATTAGGCTTACACTTTTGCAAAACTACTACAAAACCTGGGACTTGAGATGTGATGTCACTTTCCAACACATGAGTAAATATAGTTCTTCTATTAAACTAGGATCTGCTCCTCCGAGGTACACACCTGCAGACTCAGGCCCATGTCTAGCTGTCATTCTGATATTGGCTGGCTCAGGAGGAGTAATTTAGAGTGTCAGGCCTCAGAGGTTGTAGCTGCAATCTGGGAACTAGAACTAACAGAACACAGTGGCAGCTGTAGCTTCATCATGGGATGAGATACCATGATGCTGTGACTCTAGACCTTGAGTGGTGACACACAGTTTTCTAGGCTCTGTAAGACAGGGTGCACCAATAGCGAGGACCAAGGTATGGTAGTTGTGGCTTGGACCTGGGGATACAGGAAATAGCACAGAGAATGACTTCATTCTCCAAAGATGAGGTACTTTAACAGCTTGAACCATGAGGAGCTAGTTCAGTGCCAAGTAAGGGGGCATGTTATGACTGCCTGGCTTATATGAATAGACATCATGGCCTGTATGAATGAATGCCAGAGCTCTGATTCCCTGGGATGTGAGGGACTTCATCTGCTTGGCTCCAAAAAAATGTGACTTCTTGGGTAAGTGGATCCTCTGGAACATATCTAATTAAGGACTTGTACTTAGAATCCATAAATAATTTTGATGACTTGTGATGTTAATTTTGAAAGTATATCTCTAATGAAGATACTAGATTAGATTAGACTAAATAAAGAGGGGAGAACTACCCTAAACATGAGGAACAATATTCCAAGGGCTGAGGTCCAAAGTTGAATAAAAAGGTTAACATGAGCTGAGCCCAACATTCATCTCTACTTGTTGAATGCTTATGCACTATGACTAGTCATATCACACTTACGACACCATGAGTTCCCCACCATGATAGGCTATATACTCTTGAATTGTAGGACAAAATTAAACCTGTCTTCTTGAAGTTACTTTTGGTAGGTATTTTTGTCACAACAAAGGGAAAAGTAACTGATACAGAAAATTGGTATCATAAGTTGGGGCATTGTTGTAATAATCATGACTGAGTGGTTCATAGGCTTTTGGAACTAGTTTTTTTGGGAGGAGTGTGAAAGAGTTCGCAGATCTCGGCTTGAATTGAGCACAATGGGCTATTTTGATGGGAACTTGGAAAGAAAGAATGCTGAGATAAATTAAATTATTGGAGGTGTCACTCATGAGGTTTCAGAGGGTAACAATGACTCTATCTCGAACTAGGCTATTGACTATGAAAAGGATCTGGCTTCATTTTGATCCTGCTCTGAGAACTTGATTGAGACAGAATTCAAAAGTAATGGACTAACTTGTTTGGCAGAGGAATCTTCAAGGCAGGACATCAGTCAGGCTGTGACAGGCTACTGTTCATTGCTCTTACTTATATGTACATTAAGAAAGAAAAGATAGACACAAACAATGTGAAGTTTGGCAAGGAAAGGAATGTAAGCAAGTTTACATTTGCCAACATGGAGGCACGGCAGCAGAGGTGGCTGGAGGAGGCGGGAAGCTAAGCTCTCATATCTTCAAGCAGGCACAGGAAGCAAGAGAGAAACTCAAAATCCAGCAAGGCTTTAAGAGGCTTTAAGATTCTTTTAAACCATATGAAGTTAGGATTTCTGTCTTAATTCATAATGCTATAGCAAAATGCTTCCTCCAGGATAGCACACCTTCTAAAACCTCCCAAAACAGCACCATCATCCGGGGACAAAATGTCCAAACACTTGGAGCCTATAGGAGACATTTTCATTCAAACCACCACATAGGCTATATCTTCTATGTTTGTGTAAGTACATGCTATGATGCTCTCATGGGAATGAAATTGCCAATGACATACTTCTCAGAATGTATGTCTATTAAAAAGCAATATGTGACTACATTCCTCACAGTTCTGGAGACTTAGAAATCCAATGTCAAGGTACCTGTGAGTCCTGTATCTGGTGAGGACCGCTCTCTGCTTCAAAGTTGGTGTCTTGTTGCTGCGTCCTCTAAAGGGGAGAAGGGAGAAGCATAGTGTCCTCACATGGTTATATTATATGTATGAGTGGATTGCCTATATGTATGTAAGCATACCTGCGTCATGTAGTGCCCACAGAGGTCAGAAGAGGGCCTCCAGTCCCTTGGAGTTATGCATGGTTGTTAGCCACCATGTGGGTGCTGGGAACTGAACCTGCATCCTCTGCAAGAGCAGTCAGTACTCTTAACCACTGAGCCATCTCTCCAGCCCTAAAGTCTCTTCTTTTTTAAAAAAAGATTTTTAAAAAAAATTTATTTATTTGTGTGTGTGTGTTCATGTGAGTGCAAGTGCCAATGGAAACCAGAAGAGGTCACTGGACTCCCAGAAAATAGAGTCACCAGTGACTGTGAGCTGCCCAACATGGGTGCTGAGAAGTGAACTCTGGTCCTTTGTAAGAAAAGCAAGCTTTCTTAATTGCTGAGCCATCTCTCCAGCCTTGAAGTCTCTTATAAAGACCTTGGTCCCATTCATGAGTGAGCAGCCTTGTTGACCCAGTCACCTAAAAGTCCAACCTCTTAATATGGTGTCATCGAAAATTAAGTTTTAGCATGAGTTTTTAAGGGGTACAAACATTCAAGCCATAGCAGTTTGTATGACATATTTCTGTGTGCTTTTTAACACTTGTTTGTAACCTTTAATAAAATATTTTTTTGAATTGCCAGGGTTTCCCCTTGGACATATACGCCAGGCTGCCCTCCTCACATCCATTACATACCTATAATCACAGCACTTAGGAGGATAAGGCAAGAGGATTGCCACAGTTTGAGGCCAGCCTGAACTACATAGTTCCAGGCCAACACAGACTAGGTGAGATCCTGTCTCTAATGAACACTTCAAATCATATATAATAGCTCTCACCCAAGCATATAAAAACAGTCTCGCCTTGGGTATGTAATCAGTTTGCACTCTGCTCTAAAAGAAGGTTCTTCTCGTTCTGTCATCCAGTAGTTCTTCAGTCTTCAGTGGGCTTCTTACCAGCTCTTCCTGAAAATAAACCTGCCAGTCAAATGTTCTACCCAGGTACACAGGGTACCTAATCCTATTCCCACTCAGGGTGTGAGATCTACTGGAAAGATGTTCTTACACAACATCAGAGGAATCCACACCTCTTATCTAGAATAGTCAACCAAGAATAAACAACTCAGAAATATGAGCAGCCAGCTAAGGCTGAGGAAAAAGCAACTTTAATAAGAGAAGACACAGATAGCAAATAAATACCACTCCTGGAAGTAATGAAAGGCAGGAGCAAAACAGAACCTAGAAATGTTTTCTAACTGGTATATTGTGTAAGACTTGAGATGTCATTTTATTCCTTAATTACAGCCATGGAATAAGATAATAAAGATTATTGATTAAAAGTATCACTAACTTTTTGTGAAAGTCAGTGGCATGAATTAAGCAAGGTACAGTGGGAAAAAAATTACTAAAACACTGACATTTTTATAATGGAAGAATTTTATATGATAACATATATATGTAAAGGAGATAAACCTAGAATTCCTCAAATACGAATTATAGGTATTTTATAATGCAGGAAAATAAATCAGAAAAACATAATGGGTGAATTTTTCTAAACTTATGGAATACACGCCTTCAGCTAGGAAGGGCCCAAATGACTATCTAGCACTATTTGGAAAACTTTTCTGAAGATAAGATTAGATAACATTCTTGTAAAATTATAGAACTTTGGGCAAAAATAGAGATCTTACATATGCTTGGAAGAGGAGAAAACTGGTAACTTACAAGGTCTTAGTGACTAGACTGGCATTAGACTTCTGGTGCAGCTACATTTATGGATACTGAAAGGTAATGGTACAGTATGTATCCAAATTGGGAGAAAATTGTTTTCAGTGTGCATTAATATGACCAGCTAAATACTATCATGTGTAAAGACAAAGATGTCATTAGTTATGCAGGAGCTCAAAGTTTCCACTGCATCCTGTTACAAAAAGTTACTTGATCAACTCCAGCAAAATCAGAGAATAAACCCAATGGAAGACGGGATCCAGGACTCAATTTAGATCAGTGAAGGAAGGTTTTGGAAAACAGCTTGAACGGTTCAGTAGCAATTCTAGGGAACATTCAGTCTAGATATAAGCAGGACGTAGGAGAGCTTTGGAAGAATTGATATCTTAAGAAATAAAAGGAGAATGCATGAAACAAATAGTATGAATAAGAAGCTAATATTTGTGATTTATGATAAAGCACATCACTCTTTAGTCTCTCACCTTTAAAAAGTATAAGAAAAATGTTAAACAAATAAGATGCAAGTTAAAATGTGGAATGATTTTTAAACCATCTTACAGAGGGTAAGAAAAGAGAATCTTTTATCAGAGAAAGACTGATTATTCCTGCATACGATCTGTCAGGAATAATATTAGTCTCAATAAAAAAGTAGTTTTTATCGTTTCTCAAGTTTTAGAGTAAATCAACTGCAAAATATGAAAGACTTCATTAGGGACATAGAGCAGCATATAAACATTCAGAGTTTTGATGATGTAAGAGTCAAGATATAGCTAATGAAGAAGGAAATGGGAGAGGAAAGGTGGTACTGTTGCTTACTTCATGTGATATGGAGTCAGGCTGTGAGCTGACCCAGCTTGTGAAGACAGAGCTACGGTCGGCCACCGATACCCAATGGGTTCCATGGTTGATGGGTTCTACAACCAGAGGGCTTAATTGACTGTGGATCTAAAATATACAGGCAAAAAGTTGCATTTATACTGAATATATGTATTTTTTTCTTGTCACTATTTCCTAACCACACACTACTCCCAGTATTTACATAGCATTTGCATTATATTAGGTATTGTAAGTAATCCAGAAAAGATTAAATAAAGTATGCAGGGAGATGTGCATAGGAGATACGCAACTATTGTGACATTCTACATAAGGGATTTAAGTGCCCATGGAATTAGGTATTTGCAAGGGGTCCTGGGGCCAACCCTCCAGAAGATATTAAAGGGCTATCATAACCTCATTCAGCATCACAAATGTAACCAAGAGGAGAAATAAGGGGTGTCATTTATTAAATGTTGGAATAAAGAAAGGTTAAAGAGAGCTAAAACTTCATTTTCCATAATAAAGATCTACATCTTGTCTAGAGTAATAGATCTAGAAATGTAGAATATATGCTTGCTGAATTATGGAGGTAAACATCAGAAATCTGCCAAAAAGGGCTTGCCTCTGAGAAGGGCGACTGTGGTTTCTTTTTCTTGTTCTTGTTTCCCTGACCCTTCTTCAGCCATTAATGCATAGTGTTTTCCAGGAATCAGCCCATGGACTCTGTGTCACATAGGTGCATAATAAATGGCTTCAATAACCACGTATAGACTTTGGAGTTCAGAGATTTTCATCTCTGATTTGATTGTTTTCCTAAATGCAATCGTTTCCCTATCTGCATTTTCAAATATCTCCTGCATGTCCTGGTAGCACTTAAAACTTAGTATGTTCAAGGAGCTGAAGAGATGGCTCAGTAGTTAAGAGCAGTTGCCGCTCTTCAGAGGACCGGAATTTGGTTCCCAGCCTCAACATTGGCTACACATAACTACTTGTAACTTCAGTTCCAGGTGATCTGATGCCCTCTTCTGGCCTCTGTGGTCACCTACACACACATGACATATACAAAGGCATCCAGACACATAAATAAAAACGAGTCTTTAAACAAAAATCTTAATATGCCCCAAATGGAACTCATTACTGTATTCATGAAATCTATTTCTACATTCTTTTGTTTTCAACAGTTGAAATATACTTTCCAGACCATGAAGTTCACCTGTTATAAGTGTAAAATTCAGTGACATTTAGTACATTTGCAGAATTATACAGCCATTTCCACTGTCCAATTTTGGAATAGCTGTTATCACTCTAAAAAGATCCCTCATATTCATTTGCAGTTACTTTACATCCCCAGCTCCAGTTCCAGGCAAATAAGAAATCTACTTTATAGCTGTAGGTTTGCCTTTGTTATTTAAGTTCATATAAATAAAATCAAATCTGTGCTCTTCTGTTCCTGATTTTTTTCATTTATCATGTTTTTGAAGTTTATCCATGTTTTGTGGTTGTTTTTTGAGACAGGTTTCCCTATAGCCCCAGCTGGCCTAGAACTCGATATTTGGACTAGGCTGGCCTCAATCTCACAGAAATCCACCTGCCTCTGTCTCCTGAGTTTTTGGATTAAAGACATGTGCCACCATGCCTGGCCTTTCATCCGTATTTTAAAGCATAATTTTTAGAACTTAACTTTCCTTACTTTAAACAAAATAGTTTTGTCACAGTTTTCAGGTAGTTTATATTAGTAAAATTCATGAATTGCATAATTTCAAGTTGGACATGGTAGATGTTGTGAGTTCTATTACAGCTGTTGCCTTCTTTCAGTTTTATAACTTCTTCAAGTTATTACATATAATTTATGTGGTTTATAAGGAACTTTTTAAATTTTTTAAAAATTATTTTTATTTCATATGTATGAGTATATTGCCTGCATGTATGTAGGTGCACCCATGTCATGCAACGCTGGAGGATCAGAAGAGGTACTGTAGTTACAGTTGGTAACTGAAATAAATGTGTTGGAAACC
>NW_008359594.1:2318454-2319178 GCF_000622305.1 Nannospalax galili | reverse complement strand
TTATTTTATATGTATGAGTATATTGCCTGCATGTATGTGAGTGCACCCATGTCCTGTGTCATGCAATGCTGTGGAGGTCAGAAGAGGGCATCAGATTCCCCTGGAACTAGAGTTAAGGATGGTTTGTAGCTGCCATGTGGGTGCTGGCAATCGAACCCGGGTCCTCTGCAAGAACAATCAGTAATCTTAACTACTGAGCCATCTCTCCAGCCCCCATAAGGAACTTTTTAAAAACCCTGTGGAACACTTGACCAAATGTACCATATTAAAATGCCATTTCTCCAAAAACTTATGTAACACTTCTGAATTATTTAGTCATGCAAAGATAAGTAAGGGCTCTAAAGAATGTGGCTTATTTCATAACTTTGAAACTAGAACAATGATTGAAGAGTGCCACTTAGTAAAACTCCTAAGTAAAATCTTGTTCTATTTGCAACTCTGAACATGTAGGAGTGGTTCAGTTGGCCGCTCCCTGACCTCTGCGCACACCTTGGTCTGCCTTGACCTCGCCCACACTGCAGCCATATAAATCAGATTTTTGACATGTTATAAAATGAAAATCACCAGTGCTGTAGTCCTCAGTATTCAAAAACTCGTGAAATGCTGCATGTCCAACAAAATGTACTTCTTGTATATGGATATAAGTTTTTGTTGAGGTAAGCCCTATTTGTTTGAAAAAAAAAGAAAAGAAAAGAAACTGCATGGGCCAGTGATTATATTTTTA
>NW_008359594.1:2267107-2318434 GCF_000622305.1 Nannospalax galili | reverse complement strand
TGTGTATGTTTTCTTGTTTTCTCTCTCTCTTTCTCTTTCTCTCTCTCTCTCTCTCTCTCTCTCTCTCTCTCTCTCTCTCCCTCTTTCTCCTCTACTTGTCTGTAAAAAAAGTACTTGACTTTGGGAGAAGACCTTGATAATACACCTGTGTTAATAGGAAGTTGTAGAGTAAGATTTCTGTTGCAGTCTCTGTGCTTAAGTCAGGAGTTCGCCAACACCTTTATAAAACAGAATTGAGAGCTTGTAATTAGAGTGTAAGTACAAGTGCTTCAGTTCCTCAAATATGTGTTTTAATGCCCTTGTTTCTGTTAATGCAAAAAATTCACGCATAAGCCTGTCTCCTTAACTACTTTGCCTTACCAATGCCATTTTTTTAAGAACGGGCATGTGTACATTAATAGGTGCAGTATGTAATCTGTAGTAAACATGGAAGTGCTTTTATAAAAGTTTTAAAGATTCTATAGACATACACAATTTTAAGTGCTCTAAGATTTTTTTTGTTTGACCATTTTCAACAAATTGAAAAACTGGGAAGTTATAGATTCTGCTTAGAGATTAGAATACTAATAGATTTCATGGAAAAGTAGATTTCATGGAAAAGTGAAGTCACTTCAGATCATTTAATTTAATATGCTGTCTCTTACTTTCCATGTACATTCTCATATGGTACATTTTTATATCAAAGTGTTTATTAGAAGCAAATTTTCCAGGTTTTTGCAGAAATAATTTTTGTTTAGGCAATGATTTATATTTAATACATGTATTCTTTTTAATGTTGACCTTTTTTGTTTTATCCACATTTTTATTGCTATATAATATATAAAAATAAATGCTCTAATTTTGTCACTAGCATATGAATGCTTTATATTCAACCTTTGAGAGTATTGCTGGTAGAACATGTGACAATTTATAATGCCCCCCCAAAGAAGATAATTTCCCCTAAATTATTAATTTTAAACTATTTTAGGTGCTGTTGTTCAACCCTAATCCTTTCACCAAGAATGAAACTATTTAAAAATTAAGATGCCAACAGGTAATTTCTTATAAGTTCATATTTTGTCTATGTGTGTTTTTATTTAGCAATAAAACAGTAAGTATATGTTAGTATAAGTCTATATTGTTCCCTATGTAAAGTCTTTCAAAATATTATTTTGGTTTTGAAAGACCTTTATAGCATAAAACTATTTCATTTTTTTTAGCTTACATGTTTTATTGTCTTTTTTTTTACAAAGTGACAAATTCACCTTTCTATCTAATACCAACTTCTCAAATAAGAAGTGAATGAACTCACAATGAGAATAAAAATACAGATTCAGAGATAGTCAGGTTAGATGAGTTTTCTTTACTAATAAAACACCAAATGTTGAGATATGTCTTGTGATAATTCAGTTAAAAAACAAAGGCATTAATTTCAGGGGTGATAGTCACATTCTATTACCAATTTAGAATACGTGTTACCTTTCATGGTTCTGGTGTAATAGTGACTGATACTTTATTGTTAGCCAAATTACTCCTGAAATATTATATAATATTAGAAGTTTCATTATTAAGAAACATGGCATTGTATAAAAAGGAAAAGGGAATCTAAAAGGACTAGTTTAGGCCAGTTTTTAGGCCAGTTTACTTTCCTCTTTTTTTTTTTTTTACCACACATATTCTTTGTAGTTCTGGGTTTTTCTCTTTGTATTTTTATACTTTCATAGTTATAATGTGATTCTAAAACAAAATTTTCACAATTCTAAAGTAAAAAGAAAGCTTAATTCAGCTCATAGTAGTTATGTCAAGCTCACAGCAATTATATTCTAATATAGGTATTGATATTTTAGTGGCAAAAATACTAACAAGGTTTTTTAAATTGGTATACTATTTTTTAATGCCAAATGGAAGGAACACTATTTCTTCTTCACATTAAATGATTCTAGATCATGTTTTAGAAATAATCAAGAACTTAACATGTAATTTAAAGTAATATAATAGTCCCTGTAAGACCAAAAGACAAAATTCTTAATTTTCTCATCATAAACAATAGTATAATGACTCAATGAATTTGACTACAGTGATTATTTTGTAAAACAATGACTTTGGTAACAGCACTGAAAATACATGGGGTTGGGGGTGTAAATCTGAAAGGAAGCAGAGATACTAGAGGAGAAAGGAAAGGCAGCAGATGAAGATTACAGAGTGATGAAAGAAAAAGGCAAAGATGGAGAAAGAAGAGGGAAAGAGGAAGCAAGAGACAAGTGAAGGATCCTTTCCCTAATATTCTGAGCATTTAGGCTGCATATTAAGCAACAAATCAAGTGTTCAGTTTTGCTTAGACTTTCAATAATCTTTATACTTATTAGCTCTAACCCAAAATCCTCTTGCAAATCAAGCCTTATGAAATTATGTTGTCTTTAGTTTTTGCTTAATTCTCAATGTACATTTTTATTGAGTTTTTGTGCATTTCATACAATATATCTTAATCATATTTAGACCCCCTCCCCCTCATTACCTCACCACCACCAGATTTCATTCATTTTGTCATATATTAAGGCCTATCAAGTCAAGTTTTTGTGCCCTGATGTCCCTTGGTTTTTAACATTGATATGTAAAGATTTTTGGAAATCAATATCTAATCAATTATCTTCTTTTTCTCAGTAAAATCTCAGATTTTAATATATTTGAGACCTAAATAGCAAAGTAAGAATCTAAATACAGCATTTGGACTTGAAATGTGTGGGTACTACAGAATCTCTACTGATTTTCAGATCCTGATCACTGTTTTAATGTAACTATGTAAAGGTCTCTTATTCTATAGTTACGTAGCTTCTAATTTTGTTATTGTCAATAGCCATATTTTTAGGAAAAAATATTTTTTCTTTCAAAGGGATAGACATCCTTATATATGAATAAAGGAATAAAATTATTTCATTTTGAGAAAAAGATTTTTCATTCTACTTTTTGGAAATGCTAATTCATTCTAAGATTAGTTATTCCAGTTCCCAACTGCATCAGAACAACTTTAATTGCCTTTCTCTATTCCATATGCGTGTGTGTTTTAGATCACGAAGAGCCCTGTGGTCCCAGTCACAGGTCATTTTGCCTGAATGGGGGGATTTGTTATGTGGTACCTACTGTTCCCAGCCCATTTTGTAGGTGAGTGGAATGGACTGGGGGGAGAGGGTAATTTCATTTTTTTGTCATTTTCTAACTTCTTTGAGGAGGGATTTTTTTAAGTAAAAAGCATAAAATGAAAAGGTATAAAAATATTATTCATATCCTCTTTATGTAGGGCAAAATTACATAAAAAATAAACCAAAATAAGCCAGGCATGGTGGCGCACGCCTTTGATCCCAGCACTCAGTAGGCAGAGGCAGGCAGATCTCTGTGAGTTCAAGGCCAGCCTGGTCTACATAGTGAGTTCCAGGACAGCTAGGGCTACAGGGAGACTGACCCTGTTTCAAAAAGACCAAAAAATAAAAATAAAAATAAATAAATAAATAAACCAAAACAAAGTAGCAAACATCTCATCATGGTGTTCAGTTTTAAATTGGCATTGATAGTTACTAGCCTAGACAGATTCTAAAAAAAGAATTCACTTTAGTGAACCCTCTGAATTTTAGCAATTTAGGGTAAACAGTCTGTGTTCAGGGCAAATAGCTAGAGAAATCACTAGTATAAAAAAACCTAAAACGACATTTTGTTTTGATTTTAGAATACTTAAATACAGGATAACTGGTCTTTAGCCTTTTCTTCTAATAGATAATACTTATTTTTAAAGAGATTTAAAATGCATTGCAACGTCATCCTGAACATTCTAATTTGTTATTCAGTTCTGAGTTGAAAATTTCCATTATGACTTTTTCTTTAACCTGTGAGTATTTTTACTTTGTGATTGTTTTTAATTACTTTATATATAATTTAATTCCACTGTGATCAGAGTATTTGAACCATCAAGCTGTCTGCACTGATTAAGTTGAAAGATAGCACTAAGAATACAAGGACTTGGAGACTCATTAAGATGAGCAGGTTTGGTTGCCATGCTGCTTTTGTACCTTGGATAAATGTATTTTTAGTTTGTTTTCAAAAATGTACCTGCAGTGAAAGAGAACAGACAATTTTGCTGGTAATCTATACTAGGTTTTTGAGAATATATCTAATTTCTTCCTACTTTCCAACTTTGAGCAGTAATTAATGAGTAATTGACACCATGCTCTGTGGGTTTGTGATGGATAGAGGATGAAAACAGGTCATCATACTGCACAGCTTAAGAGGTTAGTAGCATTGGCACCATCTGAAATGAACTATGTGACCTAGAGGCAGGAATGAACCCTGAAGAGAAAGGAATCAGAGCTGAGTGGGATGGGAAGGACAGAGGGGACTGAGAGCAAAGGAGAGCTGAATGGCCGATATATTCTAAATCATGTATTATCTTATAAAGAAAATAATTGCTTTCCAAGGACCTTAGGACTGCACTTCTAATATAGCCCTCACTGTAGGCTGTAATAGCCATATCCAAGGTTGACAAATTCATTTCCACCCTATTCCATACTATTCCCTGAATTCCCTTATACCTATTAGTGGCATCCCAGCTATCTTGTCACCTAGAAACCCAGATTCACCTTTGACTGTTATTGCTGGCTCATCCAGCTGTCAGATTAGATTTCTTCTTTGCCATCTGTCTTTCATCTCGCCAGTGCTTTCTGCTGTTAGTCTTGTCCTACTAGCTCAAACTTTCCTGACCCCAGGTTTGTCTAACAGAAATAGTCCCTAAACCAAATTCCTGGATCCCCATTCCTGCTAAAACAAAACAAAATTCAACAACAGATCCTGCACCTACATATCTACTGCCTATGTAAAATCTCCCCTCTCTGCCTGGCTTCTAGAGCCATTTACAGTTTGGTGATAAACCACCTTTGTGGCCTTTACCTCTTCCTTGCTCTGAGCTCTACTGAGAAGAACTTTTTTTGTTACATATACTTTGTATTATGTTGCTTGCCTTGAATTTGTAGCTGATCTTGCCCTCTCTTTGTATGTGGGCTTACTCAAATCTTACTTACAGTTCAAGGCTTCTTCCTCCCTAATTTCTCATCCCATCACAGCTCAGAACAAACCTTTTCCTCCTATGGATTTCTGTAGAAATGTGTGAACGTGATTGCTTTGTATACTGGCACTCTTAATAGAATGTAAACAGCCCCATTCTGTCTCACTGCCCATAAATGTGCCTGCCCTATAGTAAACAGCAATGTAATTATTGAGTGAATGGATAGTGAATGTTTGCAAATAATTTCATGTCTGAATCAGTGATAAGTATACTTTGGTGAAATGGGTAACTAAATTCACAAAAAAAAATAGAAGTACTACAGTGGTGAAATATCCAAGTATTTTTTATAAATGTGATATGTCTCACCATGCATACATTAAGTGGGAACTTTCCCCCTCTTTATTTTTTCCTTCATTTAAGTTTCTCGGAACATATTTTGATTTTTTTTCTCTTATAATTTATTTAGTTGATCATTTAACTCACTGAGTTATAAGCTAATATTTTTAATTGAGAAATTGCTATTAATTCTTCAGTGTTACCTGGGCATGGTAGCTCACACATATAATCTCACTACTCAGGAGGCTAAGGCAGGGGACTGTAGCAGATTCATGACCAGCATAGGTGACAGTGTGAGACTGTCTCAAAAAACAAACAAAAAGTCTTCAGCGTTTGTTAAAATTTGCTTTGAAATGGGCAGAATTTGAAATGATCTACTTGTACTAGAGAGAAATGTGGGTTCTTTAATGAATAATACAGGATTGTATGTTAATTTGTCAATAATTGAAGAGATATGCTGAAAGGCCTTGCTTAAAGGTCTGTGATTTGGGGTCTTAAACATAGTTTCTGTTAACTTTTGCTTAAAATACTTTGAAACAATATTTTTAAGCCCATATAAATTTACAATTGGCTGTATTCTGGTAAAATTTTCCCTTTTATAATTGTGTAGCAACCTTCCTTGAGCCTCATAATGCTTTCTATCTTCCAAGTAACCTCTTAAAACTCTCTAGTCTGGCAGGCGGGTCTTTGTGAGTTCGAGGCCAGCCTGGTCCACATAGTGAGTTCCAGGACAGCTGGAGCTACAAGGAGACCCTGTCTCAAAAAGACAAAAAAAAAAAAAAAAAACAAAAAAAAAAACAACAACTATCTAGTCTGATAATTTTTTCTTTTAATCAGAATTAATGAAATTTTGTTTTATTACTGGAATTTTTCAAGCAATTTTTAACCATTTCGTTTTATGATTTCTACTTTACTGTGCTTTTAAAATTCACTTTGTTCTTTTCTGTATGTTTTGTATTGTTTTGTTTTGTTTCATTTTGTAACAAGGTCTCACACTAGTCCAGGCTGACCTGGAACTTGATATGCTACCTATGCTAGCCTCAAACTTGCAGAAATTTACCTACCTCAGTCTCCTGGGTGCTGGGATTACAGAAGTGTGCCACCATGCCCAGCCTCATATGTACCTTGAGTTCTAGGATCCTGAACTATGTGCAGTTTCTCAAACATGCTGAGTCTGACTCCATGCTTTAGTACATACTTGTTTCCCATGCCAGAAATATTTGTCATTTGTCCATGAAGTAAACTAATTTGCCTCCTTTTCTGTGTCCTAACTAGGCAGATTTAGTCTCTTTTGGCTCTGCCAGACCAGTATTACACTGGCATGAGGGCTGACAATACAAAAGGTTTTAATTTTTTAAATTTTTATTTATTTAGTTTTGTTTTACATGTATGAATGTTTTGCCTGCATGTATGTAAGTGCACCACATGTATGCAATGCTTGCCAGACTCGAAGAGGGTGTCAGATCCCCTGGAACTAGAGTTACAAATGGTTGTTAGCTGCCATGTGGATACTGGGAACTGAACCTGGATCCTCTGCAAAAGCAGCCAGTGCTCTTAACTACTGAGCCATCTCTCCAGCCCCAGGTTTTAATTTTCATTACATCACAACTTTTTTTTCTTATTGTTATATCTAAGAATTATTGCCAAACTCCGTATCATGAAGTGAAGTTTTCCCTGGTTTTCTTCTGAAATTTTTATATCTTATGCTTAGGTCTTTGATTTATTTTGAGTTAATTTTTATGTTTTGTGTGAGATAAGGTGTTTTTTTTTTTAATGTAACTGTCCAGTTTTCCTAGCCCCATCTGGTGAAAACCTGTCCTTTCCTCATTGAATGGTCTTGATAACTTGATTACATATGTAAGAGTTTATTTTGTGTGTTCTGCTCCACTAGTTCATAGTCTGCACTTGCACCTTTATCATAATGTTTTATTCTTTTTATATTTATTTACTGGGGAGGTGCATGTCACAGGCACACATATGGAGATAAAGAACAACTTGTGGGTATCAGCTTTCTCTTTCCACCATGTGGGCTCCAGGGACCAAACTCAGGGTCATCAAACTTGGTAGAAAGCACCCTTAGCCCCTGAGCTACCTTGCCAACCTCTTATCACAGTATTTTAATTTTTAAAAATTTTTATTATTTTTTATGTGTATGAGTGTATTACCTGCACGTATGTAAGTGCACCCATGTCATGTACTGCCCTTGGAGGTCAGAAGAGGTCGTTGGATCCCCTGAAACCGGAATTATGGATGGTTGTTAGCTGCGATGTGGGTGCTGGGATTTGAACCTAGATCCTCTGCAAGAGCAGACAATGCTCTTAACTGCTGAGCCATCTCTCCAGCTCCTATTTTAATATTTTAAATTCAGGAAATAAGAGTTGTCCAGTTTTCTTTTTCAAGAATGTTTTGGCTAATTAGTGTACCTTAAAAGTCCATTTGAATCTTAAGATGGGTTTTTCTGTTTCTATAAAAAAAAAACAAAAAACACTTACTGGTTTTGATTGGATTATCTGGAGCATTCTTATAGCCATTTTTATTGTGTGTTAGACTTTATGTGTGAGAACTATGAAAGTAATTTAAAGCTTTTGAAGATTATATTCCTTTGGATTTTAATTGGGATTGATTCTTTAGATCATATATGGGGAAAATTGACATCTTAATAAAGTTGAAGACTTCTAATCTCTGAACATGTTATAAATCCTGATTAATTTCTTTCAGTAATATCTGTTTTGTATTCTAGTATGGTATTGTTACATAAAATTCTTTGTTATTAAAATAGGTGTTTTAATACTTTGGGTTGGTAGTTAAATGGCACTTAAAATTTTCCTTTTTTTTTTTTTTTTTTTTGGTCTTTTTTTGAGACAGGGTCTCCCTGTAGCCCCAGCTGGCCTGGAGCTCACTATGTAGACCAGGCTGGCTTTGAACTCACAGAGTCCCAGTGCTGGGACTAAAGGCATGCGCCACCATGTCCAGCTTAAAATTTCATTTTTTGTTTGCTTGTTTTCTCTTTTTTTAAGATTTCATTTTCTGAAGGCTGCTAGTACATTAGAAACAAAATCATTTCCATTTTGACCTTATGCATGGTGATTTTGCTCAGTTCACTTCTAAGTCATGGTAGATTGGCCTAGAGAGTTGTCAGTTGCCACTGGGATCAACCATGTAAACAGTGTGACCCTTTCCTTTTGGCTCAGTGAAATGATGAGCCCAAAATGGCCAGATGGGAGTCTTGTTCTTTCAGAACAACTCACTTTCACAAAAACTCACTCCACAAGACTTAGTAATAATTTCTTCTGAGGACAGCACTTCCAATGGCCCAACTACTTCTGCTAGGTCCCACCTGTTAAATATTCTGTACTGGCACTCTGCACCCCAATACTAAGCACTAGGCCTCCAGTATGTGAGCCTTTGGGAGACACATTCAACTGTCAAACCATCAGAAGGGTCTGTTTCCTTATATCACTCATAGGAACAATTCTGTTAGTCAGTTCCTGTCAAGAATGGGGAATATTTGAATGAGAAATATTTAGTATAATATAAGCAAATCATTACATTTATAAAAGGGAATTGGTTCTTGTAAAACCCAAAGGAGGCAGGAATGATAGATGAAGAGAGCAACCACCCATAATCTGAGAGTAGATTCAAGTAAGAAACAAACTTCCCCACCATATGGAGTGTTAGGCTTTGTCAGCATGAGACTGGCTTATTGGCTAGAGAAACAGTTTGCTGAGGTGAATTGGACCAGAGTTCATGAGTGAAAAACTATTCCAAGTAGACAGAAAAGCTTATTGGAGAAATCCCTGTTGTGAAGCCTCTTCTTAGCCACACTGGAGGGTTTGTTCCAGTTGCTGTCCCTATACATCTACTGCTGACTGCCACACTATAGGAGCCAAATAATGTACCAGAGCCCAGAAGCTAAGCCCTTTCATTTTTCATTAAAGGCTGAGATACCTAATTTTTCATGAGATTTTCAGAAAAATCCATTGAAAATATCCAATGCTATTTACTATTTGCTATTTAGACAAAGCCTAAAATTGTGCCATCAGGCAAAGGAGAGCAAAGAAGAATGATTTTGTAGCTGAAATGAAATAAACTCATAATTGATGCACTTTCTCATTAACTGGTAGAATCTGCAATGATGTCCCTTCTCTTATTTCTGTGTTTGGTATTTATATTTTCTATTTTCCTTATCAGTTTTGCTAGAGGTTCATGATGTTTTATTGATCTGAAAGAGCGAGCTTTGGTTCATTGATATTTTTCATATATGTATTTAATATGCATATAAATATATAGAGAGAATTTTAAACATGAGCACTGTATGTACATCATTTCTCAAAAAGCTAAAGGTGTATCTACCATATGACCCAGCTGTACTACTCCTCAGCATCTACCCAAAGGACTCGATCTCCTACTAGGGATACTTGCTCAGCCATATTCATTGCTGCTTTTTTCAAAATAGCTAGGAAACAACCTAAATGTTCTTCAACTGATAAATAGAAAATGAAAATGTAATACACACACACACAATGGAATTCTCTTCAGTTGTAAAGAAAAATGAAATTATGAAATGGGAAACACAATACTGAGTGACATAACCCAAACCCAGCAAGACAAACACCACATGTTCTCTCTTGTGTTCTATCTCTGTATCTGTCCATTAGAGTATATAACCTGGAGTAACCACTGAAACCAGGAAAGTAGAAAGGAACCATGGGAGGAGGGGAGGGGTGAGAAAGAGCTACTGATAATTTCTTTCTTCTTTTTCATTGATTATTGATCTTTATGTCCTTTGTTATATAGAGTTGGATCTAATTTACCCTTTTATTCAAGTTATTTTAAAGTAAAAGCTTACACCATTGATTTGAGAACCCCTTTCTTTTTTAAATTAGTATTTAGTGCTATTATTTTGTCCTAAGACACTGTTTATTTGCTTCCTGTAATTGGAATGATGTGCTTTCATTTTCACTTTGTTCTAGTTCCAACTTCTCTTTTGAATTTTAATTGACTCATATTATTCTGAAATGTGATCTTTATTTCCTAAAGATTTGGGAAACTTTTCTAGGCATGTATGTTAATGATTTTTCCAATTTTTGTGCCAAAATATGCATAACATAGAATTTATTGTTTAAACCATTTTTAAATGTACAGGCCAGTGGTATTAAATACACTTGATATTCTGCAGTCACCATCACTACCCATCTATCTGTTTGTCTTATGAAATTGGAACTTGGATTAAACAAGAACTCCCTGTTCTTCCCTCCACCCATCCCCTGGCAGCAACTGTTCTTTGTGCTCCTATGATGACTGCTCTAAGGATCTCACATTAGTCAGATCACACAGTGTAACTTTGTAACTAGCTTACTTCATTTGGCATAATGCCCTCAAGATTAATTCATGTTATAGCATTTGCCAGAATTTCTATTCAGGGCTGAACAATATTTCATTGTATGTCTATGACACATGCTTTTCCATGCATCTGAAGGTGGACACTTGGTCTGCTTCAGTATTTTTACTATTAGGAATAATGCACTTGGGTATTCAGATATTTCTGTGATATCTTGCTTTCAAGTGTTTGGGGTATATACCTTGGAATTCCTAACTCATAAGGTAATTCTATATTTAATTTGATGAAGAATTGACTGTTATCTCTAGAGGATACCACTGTATTCCCTCTAATAGTGGACAAGGGCTCCAACCCCTCCAATCTTGCCAACACTGTGGTTTTTTTTAAATCAAAACTACCCAATATTTTTATTAAAATAACTGAAAGCCAACTTCTAACCACAGTTGACCACACACATATGTGTCTGTGTTTAGAACTATTTTATCAGACATTACAAAACCAGTATTTTTCCAGGTAACAGAATTATACAAAGCATCTTGGGAAATGTTTCTACAAAATACACATTAGTTTTTTCACTTTTTGAACTATAATAGTACCACATATATTCTGCTTATGAAAGTAGAAATTTCTATTTTACAGTAACAATTGTCAAAGAATTTGGGGCAAGTGAGATGGCCGTGCAAACCTAAAGTCCTCAGTTCAATATCTAGAACCACATAAAGGTAGTCAGAGAGAACTGACTTTACAAAGCTATCCTCTGACCTCCATGTGTACACTGATATGCACATATATACACATACAATAATAAAGTTAAATATTTATATATAATTCTTATCTCCTTTGCTTTAAGCTGCCCACTTACAGGCCATAAAACTATGCACACAGATTACATATGGACAATCTAATGTTGCATCTTTCTATAATTTATGCAAAAATGCAAGAATGACTAGGTAACATTTTTTTGAACCTTAATTGTGAAAAATAAGGTTCTACATACTGTAAGGGATATTAAGCATAAAATACCCAGTCTCTGGGTACAAGAAAATGGATTTTCTTTTTTTATTATTTAAAATATCTTATTACTTTTATGTGTTTGAGTGTTTTGTCTACATGCATATAAGTGCACTCACTACAGGCAGTGCATGCAATGATCCTCAGAGGCCAGAAGAGAGTGTCATATCCCCTGGAGCTAGAGTTACAGAAGGTTGTTAGCCACCATGTGAGTGCTGGGATTCAAACCTGGGTTCGCTGGAAGAATAAGTGTTCTTAACTGCTGAACCATCTGTCCAGCTCCAGAAATTTTTTTATGCTTTCCACAGAGCCATATATATTTTTTAATATTTCATTTTTATGTGTGAGTGTATTTCTTTTTAAAAATATTTATTATTTTTATTTTATGTGTATGAGTGTATTGCCTGCATGTATGTGAGTACACCCGTGTCATGCACTGCCACGGAGGTCAGAAGAAGGTGTCGGATTCCCCTGGAACTGGAGTTAAGGATGGTTCATAGCCACCATGTGGGTGCTGGGACTCGAATCCAGGTCCTCTGCAAGAGCAGTCAGCTCTTAACCGCTGCACCATCTCTTCAGCCCCGTATTTCTTTTTTTTAAAAAAATATTTTATTATTTTTATTTTATGTGTATGCATGTATTGCCTGCATGTATGTAAGTGCACCCGTGTCGTGCAATGCCCTCGAAGGACAGAAGAGACTGTTGGATCCCCTGGAACTGGAGTTACAGACAGTTGTTAGCTGCCATGTGGGTGCTGGGATTCGAACCTGGGTCTTCTGCAAGAACAGTCAGTGTTCTTAACTGCTGAGCCATCTCTCCAGCCCCATGAGTATATTTCTTGCATGTAGGTAGTGCACCAGTGTCATACAATGCCCATGAAGTTCAGAAAAAGGCATCAGAACCCATGGAACTGGCGTTATAGATAGCTGTTAGTCTCCATGTGGGTGCTGGGACTCAAACCTGGATCCTCTGTAAGAGCAGCCAGAGCTCTTAACCACTGAGCCATCTCTCCAGCCCCATGAGTGAATATTTTTAAGTCCTACTAGGCTTTTTTTGTTGATTTTGAGACAGTGTCTCACTGTATAGCCTTGGCTGGCCTAGAACTTGATATGAAAATGAGGCTGGCCTCGAAATCAGAGATCCGCCTGTCTCTGCTTCTTGGGTACTGTGATTAAAGGCCTGCACTACCGAGCCCAGCCCCCCATTAGGTTTTGTACATGCTACTTCCCAAAGATAGGATATTCAGAGCAATTCCTGAAAACTCACCTCACCCTCTGACCCACCTTGGTGACATGATGCATGTTCACTACAGACTCTGCCTGCCTAGGTCAGCCACCCTGGTTTACCTGCTCCCTCCAGTTCTCCATCCTGGACACAAACTCATTTGTTAGATCAGTGTCAGTAGCTATAACCAGGCTCAGCCCCAGGGAATGTAACAGTATTCTCTCCCTTTGTTCAAATTTGTATTTTGTGATTTAATTGGTAAATTTCATTGTGAAACACTGCCTTTAAACTTACAGGAAAGGATATTTTATTCTGACACTAATTTAATGATCACATTTTACTTGGAAAGTATTTTTCATATGAAATTGGCTTTATAACTAGTTTATCAAAGACATCAATAACCAGTCTACTTACTGGTTATGTATAACAGATCAGAATCACATTTTACTGAATGTACTTACTGGTTAGTTATGATTAGGATGATGGTAAAATACAGAAACCCAGAAGTCTACTTATTACAAGTGCAATAGAAAGAAAATGAAAGGAAAGAAAAGAGTGTGTATCATAAGGCGTTCTCAGGTCTTTCTTAGGGCCCATGACTACATCTGTAATCATTATCCTTTTGAACACCTGGTCAAAGTACAGCCGGTATTGATGTTTATTGTTTATCTTTACATCTACTTCAATCCTTCAAAGAAGCCTTACAATGTGAGTAAGATTGGGGATGTCTCCACATTCACATACACAATCCATAGAAAGCCCAGACCTCAGTCCAGGACTCACTAGAGGTGGGGCCGCTTTCTTCACTGCTTCTGCTTTCTTAATTTCTTCGCTCAAACATTCTTCTTCTGTCCTTTCTTCTTTTTAACAAGGACTGCCTTTTCTCCAATAAATGCACTTTTGGAATTTCCTGCATTGCTGGAAGCAAACTGAAGTCCCTGCTTAGGTTTACTGGCCTTCTTCAAGACGGGATTTGAGTTCTGTCGTTTTAACTTTTCTTTATTAACAGAACACATGACTCTCAGTTTTCTTCCCATTAGCTCGGAATTATTTATTTTCAAAGCAAGATGAACAGCATCTGTGTTCTCAAAGAGCACATAGGCAAACCCTCTGCCAACTCCTGTAAGTGGATCTCTCACAATCCTCACAATCCTGCCACAGTGCTGCCACAGTCCAGAAAGTGTTCCTCCAGGGCAGATTCTTCCACTTTGTAAGGAAGATTCGGCACAAATAGTGATCTCTTGTCCCGAGAAGAGGTCTCAGATGCAAGGTCAACTTGAATTCAAAATCCTTCTGCAATTTGGGCTCCATTTCTTCCCAGTGCTTCAGCAGCAACACTCTCTTCTTTAAACACAACGTTTGCATTGATAATTTTCTGAGCAGGATGAAATTTACGTTTTATTGCAGCCAACTTTTTGGACAGAGTTCCCTCTGCTGGCATCTTCTTTATTGCATGTGACAGGCAAGTTGCCAACAAGTACAGTCCTCTTGTTCCTCAACCTCTCTTCTTTCAGGTTGAGTTGCATTTTCTTTCTTTGACCCACATCAAGACTCAGATCAACATCATCTAGTGCTTCTGCACCTGCTGCTTTAACACTAGACTGAGAGTTCTTCCTTTTCTGTCCTTGTTCCTGACGAATTTCTTCTTCCAAATCAGCACTTGCTAATAAAGCACTTTCCCTGTTTGCCAGCCTTTTGGCCCCTATCAGAGTTTCTTCACTTTCACCTTTTTTGCAGGCTTGTGCAAAACTGGTCTTTGAATCTGGGATGTACTTTCTTCTTCGACATTAGATTTTCTTTTTTAAAATGTTTCTTGGGGCACAGACACGAACATGGGTGGAGCCCGTGGGGCAGCGGCAAAGAGGGCAGCCAGTGGAGCCGCACGGGCCTCCGAGAGCAAGGGCGCTGGGCAGGCTGTCCTGGCTGAACGTCAGGGATCTCCCCCAGTCTGTACCTCCTTCTCTTCCGCTCCTTCTTTCCCCTACTCTGTTTTAATAACAGCCCTTCTACTGGGTGTGGGTGTATCTCATTGTGGTTATGAATGGAATTTCTGAGTGATTAGTGTTGCGTGCCCGTGCACTTGTGGAGCAATGTCTGTTAGAATCTTTTCATTTGACGGAAGTAGGGAGGTTTTTCTTGTTGTTATTGGTTGTGAGTTTTAAGAGTTTACTATCCACTTTGGATATTAATTCCTTATCAGATACATTACCCACAAATATTTTCTCCCATTTCTTTTTGGGACTCTTTAGTTTCTTTTTTTGTTTTTAGACATAGTCTCACTATGTAGCCCTGGCTAGCCTAGAATTCACCATATAGAGCAATCAAGCCTCAAAGTCACAGAGATCCGCCTGCCTCCTCCTCCAGAGTTGCTGGGATTATGACCGTGCACTACCACATCCAGCAATTTTCTCCCATTTGTGAGTTGCTTTTTTGCTGTTTTGATAGTGTCTTTTTATATACAAAAGCTTCAAATTTTGATGAATTTCAGTTGTTTAATTTTTATTTTGTTGTACATTCATTTGGTGTCATCTAATAAAAAATCCACTGTTATGAAAGTTTTGTTTTTGTTTTATTCCACGAGTTCATAGTTTTATGGCTTTAATCAGTTTTCAGTTAATTTTTATGTTTAGAGTTAGGTAAGTTTCCAACTTTATTCCATTTTCCAATCACCATTTGTTAAAAAGATTATCTTTTCCCCATTAAATGGTCTTGGTGCCTTGCCAAAAGTTATTGGTGAGAATTGAGAGATGCATTAATCTATGGGTATAACAATAAGTCATTAGGAATCAGTTTAACACTCTATTTAGCATTCTTTGGGCTTCACTCTTCATCTTTAATTTCTTAAGCTCATCTATGTTCAGCCTTTTATCTATTTTATCATAAGATTTTAAAGGTAGAAAGTTCTCTCTGAGGCAGATTTAATTATAACCTACTATTTTGGTGTGTCATATTCTCATTTTACTTAATTCAAATGTTTATTTTCTTTTGGAACCTCTTTGATCTGTTAATTTTATTAAAGTACTTTGTCCAATTTTCAAACATTTGTGGGCTTTCTGGTTATATTTTCATCATTAAGCTTAATTCCATTATAGTTAGAGAATATATTCCGTACAGTTTTATTCCTTTGAAATTTATTGATGTTTTATTTATGGCCCTTTATGTAATCTGTTTTAATTGCTATCCCAAGTGCTGTTTTTTTCCGCAAGTGCAATTTTACAAGAGTGATTTGTGTGTCAATTAAGTCACATTGATAAACAGTACTACTCAACTATTCTATGATTTTATTCCCAATTGTTCTGTCATTTACTGAGGTTTCAGTGTTAATATCATTAATGATGATTGTGAATTGCTCATTTCTCCTTTTATTCTATCAGTTTTTACTATACATATTTTTAAGTTTTATTTATTTATGTGTATGCGTGTATTGCCTGCATGTAGGTAAGTGCACCTGTGTCATACAATGCCCACGGAGGTCAGAAGAGGCTGTCAGATCCCCTGGGACTGGAGTTACAGACAGTTGTTGGCTGCCGTGTGGGTGCTGGGATTCGTGCCCAGGTCTTCTGCAAGAACAACCAGTGTTCTTAACTGCTGAGCCATCTCTCGAGCCCCAACTACACATATTTTTTAATAATTTATTTATTCTTATTTGATTGCCCGTTTGTTTACTGATGTGTGTGGAATGCCTGTGAAGGCCAGAAGTGGGCAACAGAGCCATGAGATGGGTGCTGGGAATTGAACCCAGATCCTCTGGAAGAACAAGTGCTCTTAAACCCTGAGCCACTGAACACAGCCTCTACTTTATATATTTTTGAATATGTGTTATTACATGTACCTGAGTTTAGACTTGTTATTGTTTTGAAACAGGGTCTCATGTAGCTAGGCTGGCCTTGAATTTACTGTATTGCAGAGAATGACACTGAAACCCTGATCCTCCTACCTCCACCTGAGTGCCGGCGTTACAGTTGTGCATCACCATGCACAGCTTCTAAGTTTAGACTTCCTATCAGCTCTTGTTTAGTTGATCTTTTTATCCTCATGGAATTCTCTTTATCTTTAGTTCAGTAGTCCACTCTTATCTGTGGTTTAACATTCTACAGTTTCACTTAACCATGGTCAACCACATTGTCTCCCAAATGCCACAAGACTGCAAGAAATAGACCTGTCATCTCAGTACCTGGCCTCTAATTCTTCTTACAATTGGAAGGTATTCCACTTGTGTGAATGTTCCGCAGTTTATTTCATCTCCTGTTGATGCACATTGTTGTGCACATAGTGCTGCAGTGCAGCCTTGTATGTAAACAGGCGCATGTATAAAGTTATATACCTGTAAAATAAATTTCTGGAAGTGAGATCACTGGGTTAATGGTAAATGCATCTATGACTCTAATGTCTTGCCAAGTTGCTGTCCATAAGGATTTTGATATGGTAGTTATTTGTTGAACTCTACTAACAAAAATCTGTGTACCTGTTTTTCCATGCATACCCTGGCAAAAAAATGAGAAACATAAAGTTTTGCCAGTAGTATCTCAGAATTCTTTTAATTTTTGTTCTTTCTTATTCTAAGTAGAGTTGACTGTATTTCATTGTTTCTGTGTAATTCAAATTATTTTGATAATGTGTTTATTTTAATAATTGGATTTTTAATACCTCTTCCCCCAGAACTTCCATTGGGAACTTTGGGGTTTTTTTTTCCATAATATCAGTTGCAGAAAATTTGTTCTTTTTTTCTTATCTAATGTATTATATTTATTTTTCCATGCAGTAGTTTTTGCTTTGTTTTTTTTAACTGAAGTTAAATATCTCAATTATTTCTTAAAGCTCTTAAGAGTTTGAGTCATACTTAGAAATCTTTCTTAGTCTAAGGTTGTAAGACATTTTCCCATGTTTGTTTAGCATGTACTTTCCTTTTTAAATTAAATATTTGGGTTTTGTATATTATGTGGAATACTAATCTAATTTTGTCTTCTTTAAAACATTTACTTTCATTCTATGTTTGTCCTGCTCACCATATATCAGACTGGATAATTTACAAACCATAGAGATATATTCATTTCAGTTTTAGAGCTTATTAAGTCCAAGATCAAGGACTTGGCATTTGGTATCTGATAAGGCCTTCTTCCTGTGCACTCACTTGACAGAAGGAGCAACAGAGAACTGAAGGGCAAACAAAGGCCTAAACTAGCTAATCGTAGGGATAGAGAAAACTTCCATCTTCCATCTCTTAGTGCCATCACAGTGGAGATAAGTTTCAACATGCATTTTTTAGGAAACAGATACAAACCATAATAGCAGCTCAGCCCTTCAACGTTGTTGCTTTGTGTATCTTAATTGTCATTAGAATGCCAGCCCCATGAGGACAGTACCAGTAGCAATTTCTTTTTGGTGCTGAATTTTTATAGTGAGTTCAGTATACAGTAAGTCCCCTGTCCATGGCTGTTCTTGCTTTTCTTATTTTTCTGTGTGAGCTCTAGAATTAGTTTGTCCAGAAGGAAAAAAAAATGTATTTTTTGGTTTTGTTTTGTTATAATTACATTAAATTCACTAAGGAAAATTTGTTTATTATGTTGAGGCATCTTATCCAAGATTGATAAATGTATTTCCATTTGTTCAGATTCTCTTTTATATATTTCAAGAATGCTTTAACATGACATAAATGTTTTGCACATTCCTGAAAGGGTTTTATTCTATATAGTGTATGTTTATGATATAATTTTTAATAAATTTATAAAGTATATTATTCCTATGCTTAGGACCTGTCAGAGTCTTTCCCTCTCACCCAAATAAATGTCAGCAACCTATAACACCCTATTGCCGTAGCCTTCTATTATGTTCTGGCCTCATGTCCTGCTGTTGGCTTCTTACTCATCTGCTTCAGCCACACTGGCCCCCCTGTTGTTCCCTGTGCTGGGAGAGGTCCTGACTAAAGGTATTGCCTCAGCCTTTCCTTCAATGCTGTGCTTTCCTCAAGGTGTCTTCATGGACAGCCTTTATAGCCTCATTGTCAGCTCTCAGTGAAAGCTGAAGCCCGTTTTTATACTCCTGCTCTTTGTTTCTCCAAGTCTCTTCTATCTACTAACATACTACGTAATGTTTATTCTTTATGTCTCTCCGAGGTAGGATGTAAGTTCCATAGAGGAATCTGTTTTGTTTGTTTTGCTCTTTTCAATAATATAGAATAGGTATAGAGTAGATATTGAATGACTGACTTCCTAGTACCTTCTAATGAGAATGCTCTATATAAAAATCTACCATCCACACACTAGAGAGACAGACAGAGAGACACAAAAAGGAAAGGGGAAGGGAAGGAGGTAGGAGAAAAGGAGGGAGGGAGGGAGGAAGGAATGAGGAAGGAAGAAGGAAGGAAGGAGGAAGGAAGGAAGGAAGGAGGAAGGAAGGAAGGGAGGAATACCCCTGCTACATTGTTGAATTCTTTTATTGTTTATAAAATTTTCTGTTAATTGTTGGATCTCTCATCTTGTAAAGTCAATAGAGTGTTCTGAAACTCACCCAAAGTTTCCTATTTTTTATGAAGAGAATAATTCTCTGTTTCATGCCCTGTAGTAGAGGCTCTTGGTGTCCTGTATAGACACTCTGGTCCTCCTCATTTCCCAATCTCGCTTGCAGTTGGATTGGGTCCATCTGATAGAATTCTGGACAATGGCTATCAGCGAAAGGAATGCCAGCCACTTCCAAATCTAGCCTTGGAAAGCCACCCCCTGAAACATTCTAACCCTCATTTATCCTCCCTCGGTGGCCTGGAAGCCATACTTTCCCAGAAGCAGAACTAGGAGATAGACAAGGTAGCCTGATTGGCAATGGACATTAGAGTATAGCAAGAAATAAACTTTTGTTGCTTTAACCTATCAGTATTGACAGTTGCCGTCAATGTCAGCTAAGGTTAATTTTGTTGATTTTACATGCCCACATTTTACTCAGATATAAGTTACTGACTTGTGTGTAGGCTCCCTGAGAATCTTAGCACCTTGGGACAGGGGCATTACCTTATTTGTCTTTGAATTACTCTATCTAGTGTAGATATTATTATCTAGTATGGATATTATCTAGCATAGATATTATTATCTAGAATTATATTATCATCTAGTATAGATATCTAGTATAGATCATTGAATTTAGTATGGGATTTTAGTGAGTACTAAAAAAGATGTTATTGAGTAAATTGTTGAGGAAAAAAGCCAAGATGGAAAAAAAATGAGAAATTTTATTAAAAAATAAAAGACAGTCCAATGGTAGACTATAGCTCAGGGGAAGAGTCCATGTTTTATATGCTTGAGGTCCTAGGATTCAACCTATAGTATACCCTGCCCAATAGAAAAAAAGTGCCACTTAATTCCAGGAAAACAAAGTTGAGAGAATACAAAAGAAAAAACTATGTAAACTATTGTATTGGTTGCTTTTCCTATTACTGTGACTCTGTACCTGACAAGAAGCAGCTTAAGGAAGGGTTTGTTTGGTTTACAGTTTGGCAGCAGGAGCCTGAGGCAACTGGTCATATTATATCCCCAAGTAGGAAGCAGAGCAAAATGATTGCTGGTGTTTGGTTTCTCCTTTTCATTCCATCTGTAGCCCCAGCCCATAAGAGGTGCCAGCCCACATTCATAGTAGGTCTTTTCTCTCCAGTTAAACCTTTCTGGAAACACACGTGTAGCTATCCCCAGAAGTGTGTTTCCATGGTGATTCTGTCAAGTAGACAATGAAGATTAACCATCGCAAATATCTTTGTGAAATAGTATAGTTTCTAAATATTCATGAAGCTGAATTGGTACCAAAAACTTTAAATTTCTCTTGAATTAAAAGAAATTAGTATATTACCTCACAAAAATTTGTAATATTGTATAAAGATGTTACTGAAATGCTTTTCACTGTTATGTAGCTCACATATTTCCTATTTCCATTAAGTTGGCAAATTAGCTCTTCTGGACCTCAAACTTTTTTAGTCTAACAGAGTATAAGATTAAGAAAAGACTCAAATGGAGGGGGGAAATCCTTAAAAATGCTGTTAGTTTCCTCTGTTTTACACCTACCTCATCTTTTTTACAAATTATCTCAACCAATATGTGTTAAATGAAAATTCCAAATATAACGGTAATCCTGATGATCAAATGGAAATGTGTAATACTGGTATTTATGGATTCTCATTATGCAATTCCCATAATGCATTTCACTGGAAACTTTTTGAGGTTTGACTTAGACCTTGTTTATTTTCATACTCTGATTGCAACCATTTCATCTGACTCCCACCAAGACTATAAGCAGATATCATAACATACCGAGATCTGGTACTGCCACTACGTAGATAAATTATCTAAATAAATCATAGCCACTGTCAAAATAAGTTGTTAGAAAAGAATTTGGCACATTTCCAGTTTTCTGAATGACTCTCTTCTTTGCCATATCTAGGGAGATTCATATGGGAGGGCTGGCATCTAGTTCCCTAGACTTTCTTTCCTTTTTTGTTTTTAGTTCCCTAACTTTCATTTTTCTTTTGCTAGCATTGTGTCTTTATTCTTGTTTATCTATGTCGTAAGCACACATGATCATTAACAAAGTTTATTTGTTGAATGATATGGAAAATGGCCCTCAAACTCTTGTAGTTAAGTTTTTCACTACTCAATGAAATTAATATATCTAGGAAATAAATGGCCTTACAGAATATTGTGTGACCATGATGTCATAATGGTTTGAGGCATCCCTTCAGCTTACCAAGACTCGTATCTAAAACAAGCATGCTAATTTATTGATTTATAATGAGATATAACTGATAAAACTGACATGGACAATAATTCATGTGAACAAGCCATTTTTAAAAAATTTTATGATTTATGTATATGAATGTTTTGCCAGCATGTATGTACATGTACCATATGCATGTCTGGTACCTGTTGAGGATGAAAGATGGTTGTGAGTCACCATGTGGGTCCTGGAAACCAAACCTGGGTCCTCTCTCTGCAAGAACTCTTAAACCGCTGAGCCTTCTCTCCAACTCCTGAGCCAGACATTTTCTCTCCCTGTGGAAAGACATGAATAGGAAGCCAAATTTGCAATCAGAATGCTGTCTAGGTGATATGGAAAAAATAAACAAGAAAAAGGATAGAATCTGAATGTATATCTGTAACTACTCGGATGCATTTATTTCCATGAGAGGAAAAATCTCATGTAGGATTGTAATAGCATTCCAGCTGCACCTGCCTCTGCTTGACAGTGCTTCAGTGGGCATTGCTGGTATTTGCTTCTGTACCTTTCCTGTACCTGGGTTCCCTTGCCAACCAGTAACTTCTCAGGTAGACACGCTCTTTCTTTGTATGTGTTGATATATATCCAGCCAATCTCCATTATTCAAAGGAACTTTGCTTTGTTCAGCACTGATTCATTAACTTTGTAATTCTTTTTATTGTTGTTGTTATTGTTTTTTTGTCTTTTTGAGACAGGGTCTCCCTATAGCCTGAGCTGTCCTGGAACTCACTATGTAGACCAGGCTCACTATGTAGATCTCACAGAGACCCGCCTGCCTCTGCCTGGGACTACAGGCGTGCGCCACCACGCCTGGCTGTAATTCATTTTGAATTAAATAATCTTATTTCATTTAGTTCTAAGTGTTGTAGATCACATCAGTTTCTCAGTTATACTTAATGTTCAGTCTGAGTGCATTTGAAGTATATTAAGTCTACATTATCGTGTGATTTATTTTCCTTTAAGTGTCCTTCTTCCAGATCTTTACATTCAGGAATATTACTCTTGTTAATAAATATGATTCTTGCTAATAAACTATTCTACTTTGGTCTTAGAGAAAGTGTATCTGTTTTAAATTCCATATGGCCCTTTCATGCTTGAGTGTCACCAGTATATGTTCTGATTTAAACCACTCACTTTAGAAAATGACAGAATAGCTCATATATAGAAAAGACTAGCATAGCTCATATTAGACATGCCCCCTGTCCTTTACAGATAAAGGTGATAAACTGTGCAAATACAACAGCACTGTCTGAAGGCACCACAGGGCCTGAAAATGGACAGCAATAGAAAAGGAAATGGCATTTGGAAAAAGGGATGATCACTGAATGAGTTTCCCATTTTTATGGCTTTTTGCCTATGGACAGGCCTAATCATTGCCATGGAGAATAGGTAAAACTGAATATAATAATAATCATAAATGTGTATGTGCCTGGCAACAGAGTTTGAAAATGCATGAGATATTTGAAAAAGGGAAAAATAGGTAAATGTACTAATTGGAGATTTCAAAACCCCCAGTTGTTGATAGGACACGGAATATCTGGGAACTACTACCAACCACCTTGACCCAATTAATACTGACAGAACTTAGAATATATATTCTATTAAATATTCATAATATATTTATCAAATTACAACTTATGCTGGCATGTAAAAAAAATCTCTGATAAATTGATGATTGAAATTTTACAGAACAAATATCAGCAAGCCCATGAACCAAAACTCTCCCATCACCGATTACTATAGGACATTAGTTAATAAAGGTTCTACACTTGTGTTTTTAAAGAATATTTTGTGACATGGACAGTTTGTAAGAAATTCAAATCTTGGGGCTGGAGAGATGGCTCAGCAGTTAAGAACACTCTTCTCACAGAGGACCTGGGTTCGATTCCCAGCACCCACATGGCAGCTAACAACTGTCCGTAACTCCAGTTCCAGGGGATCCAACAACCTCTCCCATTCTCCATAGGCATTTACACGACACTGGTGCACTTACCTACATGTAGGCACTACACTCACACACATAAAATAATAAATAAAATTTAAAAAAGAAATTCAAATCTCAGTGTTTACAAATAATTGTATAAATACAAATATACTCAAATACTATCTATATCTGCTTTTACTACAAGTTTGAGTACTGCTACCCATATGACCCACAGTGTCTAAAATATTTGCTTTCTTTTTTACATTTTTCTGACCCTTGCCCTACAATATAGTCTCTTACTACAATAATATTTTTTTTTTAGTCTTTTTGAGACAGGGTCTCCCTGTAGCCCAAGCTGTCCTGGAACTCACTATGGAGACCAGGCTGGCCTTGAACTCACAGAGATCCACCTGCCTCTGCCTCCCAAGTGCTGGGACTACAGGCATGTGCCACCACGCCCAGCTTACAATAATATTTTCGAAACAGGAATTCACACTGTAGCCCAGGCTCGCCTGGAACTTACTATGTAACCCAGGTTAACCTCAAACTCATAGCAGTCCTCCTGCCTCAGCTCCCCAAGAGAGTGTATAAAATTACCAGGTTCGGGGCTGGAGAAATGGCTCAGTGGTTAAGAGCACTAGCTGTTCTTGCAGAGAACCTGGGTTCTGTACTCAGCACCCATATAGTGGCTAACAGCTGTCTGTATTTCTAGTTCCAGGGGATCTGATGTCCTCTTCTGGCCTCTGTGGGAATTGCACTTACATACATGCAGACAAAACACACATACACAAAAATAAAAATTTATTAATTTTCAAATATGTGTCACAGCCAAACATTTTTTAAAAATTACCACCATCCATAATGAAAGAATACAGATAATCACCACAGAGCCTATAAACACTAAAAGGATTTTGGTGACATTTTATGTCTCCTGCCTTGATAGAGTAATTGGACTAGAATTGCTTTCCTACTTTAAACATCTGTAAAAATGGAATAAATACATGAAATACTTGTTAGGCAATCAACAACAGACAGTAATGGACAGTAATCCCCAAGAGAACAAAACAAATTGATCACTACACTGTCCTTGTCTTTCTTTCTGAAGTACTTTCTAGACTGTGGTGCAAGGAGATAGCATAGCAAGAGACACTATCCCAAATAAAATATATGTGCTCCTCAACTTATGATGGGATTATATCTTCATCCATTCTAAGTTGAAAATATTCTAAGTATAAAATGCATTTAACACAAATAACCTACTGACTATTAGCTTAGAAATACAATACACTATGGAGTGTATCAGTTGTTTGCCTTTTTGATCATGTGGCTGACCTGGAACCGTGGCTCACTGCTCCTGCCCAATGAGACATCATCATATTGTATATCAGTAGCCCAGGAAGAGATCAAAATTCAAAGTATGATTTCTATGAAATCCTTTTGCTTTCATATCACAACAAAGTTGAAATACTGTAAGTCAGATCATTATAACTTAGGAATCGTGTTTTCTGGGAGAAGAAACTATTCTATTTAGAGCCTCAATAACACATGAAATGACATTGGGAGGTATAGAGCATGTGCAGTAAGATATCTCAAAAGAGAGGAGCAAAACTCTGTTTGAAGAAGCAATGGCCAAAAAGTCAACAAAGTCAGAATATTTTACATTTGATAGCTCTTTGCATTTTTATTTATTTTGTGTGTGCATCTCCACACATGGACCACCGTATGCATAGGAAGTCAGAGGACAACTTATAAGAGTCTATTCTCTTCTTCCACCATGTGGGACCCAGGGATCAAACGAAGGTTGTCAGGCTTGGCTGCAAGTGCCTTTGCCATCTCACTGGCCAGCATTCTGAGACTTTTATAGACAAGCAATAGCTAAGAACTTTCATTATCATGCTCCAAGGTGTTAAAGGTAATTCATTGGCAAAAGTAAATTGAAATAAGATGAAAACTTACATCTCTACAAAGGAATGATCATCCCAAATATTAACCTTGCTCCATGTCATAACAGAAATGACATTCTTCTAATGTAACAAATTTTTACATGATACTGTTTGGAGTGTCATGGGATAAATTCATGTTTTCTATCTCTTCCACGGGGTCTGTGTTCCCATCCGTAGACCAGTTCCCATTGGCTCTTTCGAGTTTTTCCAGAATTGAAAAACAAAACAAAACATAAATATATCTGTTTAGATTAAAGCTTGTATCACTGGTTGATTCCTTAGTATCTTGCAATTTTTACCACTTAAACAGTTAATGAACAATGTAACATATACAACACAAGTAGCTAAGACCTGTTTGTCAAGAGAGCTGGATATTTCACATCCTAAACAACTTTGTTACCCTATGAAGTCTTGAAATGTTTCAACCCCAAAATGAATATTCCAAGGAGTTGTGTAGGCCAACTTCTTTGAGGCTGGTACTCTCATTGCTACATGATGTAATTGTGGGACTTCTCTCACCTATGTGCTCCACCTTCACAAGCTGTCACAAAGCTCACCTTCAGAACTGCCTTTACCTTCAGGTAAAGGGTAATGTCAGGTAAATGTCTAGCATTTGAAACTCCATGGTAGTAGAGATACTATTTGGAAACTTTAAAACCCCTGTCTATATTAGGCCTAGCCAAACAATCTGTATGGCAGTGACAGTGCATGTCAGAAATGCATATGCTTCTCCTTTAGATAGTTTGGGATTCCATGGGTATCAGTTCCTGGGTAACATTATTGGGATCCTTATGAACCTGAGTAGTGTGAGCATAAGGACTCCTTGCCAACAACAGGTCTTAGCATGTTCTATGAACGGCTCTTATAATTGGGTTGCTAGCAGACTCTGCGGTGTTGTATCCACCTATCAGTGATAAGCCATCTTCCGGAGCAGCCATTTTCAGTGAGTTCCATTGCATAGTATGAGGAAGAAATGTATTTGGGAAACCAAAATAGTGTCCTTACCTACATATCATACCTACATATGTTTTCAGACCCTTCACACTTGAACTCCTATCCATTTCAAATCCAGAATCTCTGGTTAATATACAATTTTATCCAGTAGGTTCAAATCTAGGTCATATGCTGCAACAACCAATAAACTACCCACCACACCTCCTGTCAAGATGCTACGATAGAATACCACAGATTGAATGACCTAAATATCAGAAATGAATTTCTTACAGTTCTGGAGCCTGGAAAGTCCACTTTGTTGATGTATACCTACAGGTGGGGCGGGGAGTGAAGACTAATCCCATCATGAGGACTCCACCCTCACATCCTAATCACCTCCTAAAAGCCCCTGTCATTCTATTACTTTAAGGGTGAGGATTTCCACATATGAATGTTGAAAGGATACAAATATTCAATCCATAGCACTACCCAGTGTGCTATGGGGGGTTAGGAAGAAGACAGTCCCAATAAAGTCCCCATTCTGACAATGCTCATACTCCTTTTAACAAAAATTGTGAGACACTGCTCTGTGATGAGAGAAATCCCTGGTCTACCATGATGGAAGCTTTTCTGGGGGAGCTTTCAAGTCCACTGACCTTTGTGGCCCCTGGCTCTGTCCTCTAGAATGTTCTTCCCTATCACTTTCTTCTAAGGCCAGAGCTGAGGTATTGGTGGAAAGAATGTCGTTCCTGGGGGCTACAGAACTTGTCTGTTCACTTTCTGCTCTTGAGATTTTGGGGCCTCAGGATTGCTTTTGGATTTGAACAGTCCTGGATAGCTTTAGTGTCAACTTGACACACCTGGGTTGAGGGAGCCTCAATTGGGGAATTTCCTCTATTGGACTGGCCTGTGGCCATGTCTGAGGGGCATCTTCTTGATGAGTGATGTGGGTGGGGGAGGGCCCAGCCCACTGTGGGTAGTACCACCCCTGGGCAGATGGGCCTGTGTTGCATAAGAAAGCAGGCTGAGCAGGGGCCAGGAAAGCAAGCCAGTAAGCAGCATTCCTCCATGGCCTGTGCTCCAGCTCCTGTTTCCAGGTTCCTGCCCTGAGTTCCTACCTTGGTCTCCCAGATGAACTGTGACCCATGATATGTAAGTTAAATAAACCCTTTCCTCCCCAAGTTGGTATTGGTCAGAGTGTTTTGTCACAGCAATGGAGAGACAAACCTGGACAAACAGGCCTTTGCATGCCAGGCCTATAGTTTCTTTGGACATGCAATTCACTAAAACAATTACTAGCTCCTTCCCTGTTTCCTCTCAGTTCTGTAACTGAGTATAAACAGCTACATCTGAAGATAGTGTAAACTCTTTATAATTTAAGGACTTAGGTGTCTTGCATTAGCATCCTCTATTCTCATACATACTTTCCCTTCCAACTTAATGGCAGTAAAAGTGGAGCCATTTGAAACAGGGTTGGTTTGAGGCCATGTCCTTAATCTGATTTTTACCTATCGGCTATCTGGCAAAGAAATGAGCAGAAGCCTTGGGACAGAGTTTTATCTCATATTATAATCATTCTGTATATATAATTCACATAAATCATATAATAATCATTCTTTAGCAACAATCTACTAGCATTGCTTCAGTTTAGGTTCCAGAAGCTGCTGATATTTTAGAATATTCATAATGAAGTCACATGGCTCAAAAAAGTAAACAGTAATAAAAGGTGTACAGTGAAAGCTATTTCACCCCTTCCTATCGTGTCTATTCTCTGTTCCTATCTAACCAACTTTAGAAGCTCATTTATCTTCTAACATGAATCGATGTACATTATAGTCAGACATTGCTTAATGACGAGGATGTGCACTGATAAATGTGTTCAGTGATTCTGCTATTTTGCTAACATGATAGAATACATACACAAACCTAGATAGCACAAGACACTCACATATCCTCTTTATGCAGTCAAGTGATGTGATAAACACAAGGGTAAGAGCCTACTGTTAGCATAATAGCATGCTGCTTTGCAGAAAACTTTCTAAGTAGATAGAGTATACCCTGTATAATAAAGATGCAAAGTACATCATGGTTACCTAAACCAGCTAATAGTTTGTTGTCATCAAGTATCATGTACTACACTTAATCATATATGCAATTTTTTACATTCATTTATTTTGTGTGGTATGCAGGGTGGTATATGTGCTGTGACACCATGAGAACAGCTTGTATGACTCTGTTCTCTTCTGCTGTGTTGGTTCCAGGGATCAAATTCAGGTCATCAGGCTTGGCAGCAAGCACTTTCACGTGCTGAACCATCTCACGGCCCTAAATATGTGGTAATTTTGAATGACTGGCAGTAGTTTGCTTAAATGAATATTACCACAAACATGAATAATGTTTGTTACAATTTTCTCTTAGCTGAAACATCCTATGTAATGTATAACCATACAGATTGACAAAAGTCTTGTTCAGTTTTTATAGTTCTCTACCTTTCCTTTCCAATTTGTAAAACATTTTAGAGACCTTTTTTGTCAGTACACAGAGTAGTTTGTAGTATCATATTTTATGCAAATACCCTGACATATTTTATCTGATTGATGGACATTGGGATTGACCTGTACAAATAATATCACAATGAATAACCTTTCATTTCATCAGTGTGTACACATTCCAAGAAGCTGGCTGGATCAAAGGGCATATATGTATTTGTAGTTTGGGTAGACATTGTGGAATAGACATTTCTGTTTCCACCAGCTGCATATGAAGGTCCCTCGTTTCCTAGTAGAGAATTTTCTTACTTTGGACTTGCACCAGTCTGACAGATGAAAAAGGATAACTCAGTGTTGCTTTAATTCGTATTTATATTAGGATAAATGGGATTGAATTGTTTGTATTGTATCAACAGTTTTTTCATAATTTTTACATTAGATTGCACTCTATTTTAGAGGGGTTTGTGTAATAATGATACTATTAAAAGATCTAATGTGTTTTTGATTGAGATATGAGTTATAAACATTCTTTCCTTGTATATTGTCATTTGGTCTGAGATTTTTATTTTTACTCAGTTCATTCTGTTAGTCTTGTATAGATTTTGGGTGTTGACTCATAGTTAGACCTTCCATATGGTCAAGATGGACAGAATAGAGTTTATGTAGCAGATTTGAGACAGCCTTTAGAAAGGCCTATTTGCAGAGTACTTGCCTGGTCTACAGTTCTACTTTTATAAAATTTACTCTAAACGGTAATGGTGTCTTATAGTGCTAAGCTGTATAAGCAGTGCAGTTTATGCTAAATACCTCTTTTTTGGAAGTCTTGGATCTTGGTGTGTGCTGGATAGAAATGCATTCATGACCAGCTCCTAGTAAAAATCTTGTCACTGAGTTCAAAGGTTCTTTGGTAAACAACACTTCACAAGTGTTGTCACAGGTCACTACTGGAGGCATTAGGCATCTCCTGTGTGTCTCCACTAGAGAGAACCCTTGAGAGTGTGTGCCTGGTTTCCTCTGAACCTTTTCTTTTACAGTTTTTACCTCATACCCTTTTGCTATAATAAATCATTGCTATGAGTACAACTCTATACTGAGAATACCCCTAGCAAGTCATCAACCTGGAAATTATAGTGGAATTTACCTCTGCTTTCTTTTCCTTTACTTAAAGGCTTTATGGGGTGGGGGGTAGTTTATGTCCACAGCACAACTGAGAGGTGGTATCAGAGATTTCTTATTTACCTTCTACTTATGCTTTCATGACATTCTTTATTTTCAAGGGCTTGCACTAGGATGTTACTTTTTTCCATTTTGATTTCTTTCTTTAAATATTATTGTTTGCCAGTTACATACATTTATATAATGAATTTTGCTCATTTGTACTTCAATTCATCTCTCTCATCCCCTCCGTCTCATCCTGGAACCCTTCTTCTCAACAAGTCCCCCTCCTTCTTCCATGTCTTCTTTTTGTGTATGACCCGCTGAGTTTACCTGAGCATGGGTGAGGGGCTGTTTACTGGAGCAAGGGCAACTTTCCAGTGACTACAGAAAATGACGCTTCCCCCAACAACCATTAATTCCCCTTTGGAGGGGAGCTCATGCCCCACCCCATCCATGGTGAAATGTTGAGGGCCCAATCATGTACAGGTGTGGTGACAAGAACCACAGCTACAGTGAGTTTATAAGTATAACAGCCATGTCTTGTCCAGAAGACATGGTTTTGCTCTGCATTTCCCAATCCTTTGGCTCTTACACTCCTTCTACCCCTCTTCCACAATGTTCCCTGAGCCTTGAAGGTGGTGATAATAAGTCTGAGCACTGCAACATCATCTATTCTTGACACTTTGGCCAGTTATGGGTTTCTGAATTAACCACTGCAAGCTGCAGTAAGAAGCTTCTCTGATAAAGGCTGGATGCAAGACTAATCTCAACTGGTGAAGTGTGGCTAGGGACAAAGTACAGGTGGCCTCCCTCCTTTTTTTCTTTTTAAAAATTCTTTATTTAGTTTTATGCGTATGGGTGTTTTCCCTGCATGTATATAAGTGTACCCATGTCATGCAGTGCTTGCAGAGGCCAGAAGAGAGCATTGGATCCCCTGGAACTAGAGTTACTGGTGATTGTTAGCTGGCTGCCATGTGGGTGCTGGGAACTGGACCTAGGTCCTCTGCAAGAGCATCCAGTGCTCTTAACTGCTGAGCCCTCTCTCCAGCATCCCCTCCTTTTTTTTCAAACTGAACAAAAGAATCACAAAAGTCCATTATTTAGATTCACTCCTGGTGCTGTTCACTCTAAAAGTTTGGACAGATGTAAAAGGGCCTGCACCTACCATTATAGTGCCTTAGAGAGTATTTTTCACTGTCTTCAAAATCCTCTGTCCTCTGCATGTTCATCTTCCCACAGCCACATTTTCTTTAGGAACTTCTATGGTTTCTGTTTTGCATATTAAGATAACACATGCACAAATTAACTTAGAATTTATGAACTTAAGATGTCGATCTATCTAATTTAGTGTATGTTCCAAGCTTTCTTTGTGTAGGTTTTACATATTTCTTGTTCTTATTTCATCACCTTGTTTCTGTTGTGAAAGAGGCCTCTTCTCCCTTTCTTATTATTTGTATATTAGAAAGCGAATAATTTATATCTTATATCTTACTGAGTTGTGCTTTTGTTTATAAAGGCTTTTCATTTGATTCTCTTGGGTTTTCAAGGTATGTGGTCATGCCATCTATAAACAGTAATCATTTTGCTTCTTTCTGATTACTGTGCTGTTTACTTTTGAGCTTGATTCTATTGCTAGGCCCTTTGGCACACCATTAAGCAATATTGAAGTGCTACTGAACTTTTCTTGTTTTGACTTTAGGGAGTACCCTCTTTTTTTTCCACTGGTTAAATTTGATGTTAACTTTTGGCTTTGAAAGGTATATTTTATTGTGTTGAGGTAGTATCCATGTATATGTTTTATTATGTTTATTTATAGTTATTGAATTTCCATTTCGTAAATTTATTTATGTATCTATGCTCAGATTTCTCATTTTCCTGTGAGATTTTTATATAGTATGTAAACAGCTTTACTTCATTGAGGATAGTTATATCTGTGGTTTAGAACGTTCTTGTTGGGCTGGAGAGATGGCTCAGTGGTTAAGAGCACTACCTGTTCTTGCAGAGGACCTGAATTCAGTTCCCAGCACCTACATGGCAGCTAACAGCTGTCCATAACTCCAGTTCCAGGGGATCTGACGTCCTCTTCTCTCCCCTGTATGCATTTGCATGCATATGATACACTTACACACATGTAGGCGAAACACTCATATGCACAAAATAAAAATAAATTAAATGTTCTTGTATATTAGTTCCATTATCTGCCCTCCTCCCTTTTCAGTGTTAGGTAATTTCATGTTTTTAAAAGTTCCTAATATGCTTGTTCTTGTATTCTACTTGATATTTCACTGCTAAATTATATGCTGTGACTACAGCATGTGCATATTTTACCTCCGTCTTTACTTACTCTCTTCCCTTTCCAGTTTGGCAAGTTGCAGTTTCTATTCTGCCAAGACATTTTCTCCCTCTTTTATCACATCATCCCTTCACTTGTTTCAGAATGTTCTACAGATAAACAAATTCCAATAAAGATAGTTTGTTGTCATCACTTTTGCCAGGACCTCTGCAGCTGTGTCATGATAAGTTGAAGTTGTTCTTCCAAATGTTGTCTCCAGGTGGAAGAGTAACATCCACTATGTGTTCCAGGACACTTGCTCATCTGTTCTTCCACTCCCTGGTTCCATCCTTGCAAATAAGGAACTTAGCTCTACAAGTCAAAATGAGCTGTTTTGCCTTCGAGAAGCAATTTTAATGGTGCATGCAGCCATCTACCACTGCTGGCCTTTTTACTAGTCCCTGAAGCTCTTATTTTGTGACTTCTGCAGAATCCTAGCTTCTTTTGATATTTCTCACACACATTTTAGAATCTGTGAGTTACAGCTTTTCAAATAATGTAAAGGAGGAAGTCTCATCTTTTAAGAACATTTTCTAAAAGTTGAAGCTATACCATCATTTTCTCTCATATCCTGTTGTCTGGAACCTATCATACAACTTTACTTCATTGAAAAGTGAGACTGAATAGTACAGTCTTTATTCCATTCAGCCCTGTGCCTAGCTAAGGATTCTAGGATTAAGTAACATAATTAAAGAATAAGGAGAGTAGAGGAGACAGGTAACAGTCTGTCATATTCCCACCCTTTCACTAATCAAGCATAAGGAATGGTATTGTCTAAAATATGCATACTTAAATGAAAAGTAACACATGCATTGGTAAGGATTAAAGGATGGGTGTGAACTCTTCAAGCTAGGATATGAAATATCCCTCCTTTCCTGACAGTGATTTAAATTGAGAAGAACCTTAGTAATCTATAAGGTTTTCTTTAAGGCCAAGTATGGGGGTGTACTTCTGCAATCCTAGGTGTTTACAGGCTGAGACAGGATTCACAGCCAGCCCAAGCCACATAAGACCTTGTCTCAAGAAATAGTTATCAGTAGGATTATTGAGAATGGGCATGAAAAGGGAAGGAAGCATGAAAGGAAGGGTAGGAAGCATGAAAAGTGTGATACAATAATTTAATAAACTTGACATTCAAATAACTGTTAGAATGAAACATACTCAGTTTTCCTGACCTTCTATAAGTTGAGGTCAAAACATAATGAAATTGAAAATGAAATGTATCATACTTAGGTGAACAATAGATGTCACTGTAGGGGACTTTGTTTTTTTAACCTTCCTGATCTAAAATAGTCATGATTCAAATAGGAAATGTAATAAAACACACAGGAAACATAAATAAAATTTAGCCTTTTAAACTAGAGTTTAATTTTAACTATTTTGATCTTGACAAATATTTCAAGATAAAATGTGTTTCTTTTGTAAACCGTCATAGTCAAGTAAATGTCATTAATATAGCCCGACTACAGAAAACAACAACAAAAAAATTGCTGAAGGCATCAAACCTGCTCCATTTGGAGATAAGAAAAGAACTATATGAAGAGTTTTGCTGATTTAAGCACAAGCTCATACTGTTGATGCCTAAGTATAGTGATGCTGAGCTGTTCCACTAGTTTTCGGTTGTCAGCATTTCTATTATGAAGTTATCTTGTAAGAATGTACTGTAATTTATAGTCTGGAGTAAAAGGAAGCTATTGTTTCTGAACTTCTTCACCTAAGGGATGTTAACACAAAAGGAGGAAATATAGCAGAAGTTTTAGATATCATTACATTATTTAGTTTTTTATGTTTTTAAAATTATATAACTATTTAAAACTTTTAAATTTCAGAAAACTGAATAATTATTGTGTCTTTATAGATTTTTATGTATATGTTACTTTTGTGAATTCTACAACATATGTGATTTATTCCACTTTTAGACATAGATTTCAGAAATTAAGAAACAAGAATTTTGTTTAGTATAACAAAATTTGCATTATTGGGCTAGAGCGTAGCTCAGTGGTGGCACAGGTATTAACATTCGTAGACTCTGAGTTCAATCTCTAGCACCAAAAAATTTTTTTATATTATCCCTTTATAGTACCATTTCCTTCAGACATTTCCTACTTACATCATTCATAATTGAGCACCTTGACAGGCCAAGTCCTTCTGAAATAGTTTATTTCATTGGACGGCTAAAGGGCTCTATTAGGTTGGTGTGAAATTCCAAGTGTAAGTGACATAATTCAGGCAATTGTTTCTGCTGTCACTCACCTTTGTATTTTATATACCAGAGGGAACTTGGGAGCAAATATTTAGTGACAGCCAAGAAAAGCCTGGTTGTTATTAGAGACCAACTATAAAGTAGCAGAAATTTACCTTTTTTTGTTTCTTTTTAGGTAATGATTCTTTTTTTATGTATTCTTTCTGAAAATCTCCATTCACATTAAAATATAAATACCAATTTAGCTTAATGTCTTTTTCTGGAGATACTTTTTTTTTTTTTTTTTTTTTGGTCTTTTTGAGACAGGGTCTTCCTGTAGCCCCAGCTCTCCTGGAACTCACTATGTAGACCAGGCTGGCCTTGAACTCACAGAGATCCGCCTGCCTCTGCCTCCCGAGTGCTGGGATTAAAGGCGTGCGCCACCACTCCCAGCTAATACTGGCATTTTAACCTTTTCTTCAGGAAGAGAACTGATAGCAGAAGCAAAATTTGCTGGTTCCAGCTCTCTAGTCTTTATACTTCTTCGAGGCTGCTATTAGACCTAATCCAAGTGGGTATTATCAATATATCTCTTGATTCTTTATAAGATAAATGGAATTTTAATTGCTTTATTGTTTGATATCTTATTTTGAATTTATTTTTGAGGTTTTTTTTTTCCTGTTCCAGTACAGTATACACATGGACCTATGGAATATTGTAATTCTGAAAGTTGAAATTTTAATTTTATGTTTTTAAGTCATTAAAGGTAGGATGGTAAATAAATGAAACTTCAGAAACATGATTCTTACTGATCTAAAAAAACTGATTCAGGGGAATTTTCTTTTTAATTTTATGTGTATATGTTGCCTGCATGCGAGTGCATCCGCGTCATGCAATGCTACGGAGGTCAAAAGAGGGCTTTGGATTCCCCTGGAACTGGAGTTAAGGATGGTTTGTAGCCGCCATGTGGGCGCTAGGAATCAAACCTGGGTCCTCTGCAAGAGCAATCAGTGCTCTTAACTGCTGAGCCATCTCTCCAGCCCCTAAGGGAAATTTATCATGACTTTCATCTTCCTTATTTTTCATGCACAGCATGTTTCTGAAAGCCTGGAAGTCATTGGTAAGATGGCATAAGGTACTTTAGAAACCTGAAAAATATGAAATTCCCAAATATGATGTGACATGTGTAGTTTCCGTTTCCTTTTACATTGGTTACTCAATTGGGAGGTCAGAATCTTCCCAAGTTCAGAACCCAGTTAAAATATTTTTTTTTGAAAAACTAAAGGCATGATCAAACAAAATGAAGCTTTTGAAGATTTAGTTTAATTCATTAGCTATTTAGGAAACCAGTAAGATGTTATAAACAGCACAAAAATTCAAGGAACAAACATATATAGAGATAGGAATTCTGAAAAGAACTTATAAATAGTTGCAAAACTTGGTCGATATTTACAGGTCACTAATCAGTTGTATTCCACCAGGTAAAATTTATATTTCTGTAGAAAGGAATCATTTGCAATTCTATAAGTTTTCTATGGATTACAGACTTGTAAAATAGCACATTAGGCAGCCTGTCTTATCCTATTAGTTCAAAAACTACATTGAGTAAGACAACCAGTAGCTTTAGTGAGACAGAGTCTCTTGTACCCCAAGCTGATCTTTAACTCACTATGTAGTCAATAATGACTTTGAACTCCCGATTCTCATGCCTCAGCCTCCCAAGTGCTGGGATTACAGATGTATACTACCATGCCCATCTTCCAGTAACCTTTTCAGAAAGCTTTTAATCATGCTAAAGTCTTTCGTAATCTTTCATTAGCATCTTGCTAATGATTATAGTAACCTCAAAAGTTATTTTTTCAGTATTTAAGATTGACTTAGGGTCTTGTTTGTATGTGCTCAACCACTGAACTATATCCCCAGAGCCCTTTTTAAAATTATATGTGTTTATATATATGTATAGATATAGATATATAGATGTATGTATGTAGAGAAAGGGGAATATGTATAGTTAAAGGACATCTTGTCAGAGTCAGTTGTCTCCTCCTGCCACATGGTATCTAACTCAGGTTGTCAGACTTGGCAGTGAGTGCCTTTATTAGCTGAGCCATCTCACTGGCCCCCTATTTTAACTATTAATTTTTTAGATTGACAACAAAGTGAAGGTTTTATCATGGCATCCTCATACACATATGTCATTCTTTGTTCTTTGTTCCTCTCCCCTACTGCTTTCCCCTGTGCTCCCTGACCCCTCCAGGTGATTTCCTTCCTTACCCCAGTTAGCTCCTTCTTTTGCTTTTTTATCATATGTAATCTCTATTTTCCACTTAAGATCTCTTGCTATTCTCTCAGGATCCCCTTTCTAGTTTCATAACCGACACATGCACGCACACACGCACACACACACACACACACACACACACGCATGAAGGTAGATAATACACATATATGCAATTTTAAATCTAGGTCTGCTTATAAGAGAAAATCTTTGATATATTTCTTTCTGAGTCTGGCTTATTTTGCTTTTATTATGATTTCCAGTTCCATCCAATTTATTGCAAATGTCATGATTTCATTTTTCTTTATGGCTGCATAAAATTCCATTGTGTATATATACCAGATTTTCTTTATTCATTTACCTGTTGATGGACATCTAGGTTGATTTCATTGCCTTGCTATTGTGAATAGAGCAGCAATAAACATGGATGTGCCTGTATTTCTGTGGTAGGATATAGAGTCCTTTGGGTTTGTGCCCAACAATGGTAGGACTGGGTCATATGTTAGTTTTATTTTTAGTTTCTTGAGAAAACTTTTCCTGATTTCTATAGTGGCTATACAAGTTCACACTTCCACCAACAGTGAATAAGACTTCCTTCTTCCACCATTTGTTGTCATTTGTTTTCTTGATGATAGCCATTCTGATGAAGATGAGATAGAATCTCAAAACAATTTTAATTTGCATTTCCCTGTTGACTAAGGATGCTGAATACTTTTTTCAAATAATTTGCCATTTGTATTTCCTCTTTTGAAAAATATCTATTTGTTTCATTAACACATTTATTAATTGAATGATTTGGTTTTCTGATGCTTAATTGTTGTAGTATTTTTGAAAACTTTATTTTGATACAGGGTTTTGCTACGTTGCCCAGGTTAGGCTGGCCTTGAACTTGTGATCTTCTTGCCTCACCCTCTCTCGTAGCTGGAATTACAGGCCTGTGCCACTAGGCTCAATTATTCTTGGTCATAAAAATGCTGGTACAGGCTTATATGAGTGAGGAAGAGCGTTGATAGCTCCTTGAGCTTGCTTTTGCAGTTTAGTCATCTAATAGTGAATCTACAAGCACTGCAAAACTCACTTCTGAAGATTTCATAAGGAGTCTTGGAATGCTGCTTTAAAGGTCTCTTGTTTGATACTGTGAGACCCGGAAACCAAGCCTAAGAAACTCTCCTCAGATTTCACATGTAGTACCTAAATTTAAGTGAATTCTTCTTGTCTTGAAATAACCAAAATTTACTAAAGTTCCTGGCCTTCTGGTAAATTACTTTCTTACCTTCAGGGCTTATAAACCAGGTACCAGGCCAGTCTTATTCAGTGGGCTTAGTAGATACTGGATCCATAAGTAAAATCAATGTAGCTAGTTCTGTAAACATGGAAATTAGGTCAGGCATATCATTGAAAATTAGATAATTCAAAATATTTTGTTTTCAGTTTATAAAAGTAATGCTTACTAGCCGGACATGGTAGTGCACACCTGTAGTCCCAGCACTTGGGAGGCAGAGGCAGGCAGATCTCTGTGAGTTCAAGGCCAGCCTGGTCTACATAGTGAGTTCCAGGACAGCTGGGGCAACAGGGAGACCCTGCTTCAAAAAAAAAAAAAAAAAAAAAAAAAAATTAATGCTTACTAAATTTTTGTAGGCTATAAATGCCTTCTGAAGAAAGAGAAGGGTTTTTAATGTCAGAAGACTACACCATTAAAATATTAATAGCAATGTATACAAGTATCTGTACAAATTTCCCTAATTAGTTCATTCAGTCCTATGCTCTTCATGATCTTGGGTTACCACTCTACTTTTCTGAGCTCCCTACTCTGAAGTGTAAAGAATCCTGGAAATCCTGACCTAGTCCATTGGTTTTGTGTGAAAGTTGTATAAATAATATCATTTCAGAACCTTGTTCCCAAGAATGTATTCTTTGAAGAACTAAAAGACTCTTGTACCTGTACATTTCTTTCCCACAAGACTTGGAGCTGTTGCCATGCATCAGATTTTTTAAAAATTGTCTTGGAGATATGGCTCAGAGAGTAAAGTACTTTCCATGCAAGCGTGAGGACCTGGCTTCTGATCCCCAGCACCCATGTAAGAAACTGGGTGGTGGCATGCACCTGTGATCCTAGTACTGGAGAGGCAGAGACAAGAGGATCCTGGGGGCTCACTGACCAATCACTCTAATCCAATTGATGAGTTTAGGTTAAAAATATAAAATGGATAGCGATAGAAAACCTAACATAGACCCCCCCTGGCCTCTACATACATGTGCACACATGTACATGCACATATACCACACAAAAAAAAAGGAAGGAAAAAAGAACAGATAATGGCTGTGGTTATTTTAACCTATAACCAATAATTTCTACTAGCGTATATTGCATAGCTGTTTCATATGTTCTTTGATCTGTATTTACTCTGTATTTAAAACACATGGTAACTGGGCATTGTGGTGCATGCTTGTGACCATAGCTTCTCAGGAGACTGAGACAAGAGGATCACTCTACTCCGGAGTTCAATAATGGCACGACTCCACTTTAACAAACCAACAAGCAAGCAAACACATAATATATGGAATCAAAGCTGTTGAGAAACCTCCAGAGAGATTTCTAGGGACTTTAACTTGATGTTGTCACTGTTTTAATTATTTCTTTCATGTTTATTTTTATAACAGATGACAAAAATGATTTTTCAGTGGTCATTTTTAGATATCAAATATACTCTGAAGCTTTTACTTTTTCTGTACTCAAGATGCAATTTTAGGAAAGCAAAACTAAAAAATTATTGAAGATTTGGACATTTGGTTAAAATAGTATGATAGGTGCCTGAGAAATAATTCTTGGTTGCCTCTTTTCTCAGAGGGACAACAGACATTTAAAATAAACACAGAAAGAAACATAATTATAAAGAATTTTAGTTATTGCTTCCTTCCCTCCTTTCTGTTTTCATAAGTGTTCCCCCCCATAAATAATCCAAGACTCAGTAAAGTCAACATTAAGCACAGAAAAATATCCTGGAAAGGTACTGAATCGCTGCTTTCTGAGCAGATCACACAGAAGATTACAGACTCATACTGTACCCAAAAGCCTTAGCCAGTGATATAAGAAAGTGAGTTCTGTTGAAACTGAGAAAACTTCACTAAAGTTTTAACACATTTCATAGCATTTTTTCTTCAGACTCAGATATTATAAGAAAATGAGCTTTACTTAATAAGTCCATATAATTCTCTGAAATTTTAACGCTTGCGTGGGTTAGCCCAAGTTCCCTCTCAGGAGTTCCACCAGGTGACAGTCACGTAATCAGAGTGCTAGGATATTAGTTATAAATGTATTCATCATTCTTATTTCAATTGAATCAATAAATCAGTCTTTTTCATTATGTTTCAGTTTCTGTAGTGAATACCAGTGGCTCTACTACCTTTGTATGTTAGGTCAAGAAGCCTGAGACCTGAAACTCAAACAAAACTGCCTTTTTTCCTTTAAAAGCAAAAGTGCATGATCTAAACAGTCATTTCTGTGTTGCAGTTATTCCTAGTGTCCCATTACTCATATCAGCTATAACTTTCAACCAAGTAACTGATTTCTGTTAACAGAGAAGCTAGGGTAGTCATAGGGAGCTGTCTAGCATAATAAGCAATTTAGTTGACATGCAAAACACATACTCCTTTCTACCTCTACATATATCCTTTTTTTTTCCTTTTAAAATTGTAACATGTATCTTGTGTTTGTGCATGCACATACATGCAGGCACTTCACTTTGTGCATGATCAGAAGACAACTTGTGGGAGTTGATTCTCCGCTTATCATGGGTTCCAGGAATTAAACTCAGGTCATCAGCCTTGACAGCAAGTGCCTTTACCTTCTGAGCCATCTTACTGGCCCTTTTCATTTTGTTGTGTTTTTAGATACAGGGCTCATTCTAATTTTGCTCATTTTTTCCCTTTAAATTAGGCTAGGGCTAATTCAGGGCTCCCTATATGCTAAAGCACATTCTTTACCATGAGCTATACCCAACAGGCATATTTTATACAAGCCATTAAAGTGCCAGAAATTAATATCTTCATTAGCATTATACAAACCATAGCCTTTATGTAAGAAACATAAATTTAAGCATAAAATTAACTTGGTGATTAGTGTTTTGGTAATCCTATCTTACTTGAACATTATTTGTCTCATGATATTCATTTCATTAATTCAATTTAATCAGTCCAAAAATTTCCAGATACCTTATAAGTTATCAATTATAAAACATCAATACTATAAAACTATTATAGTTTAAATAAAACATAAGAATGATGATTTAGTTGAACACAGTTTACATTTCTTACAGCTAACAATATGTAGGAAACAATAACATATTTGATCAGTAAGCCCATATTAAGTTTAGGAAAAACACACCTAAGTAAAGTAGAATGTTTGTGTGTGTTATATTTAATATTGTAAATCAGTGGATGGCTAAGTGGTTAAGAGCACTTGCTGTTCTTGCAGAGGACGCAGGTTTGTTCCCAGCACCCACATGGCAGCTCACAATTGTCTGTAATGCCAGTTCCAGGGAATGTGATGCTATCTTCTGTTCTCTATGGACACTATACTCATGTAATGCACTTATATACACAAAGGCAAAACATCCATATGCATAAAATAAAAATAAATCTTAAAATATTGTAAATCAGAGAAACAATGTTTATTTTTATTAAACAAAAATTAAGCTATTGTTATTTACCCAAGATTTATTAGTGTAATTTGGATTCTTAAAAACTTTCTTGGTTTTGATCAGAATGATTTTCTTAAGTTCGTCATATTTAAGACATCACCTTCCTTACTCTAGAAATTTTAGGGCTATTGAATATATGCAAGAGGTTCTATTAGTCAGAACTGTATTTAATTTGAGAGATTTTGTACCCTACTTTAAGAATATACTCTGTGGCAGCTGGAGAGATGGCTCAGTGGTTAAGAGCACTAGTTGGTCTTGCAGAGTACCCTGGTTCAGTTCCCAGCACCCACATGGAGACTAACACTGTCTTTAACTCCAGTTCCAGGGGATCCTATGCCCTCTTCAGGCTTCCACAGGTATTGCACAAATGAGTGCACTTATACATTCAGACAAAATACTTATATATATATAATAATTTTTAAAAATATATCTCTGTGTATAGTTACTTTATCCTCACATAGTCGAGATATAAGAGCCTTTCAGAACCTCAGATACATAGGCACACACAGCTTGTAGCTTCAAATCTACAAATTAGGCAGAAATTAAGAGTAGACACTGGTCCAACTATGAAAGATGTGTTCTCTTTTTTTTGGTTGTTGGGTTTTTGTTGTTGTTGTTGTTGTTTTGAGACAGGGTCTCCCTGTAGCCCCAGCTGTCCTGGAACTCACTATGTAGACCAGGCTGGCCTCAAACTCACAAAGATTCACCTGCCTCTGCCTCCTAAGTGCTGGGATTAAAAGCGTGTGCCACCATGCCCGGCTTGTGTTCTCTTTTTTAAAAGATATTTTATTATTTTTACTTAATGTGAATGAGTTTAATGCCTGCATGTAGGTAGGTGGACCCTTGTATGCAATGTCCACAGAGGTCAGAAGAGGTCATCAGATCCCCTGGAACTAGAGTTACAGATGGTTAGGCACCATTTGGGTACTGGGAATCAAAACCAGGTCCTCTGCAAGAGCAGCCAGTGCTCTTAACTACTGAGCCATCTCTCCAGCCCAAAGATGTGTTCTCTTTCCTGGTGATAATAGCAAATAGACAAAACTCTACCCCCCAGTCTAACAAGTTCCTCTGGTATTCTCTCTCTCCCACTAGAGAATAGATCTCTATCATCATTCATCTACTGAAATCTTTGGATAGTCAAGCCAAAGCCATTATCATGTTTTTACTAATGGGAAATAAACTGTCAACCAAAAGTGAACCACAACTACCATCACCAACAAAACCCATAAAATAAATTGTCCAAGAATGTGAAATCTAGAGATCTATGAGAGAACCAGCAGATTTAAAACTTTTCTACTTTGGATTCACTTGAGAACCAGGAAAAGACACCTGGTATATAGGGCCCAGTAGGTAGCCTTCCCTGGCAGCGCTGTTTATCTTACTCTGCCAAATGAATCTACTCGGTGTCTCAGGAAATGGTCTTTAAATTTTTATAGGAGGGAGAAATCAGGCTTTTATAAATATAAAATAAGGGGCTGGAGAGATAGCTCGGAAGTTAAGAGCACTGACTGCTCTTGCCAGAGGACCCGGGTTCAATTCCCAGGACCCACATGGTGGCTACAAACCATCCTTAACTCCAGTTCCAGGGGAATCCAAAGCGCTCTTCTGACCTCCGCAGCATTGTACGACACAGGTGCACTCACACGCATGTAGGCAATACACTCATATACATAAAATAAAAATAAATAAAATGGAAAAAATAAATATAAAATAAGCGTGTGTCAAAGGTGTACTTGAAGAGCTGTTTATTTAATAAGGGAACCAAGAGATGTCACAACTGACCCAAAGGAAAATTCACTAAGATACACACACAGGTAAATAGGTATGACACTGATCAACACTCATAAGACAATCTATTGTTTTATGCTGAGTAGAATTAATTTCTATTTGCCTAAGTTTTCTGCAATTTACAGAGTTGTAAAACAGCTCAAAGAAAAAAAGTCCAGGCTGCTGTAGAGTCAGATAACCCAGAGAGGTACATTTGCCAGGACACCCGGGAATCCTTTGTTGTTCACATCAAAGTCTTTTTCTCTGAAGAACAATCTAGATAGCAGCCTTCCAGCCTTTGGCATCTTGGCCAACTTAGACACAAGGAGAGCCAAGTAGAACTTTCCAGTCTTCCAACCAGAACTCAGTACGTTCATGCAGCAAAAGTGGGACAAAGATTTATCTTCACCTGTGCTTGCATCACTAGTTGAGTGAAACCTTATTGCTGCCCCGCTTTTCTCTGCATCTTCTGACTTGTCCAGAGCTCACCTCAGAACCAACCACTTCACATTGTGCAGCTTTATGATAGGAGGCGTTTCAGCTTGGCAAAGCATTATCTATTGGAATAGCTACTCACAGTGACTTAGTAAGTGCTGGTTTCATCAGGACTCTGCCAAACAGTACCTGCTCACATGACCACAAGAGCCAACCAAAGAGGACCCCTACTTTCTTGACAGAGACCAAACTGTTTCCTACCCATAGTGATAGCAGTTCTATTCTTGGATAAGTAGGAATCACTTGTCAGATGATACAGACCGAGCTTTATTTAAGAGATGGAGTTTAGAAGAACAATCATATGATCAATGAAAGGCTAGTTGTAAAAAGGAAATGATTAAGGTTAAAGATCACTTATAATTGGAAAAATGCAAAAAAAAAAAACATTTTCTGCACTGCTGTGTTTGACATTTTGCCTCACTTAGTTTTGTATTGCGTTTGTGTCCGTTGGCCGTTTTGCTGGACCTCACTGTATGTTCTAAACTCACTATCCAAGAGGAATTTTGTGAGTTGCTTTATTAAACCACAGAAAATTTTAATGTTAGTTAAGATGGGCTGGTTCTTGGCACTCTTTAAAGATATGACGTTGGCCTTTGCATCTTTAAATTTATAGACGGTTGTGTATCAAAAAAAGAAGGTAAAAATGCTTCTGTGATATTAAATATAGCAAAGTCCTTTTTACTTTAACTTTTGACACTATGCCATATGCTTTAATATTGGGAATTAGACTGATCTTTAGAATGCCTTTATGGAACAGAAATAGCAGCCTTAGTGCTTATAATAGAAGACATGCAAATGCATGAAACAGCTGCCCTATTTATGCGTTTTGTTACTGCTTTTCATTTCAGCAAGCTTTTGGTTAAAGACTCTCACTTCAGTGTTCTCAGCAGAAACAACAGATACATCTGTCTTGACCTCCACACTTAGAACAAAACTTAAGAGCATAAATCTCTTGAACCCCTCACTTTGCCTGATGACCACTCCTCTCACATGGCAGGATCTGGCTATGAAGCGGTGCACATGTACCTGTTCTCTTTGTGCCATTAGTTTTCTAGCTGAGTTTGACTTACTGATTCATGTTAAGTTAAAATTACCCTTCAGAATCAACTCAGGTCAGCCTGTTGCTGTTTAGAAAACTAGGGGTCAGTGAAAGGCAAGGTAGATCCTGCTTTCATTTCTTCTTATGTTGCGTCATGGAGCTTATAAAATTATGTGTTTGCTTCTGAATTGTGATTATCTTTTGGGTAACTGTCTTTATCATCTACTATCCCCTTTGGAGTACAGCCAAAAGAATATGCCATCATATCTATAAGACTTCATTTTCTGACAGGAAATACTAACATCTGTGACTTCTGCCCAGATCTAATGCTTAACTTCTTTTGTCAGGAAGTGAACTGATGCTGGCTTCTCTTTGTCTTATTCCAAGTTGGGTCATGAGATTTTCCCTGCCTTAGAGAAGGTTGTTGACCTGAAGCCTGGGAAGGTAAGATGCCAGCGTGAATACCGTACATTTAGAACTGTAGTTTAACTGCATAAGTCTTTCCAGATGTTCTTGGTTTATGGTCTTAATGAATCCTTAAAGACATACACAGGGAATGAGCTCTTAGAGTTGGAAGGCCTACTTACACATTGTTTATGATATTTAATATAATTTGAAATATACTGAAAATATTATTCAAAAAGTGTCATCACCCTGGGACAGAAAGTGATTTTCCATTACAATATTACAATATATTTAGCTATTTCCAAATTGCATTCCAAATAGTGCAACATTTTACCTTCTTCATTACTATTTTTAGGGTACCCCTTAGATTTGAAATTCCTAGATAATACACCAAATCTAAATTTTTTAAAGATCAGAAGTTTTCCCAAATTTTGACTTCTGTGTACAAACAGCAGCATTATGTGGGCATTGTTATTTTCAAATTTTCTATTTAATTGAAAATGATATCTACAAAAAATAAAAGTGTCATCAACTTTATGTATACTTTGCATATGTAAGCATGTATATATACATGTATATTGTATTAAAAGTCATAGCATAAGTGATGAAAAATATATGTTTGCTTTGTTCTGTTTGAGATAGAGTCTCATGTAGCACAGGCTAGCCTCAAACTCATTACGTAGGTGAGGCTGCCCTTGAACTCTTGACCCTCTTTCCTGCACTTCCTGAATGCTGTTATTAAAGGCATTCACCACCAGGCCTAGTTTATGTACTTTTTATTTGTAATTTTACTTTTTCTTCTGGTCTTTTAAAAAATAATAGACTTTATTTTTTCTGGCAATTTTAGAATATTCTCCCTGATCATACTTTTTTTTTTTTTTTTTTTTTGGTTTTTTGAGACAGGGTCTCCTGTAGCCCCAGCTGTCCTGGAACGCACTATGTAGACCAGGCTGGCCTTGAACTCACAGAGATCTGCCTGCCTCTGCCTCCTGAGTGCTGGGATTAAAGGTGTGCGCTACGACACCCGGCTTCCTGATCATACTTTTGAAGTAAGCAAAATAGGAAAAACAGAAACTTAAATTATTTTGTTAATGTGGAGAAAGAAGACATTAAGACAGTTTACAAATCATGGAACTTTATCTCAGCATTCATATTAAATAATCAGTACTTCTCCCCAAAAGTGTTCATGGAGCAGACTGACCAGTGCACACACTCCATGATAAAGCTGTGTTTGCTCTACTGTGACTCGCTCTCATTGCATGCCTGAAGCACTTCCTTCCTTCACTGGGCTTTAACTACTTTCAATAAATGTTTGAAATGTCAGTGCTCTACTTAAACTGAAATCATAAACTTCATGATAATACTGTAAGCAATACCTTACTTAAAGACAAATATGGATTGTTTTCTGTGTAGACTGTTATTTCTATTCAGATACAACCTGCAATTCATTTCAGCATATGAATTATCTAGGTAACAGTCAATCTTGAAAGAATCTAATGTTTTGCTTTTTAACTAGACTTAAATTGGGCTAATAAATTTGAAATGTTCAAATTATTGGTCTTGGGGCTGGAGAGATGGCTCAGTGGTTAAGAACACTGGATGCTCTTGCAAAGGATCCAGGTTTGATTCACAGCAAACACATGGCAGCTAACAACTGTCTGTAACTCCAGTTCCAGAGGAATTCAATGCCCTCTTCTGACCTTCACAGGAATTGAACACCATGAATGCACTTACATGCATGTGGACAATACACTCATACACATAAAATAAAAATAATAACTATTTTTAAAAATTGTTAGTCTTGCCAGGCGTGGTGGTGCACGCTTTTAATCCCAGCACTCAGGAGGCAGAGGCAGGTGGAGCTCTGTGAGTTCAAGGCTGGCCTGGTCTACATAGTGAGTTCCAGGACAGCAGGGGCTACAGGGAGAACTTGTCTCAAAAAGACTGAAAAAAAAAATTGTTAGTCTTTAGCCCTCTGGGTCTGGTCCTGCTCTCACCTCCCTCTGCTTCCCTGGGCCTGTACAACCCGCCAGCCTCTCTCCTGGGTAAATCCATCATGCCCTCCATGCCTTGACTCCCCCAGCATCATTCACCCTCCCATCCCCCCCAGCCCTTCTCTCCTCCTAGCCTGGTTACTGTCCCATTCCTTGCCTTAGCACCCCAGACACAGGGGAACCACCACTGCTTCCTGATCCTTTGCATCCAGACCAACCCAGTACCTCTCTGCAGCCCCCAGGAGCCCTTGGGGACTCTTCTCACCCCCATCTCCCTTTGCTTCTCTGGGTGGCATGGCCATCAGCTGCCCACCAGCATCTTTCCTGGGCCCTGCTCCCAGGCTGGTCCAAACCCCCAAATTCCTGAGGACAACATCTTTCCTGGAGGGATCCAGACCTTAGGAGAAAGCCTGAGAGCATCTGATCCTCATCTCACTTGGGCCTCTGTGGGAACTCCTGAAGACAAAAGCAATTTGGCCACTCCAATATAAAATCAAAAGAGAGAACTGGAAGTTTAGAGGTACCAGCTTTTCATGCCCAAAAAGTAAACCATAAAGGCACATAAAGTTTACAAAAACAAGTAGAACTAAACTTGAAGGCTTGAGTCTCACACAAGAATCAGAAACTACAAAATAAATTCACATGTCAAAATCACAGGGGAAAAAAATAACATGAAAAACCAAAATAACATATCCCCACCAAATACCAATAGTCCTCTAGAGGAGTACAATGAGAACCCCCTAGAGATAATTCAGGACATGGAACTCAAAAGAACAATTATAAACATGATAAAAGAATTCAGTGAATTTAAAGAACACACAAAAAAATCAAAGAACTGAAGGAAGATAGGAATAAACTTCGGAAAACAATTATTAACATGATAAAAGAATTCAGTGAATTTAAAGAACACACAAAGAAATCAAAGAACTGAAGGAAGATAGGGATAAACTTCTGAATGAATTCAGAAAAGAGATAGAAATATTGAAGAATACTCAGGCGGAAATGAAGAAGGAACTGAAACACTCAGTAAGCCAATTAGAAACGACAGGAGAAAGCCTCAACAATAGGAAGAATGAAATGGAAAACAGAATATCAAGACTGGAAGATAAATTACATGAATTAGACCACTAAAGTAAAGATTATTAAAAATTTAAGAAATCACAAGAATGGAATATGCAGGAATTGTGTGACACCGTAAAAGGACCAAACTTACGAATCATATGCATACAGGCAGGGGAAGAATCCCAAGATAATGGCATGGACCAGATCTTCAACAGAATAGTAGAAGAAAATTTCCCAAAATTAAAGAAAGACATGCCCATACAAATACAAGAAGCATATAGAACACCAAACAGACAGGACCAGAAAAGAAACTCTCCACAGCACATCATAGTAAAAACACTAAATGTACAGAACAAAGAGACAATACTGAAAGCTGCAAAAGAGAAACAAGAAGTCACATATAAAGGAAAACCCATTAGGATTACAGCTGACTTTTCAGTGCAAACTATGAAAGCCAGAAGAGCCTGGACCAAAGTATTCCCAGTTTTAAATGACCACAGATGCCAACCCAGATTACTATACCCAGCCAAAATGTATATTATAGTCAAAGGGGAAAGAAAAATCTTCCATGACATAAATAAGCTGAAGGAATTCATGTCCGCAAAACCCGCCCTTCAGAGAGTTCTGAAAAGGAACGACTATACCCAAGGGGTTACGGAAAGAAACTTAACGAAGGTATAACTGGGGAGAGTACAGCTATATCAAGAATGTAAACAGAAATAAAAATGACAGGAATCAATACACATCTTTTGTTAGTAACTTTAAATATCAATGGACTGAACTCCCCAGTCAAAAGACACAGACTATGTGAATGGATTAAGAAACAAAACCCATCTTTTTGTTCTCTGCAAGAAACTTATCTCACTTTCAAGGACAGACACTATCTCAAAATGAAAGGATGGAAAAAAATATACCAAGAAAATGGCACAAAGAAAAAAGCAGGCGTTGCAATTCTAGAATCTGACAAAATAGACTTTAAACTAAAAGTAATGAGAAGAGATAAAGAGGGCCATTTCATTCTTATCAAGTAACAATTAACCAAGAAGATATTACAATCATGAACATATATTCACCAAACTCTGGTGCACCCAACTTCATAAAAACAATACTACAGGACTTTAAGACCCAGATTAATCCCAACTCATTAATAGTAGGGGACTTCAATACCCCACTGTCTCCATTAGATTGGTCAACAGGGCAGAGAGTTAACAGAGAGACATCTGAATTAAGCAATACCATATATGAAATGGACCTAACAGATATCTACCGAGTATTCCACCCAAGCACCACAGGACATACTTTCTATTCAGCGCCTCATGGAACCTTCTCCAAAATCAACCATATTCTGGGGCACAAAACAAACCTCAAAATATACAAAAAGATTGAAATAATTCCATGCATTCTATCAGACCACAATGCAATAAAGCTTACAATCAACACCGGAAGTCACCACATGAATTTTTTTCTCATGGCGATTGAACAACACACTCCTAAACAATGAGTGGGTGAAAGGAGGAATTAAGAAAGAAATAAAAGAATTTCTGGAATTCAACAGAAAGGACAATACAACACAACAAAACCTCTGGGACTCTTTAAAAGTAGTCCCAAGAGGGAAGTTTATTGCTCTAAGTGCCTACATTTAAAAATCAGAAAGAACACAAATAAATGACTTAATGTTGCAACTCAAGACACTTGAAAAGCAACAATAAATGAAACCCAAACCCAGCAGATAAGAAGAAATACCAAAAACCAGGGCAGAAATCAATGAAATCAAAACACAGAAAACAATACAAAGAATCAATGAATTCAAGAGCTGGTTCTTTTAAAAGATAAACAAGATTGACTGCTAGCCCAGTTAACCAAAAGAAAGAAAGAGCACCTCCAAATCAACAAATCAGAGCTGAAATGGAAAACATCAATAGACACCAGAAACAGAACATTATAAGGGAATACTTTAAAAACTTATATGCTGCTAAATTTGAAAACCTAAAAGAAATGGTCGGATATCTAAAGGCATGGGAACCACCAAAACTAAACCAAGAAGAGATTAACAGCTTAAACAGACCCATAACACAAAAAGAAATTGAAACAGTAATACAAAACCTCTGGACTATAAAAAGCCCAGGACCGGATGGATTTACAACAGAATTCTATCAGACATTTGAAGATGATCTACATCCAATACTACTTAATTTATTCGAAAAGATAGAAATGGAGGGAGAACTTCCAAATTCCTTCTATGAAGCCAGCATCACTCTAATACCAAAGCCTGGTAAAGATACAACCAAAAAAGAAAACTATAGACCCATATCCTTAATGAACATAGATGCAAAAATTCTCAACAAGATACTTGCAAACTGCATACAGACACACATCAGAAAGATCATCCACCATGATCAAGTCAGCTTTATCCCAGAGATTCAGGGATGGTTCAATATATGTAAGTCAATAAACATCATAAATCATACAGAGACAAGAACCACATGGTCATCTTCAATAGATGCAGAGAAGGCCTTTGACAAAATTCAACATGCATTTATGTTCAAAGTCCTAGAGGGAATTGGACTGGAGGGAACATACCTCAACATAATTAAAGCCATATATAACAAAGCCACAGCCAACATCATTCTAAATGGAGAAAAACTGGAAGCATTTCCATTGAAATTAGGAACCAGAACCAGACAAGGCTGTCCACTATCCACATTTCTCTTTAACATAGTGCTTGAAACTCTTGCAAGAGCAATAATACAAGAGAAGGAAATTAAAGGAGTAATAATTAGAAAAGAAGAGATCAAATTATACATTTTTGCAGATGATATATCTAAGAGATGCCAAAAATTCCACCAGAAAACTCCTAGAAATTATTAACACATTCAGTAAAGTGGCAGGTTACAAAATTAACCTACAAAAGTCTGTAGTCTTTCTATACAATAACAA
>NW_008359594.1:2251520-2266569 GCF_000622305.1 Nannospalax galili | reverse complement strand
TTTCACCTTGCACAAAAGTCAATTCCAAATGGATCAAAGACTTCAGTGTAAAGCCTGAAAGTCTGAAACTGTTAGAAGAAAACATTGACAAAAACCTACAAGATATAGGTGTAGGAAATGTGATATCTAAAGTGGACATCAATTGCTCAGGAAACAAGGTCAAGAATTAACAAATGGGACCTCATTAAACTAAAAAGCAAAAACCCACAGAGTGTGAGAAAATCTTCACCAGCAACACATCTGACAGAGGTATAACATCCAGAATATATAACGAACTCAAAAAATAGAGAATCAAGACAGGAAATAACCCAATTTAAAGATGGGCTAAGGAGCTGAACAGAGAGTTCTCAAAAGAAGAAGTAAAGATGGCTAAGAAGCATCTTAAAAGATGTTCAACATCACTAATAATTAGGGAAATGCAAATTAAAACCACTTTAAGATTTCACCTTACCCCAGTCAGATGGGCTAAGATCAAGAGAACAAATGATACCAAATGTTGGAGAGGATGTGGGGAAAGGGGAAGACTCATCCACTGCTGGTGGGGTGCAAACTTGTTCAGCCCCTATGGAAAGCAGTGTGCAGAGCTCTTAAAAAACTACAAATGAACCTACCATTTGACCCAGTTATACCACGCCTTGGCATATACCCAAAGAACTCGTCCTATTGCAGAGACACTTGTACATCCATGTTTGTTGTTGCTCTTTTCACAGTAGCTAAGAGATGGAAGCAACCTAGGTGTCCCTCAATTGATGAGTGGATAAAGAAAATGTAGTTCATTTATATGATGAAGTTTTACTCATCAGTAAAGAAAGATGAAGTCATGAAATCTGCAGGTAAATGGATGGAACTAAAAACTGTTATACTAAGTGAAGTAACACAGACTCAGAAAAAAAATCAACATATGTTCTCCCTCATATGTGGATCCTAGAACCAAATCCTGATAAGTGAGTATGTATCCAGAAATAACTACAGGAACCAGGATAATGGAAAGGAACCAGGGAGGTAAAGGAAAAGAAAGAACCTGAAAGAGAAGAACAGTAGGAAACAGGCATTAATAAGGGAGAGATGGATAAAAATTGAGTTAGTTTAAGGGAAGGGGAAGGGAAGGGTATACAATGAACCTAGGGGATAAAGGGAAAGAAGGAGCTCAAGAGAGGTAGGACCATAGGAAAAGGGTGTTATTAAGGGAGAAAGGAAGAAAATGGGGGCACCTTAATTGGAGAAACCATGATGGAGGGGTTAGACAATGCGAGCAATAAATAATGCCTAGCTAGTTTTAAAAACCAGAGGGAACCATATTAGTCCAACAACCTACTGTCAAATTATAAATACAAAATCAAGAAATATATGTCTAGGCAATGTTTATTTGAGAATAGTTGGTCTTTGCCCAAGATTTATCTACATGGCACACAGTAATTAAAAGTACCAGACTGGTGGAACTAACCTTCTTGGATGTTTAACAGACATACTTTGATGCCTATACTAGTTTGGTCAGAGGGTCATAAACAACTGTTTTTGCTCCTTGCCCTCCTAGGTCAACTAGTTCCAGGGGACTATGAGCATCTCTCAAAATGTCCTGTAATTGTGGTGGGTCACTTTTTCTCTTGATCAAGGTGGCCTCAAGTCCACAAGATGGACTTGAACCAGTGTCCAGTCTACAAAGAGGAGGGTCAACACAGAGAAATCATTTCCTCCATGCTTCCAAGCAAAGCCAGCCATGGTTGAGTAGGACCTTTGACTTATCTTCACATAGGCGGAACTGGTAAAAGAAAGGATCCAGGGGCTCCTCCCAAGCTCGTGTGACACATGAGGAACAGATCCTCAAACGGCCTTAAGAGTAAAAATAAACTGGTTTATCTGGGCCAACCGTATGGCCTTAAACACCCAAAAGGAAAGTATAACGAAAGATTAAAGGGGCCAATATAATTTTTTTAAGAGTCCATATGTATAGCTAAAGGCTACATAACAAGCAACAATGCCAGATAGGAGATACCTTCTTTTGAGTTGTTGGCCAGAGTGGCCAAAGGGACTCCCAGACAGTAACCCAGTACAGAACTGGGAAAATGAACAGCAGACCCCAGTCTTATCTAAAGGAATATTGACAACTGATTGCCGCTAGATGAGGAACAGCTGACCTTCCTAAAACAAAGACCTCTAGATAGGCTGACTAGATTCACCAGATGGACAAGAGTGGAGAATGGCTGGGGGTGCTGACAACGCAGCAGACAGTAGCAGGGATTACAGAGTATAAGGGCTCTAGTAGGGGGAGGGAGGCTATGGGAGGGTGCCATGTGGGAAGTGGGTGTACAGTTGAATAATATGGTTTAGGATGTTCTATGTGATATACACACACACAAAAAAAATCAACAAATTTTAAAAAATGAATTATATTTGAGGAAGAAGTATAAATCATGTTAATTAGTAGAGGTGATATTTACATCATGTTAATTAGTAGAGGTGATAAACATTACCATTGAAATCTACCCAATGACTTTATAGACATACACAGGTGCCAAGGATCTGAGTGCAACCGATTATGACTATTAATAATTAGATGCATACAGATGAGAGACACATGTGCCAACATCTCAGTGTTATTAGCAAAAACAATGAATCTTTCTGTAAGAAGCATATTTTAAAATAAAATGGAGATCTTTTTTAAAGACTCATTTAATTAATTTTATGTATTATAGGGTTTATACTGAGGACAATATTGTATAACTGTAATAATTCAACTGTAAACCTAAAAACCGATCTAGCCACTTTTGGAAAAAGATGTATTTTTGCTCTGGAAAAACTTATTGAATGTGTTAAGGCTGTAATGAAATGCCTCTTCTAAAAAAATTTTAAAAATATATATAAATTTTAAAAAATTGTTAGTCTTTGATGGTGTTAATGTCACACATATGACATAAACAACTATTTTTTTTTTGCCAGAGTGAATATTAGCTAAATATATCTAGGTATAATTAAGAATCTAATAAATGTTTGATGACATGGATTTATGGCACTAGATAATAAAAGAGGCAAAGGTTATAAGCCAGTCTTCCCTGAGTTCTTTGCATATAAAAATCTGGTTGGGCCGGGTGTGGTGGCGCACACCTTTAATCCCAGCACTTGGGAGGCAGAGGCAGGCGGGTCTCTGTGAGTTCAAGGGCAGCCTGGGCTACTTATAGTGAGTTCCCGGACAGCTGGGGCTACAGGGATACCTTGTCTCAAAAAGACCAAAAAAAAAAAACAAAAAAAAAACCTGGTTGGCATTTTATAGGATTTTGAGTGTGTTTGTATATCATGTAGCCTTGAACTGTGGGGATCCAAGCCAGGCTGTCAGTTTATTTTCTTGAACTCTTGTAGAAGTTTTGTTATGGGTTTGTTCTCATTTTTCATGAGTCTCAGTTTGAACTTTGATTGCCATGGAGTATTGGTCAAGTGGAACTCAGCTTTTGTATATTATAGTTTTAGAATATTTGTTTCCTAGGTAGCTCAATCCAAGTGAGCTGACACTGACATTGAGTCTCCCTTTGGTCAGTGAACCCTTAAAATACTGTGCTTTTTTTTCTTGTTTCTGATAGATGTTTAGTTATATTAATAGGATAGTCATTGGTATCATGCCCTTAACTTTCTAGCTATAATTTTTCTTAAGTATTTCATTCTCTGAAATCCAACATTGGATAGAAGCATGGCTTTTGAAAGGGGGATTTTATTCTGCTTTTACTTGTACAGTGTAATTTAGTCTTCATAGCACTTTTAGACATCATCTTACTTGATTATGGCAATAGCCACATGAGGTGATGAAGGCAGGTATTGCTAATTTACAGAGCCTTAAAGGTTTTTCATTTTTTTATTTTTTGGTTTTTTTTGTTTGTTTTGTTTTTGTTTTTGTTTTTTGGGTTTTTTTGGTCTTTTTGAGACAGGGTCTCCCTGTAGCCCCAGCTGACCTGGAACTCATTATGTAGACCAGGCTGGTCTTGAACTCACAGGGATCTGCCTGCCTCTGCCTCCCAAATGCTGGGACTAAAGGTATGAGCCACCACGCCCAGCAAAGGTTTTTGATTTTTAATTTATTGCTTCTATTTTATGTGTATGAGTGTTTTGCCAACATGTATTAAGTGCACCCATGTTGTGCAGTGCCCACAGAGGCCATAAGAGGCCAAGAGGATCCACTGGAACTGGAGTTACTGATGGTTATTAGCCACCATGTGGGTACTGGGAACTGAACCCAGGTCCTCTGGAAGAGCAGCACGTCTTACCCCCTGAGTCATCTCTCTAGTCTCCAGAGTCTTAAAGTTTAAGCACCTTGTCCAGATCACATAGCCAATGTTAAATTTTTGGAAAATAAAAGGAAAGAGGAGTAGGAGACAAGAAACCAGAGCCAGACCTGCAGCAGGCAAGGAACAGATCTTCCTTTAATCAAAGGAGATACAGTGAGAGGTGGAGACTGACCACAGGAACCAAGCTTCTACAACTAGACAAAGAAAACGAAGGGGTTTTATACCAGGGTTGTGGGACACAGCTGCACTTAGTGGGGAGCTGAGTTAGTGCCTGGGCTTGGTGTCCTTGGAGTGATTGAGGGTCTCCTTCTCAAGATTATTTCCCCAGAAACTGGCAGGAGTGTTATCTATGGCCTTAGAGGAGACAGGTGGGCTCCACAAACTTTCTCTCAGGCTTGGGAATAACCAACTGATAAGGGGTGAGCAGAGCCAAGCTTGAGGAAGGCCGGGCTGCCAATTTAGGGCCAGTTAGACACTTTAAGGGATTTATGGCTTTCCCTAATGAGGCTCTTGGCTCTTCTGCAATTCACACATTCTATCAACCAACAAGCATGACAATGTGGTCAGGAAACTAGTTTTTTTCCCAGCTCACATTCTGTTCACATGACTTGAAACTTGGTTCTTTTTGTTTGTGTTTATGTTTGATTTGTTTTGAGAAAGGGTCTCACACCCAGGCTGGCATTGAGCTTGTGACAATTCTCCTGTCTCAACCCTGTGAGAAAAATGTGATTCTTTACTCTTGCTAAAGATCTCTAGTGTCATAACAACTTATCTAACGCTGTAGAATCTGGTGAATTTATTTGCTACCCAATGTAATCAACAAGACTTCTATGCTTTAGCTAGACTCTTGGTGATCTCTACCCATAAAACCAATGTATAAGGTGGATTCTGAGGTTTGGAGTTCTCACTTCATTAGACACTTGTACTGATTCCAGCATTAATCTTCAATTCCAGGAAAATGTGTATTGGTGCTTGGTGTTCACCTCATAAGACGGCACAACTGTTTGGCACTTGGCCGTCTATGCAGCAATGAAACCCAGAAATAATTTAGCAAGAATTACTTACATAAAGACAAAAGCTTCTTCGTTCTTTGTAAATGTGGTGCAACACTTGACCTCTCTGTTTTCTTTAGCTCTTGCTTCCAGTCAGAGTTGTCTGTCTCTACTTCAGTTTCCCTGATTTGCATAACCATTGAGAAGTTAACTATGTTTGCCTGGTTTAACATTTGTGTTATAACTAAGGCTATAACATTTTCATAAGTGAGCTAGAGATTTAAAAGTAGACTCTTTATACATAATCATTGGTAAGGTAATATTTTCTTAATTATATGATAAATAACTAAAAAATTAAAATTCACGTGTAGGTTAGCCAAACCTGCTTCTTGGATAACAGCATGTGTCCTTGCCTTTCTCTGAATTTTGATTTAACTCCATGAATAACAAGATTTTGTTCTTGACTTTGCTTTGCTTAAAATTACCATTAGGACTTTGCTTTCACAAGAGTAGTGTTTGCTCTGCCCCAGCTGTAGTCTGTAGAATACTCTCTGGATTGCTTTCCTTTGTATGCCTTTTGCTGTTTGCGTCAATCCTGATTTGATCACTGAGCTTCTATCTATACCATTCCTTGGACTCTTTCTCTTTGACGTTTAATTTTAGCTAAACTTCAACAACCTATGAAATATAAGTCATGAGTTTATAGTTTTTTAAAAGGAAATCTTCCAGGGATTGGAGAGATGGCTCAGATGTTAAGAGCACTGGCTTCTCTTGCAGAGGACCCAGGTTCAATTCCCAGAACCCACACAGCAGCTAACAGCCATCTGTAACTCCAGTTCCAGGGGACCCAGTGCTCTCTTCTGTTATCCAAAAACATTGTGTGCACATAGTACACTTACATACATGCAGGCAAAACACTCATATGTATAAAATAAAAATAATTTTTTAAAAGAAATCTTTCATATCAAAAAGAATTATACTGTTTTGTGATTTCTTTATTTGTAGTTCTAGTTATGTTTTCTAGAATGAAAACTGCCATTTTAAGCTTTATGCTCTCTTCTGTTATCCAAAAACATTGTGTGCACATAGTACACTTACATACATGCAGGCAAAACACTCATATGTATAAAATAAAAATAATTTTTTAAAAGAAATCTTTCATATCAAAAAGAATTATACTGTTTTGTGATTTCTTTATTTGTAGTTCTAGTTATGTTTTCTAGAATGAAAACTGCCATTTTAAGCTTTATTTCTGTAGGAGAGAAAAACCACAGAGGACAAGCCAGCCTTCGGGTTGCAACAGCAAGAGGTTTATTTAGTACACAGGTACCTGTGGGCACAAAGTCTCCTTGGGGGACTTGCGCGCCTCAGGTCAGGTTTGTGGAGCTTTTATAGGGCAGAAGCGGGGTACAGAAGCAGAAACGCGGTTATTGGTTCGTTTAAACTATTACAAAATGCTACAGGGAGAGCGGGGAGCTTACTTATCACTAAGCCAGATGTCCCAACCATAAAACTTATTTATCAGTGAGTTGGAGATGTCCCGGCCATAAAACTTACTTATCAGTAAGCCAGATGTCTCAGCCATAAAACTTACTTATCAGCAGGCCAGATGTCTCAGCCATAAAACTTACTTATCAGCAGGCCAGATGTCTCAGCCATAAAACTTACTTATCAGCAGGCCAGATGTCTCAGCCATAAAACTTACTTATCAGCAGGCCAGATGTCTCAGCCATAAAACTTACTTATCAGCAGGCCAGATGTCTCAGCCATAAAACTTACTTATCAGCAGGCCAGATGTCTCAGCCATAAAACTTACTTATCAGCAGGCCAGATGTCTCAGCCATAAAACTTACTTATCAGCAGGCCAGATGTCTCAGCCATAAAACTTACTTATCAGCAGGCCAGATGTCTCAGCCATAAAACTTACTTATCAGCAGGCCAGATGTCTCAGCCATAAAACTTACTTATCAGCAGGCCAGATGTCTCAGCCATAAAACTTACTTATCAGCAGGCCAGATGTCTCAGCCATAAAACTTACTTATCAGCAGGCCAGATGTCTCAGCCATAAAACTTACTTATCAGCAGGCCAGATGTCTCAGCCATAAAACTTACTTATCAGCAGGCCAGATGTCTCAGCCATAAAACTTACTTATCAGCAGGCCAGATGTCTCAGCCATAAAACTTACTTATCAGCAGGCCAGATGTCTCAGCCATAAAACTTACTTATCAGCAGGCCAGATGTCTCAGCCATAAAACTTACTTATCAGCAGGCCAGATGTCTCAGCCATAAAACTTACTTATCAGCAGGCCAGATGTCTCAGCCATAAAACTTACTTATCAGCAGGCCAGATGTCTCAGCCATAAAACTTACTTATCAGCAGGCCAGATGTCTCAGCCATAAAACTTACTTATCAGCAGGCCAGATGTCTCAGCCATAAAACTTACTTATCAGCAGGCCAGATGTCTCAGCCATAAAACTTACTTATCAGCAGGCCAGATGTCTCAGCCATAAAACTTACTTATCAGCAGGCCAGATGTCTCAGCCATAAAACTTACTTATCAGCAGGCCAGATGTCTCAGCCATAAAACTTACTTATCAGCAGGCCAGATGTCTCAGCCATAAAACTTACTTATCAGCAGGCCAGATGTCTCAGCCATAAAACTTACTTATCAGCAGGCCAGATGTCTCAGCCATAAAACTTACTTATCAGCAGGCCAGATGTCTCAGCCATAAAACTTACTTATCAGCAGGCCAGATGTCTCAGCCATAAAACTTACTTATCAGCAGGCCAGATGTCTCAGCCATAAAACTTACTTATCAGCAGGCCAGATGTCTCAGCCATAAAACTTACTTATCAGCAGGCCAGATGTCTCAGCCATAAAACTTACTTATCAGCAGGCCAGATGTCTCAGCCATAAAACTTACTTATCAGCAGGCCAGATGTCTCAGCCATAAAACTTACTTATCAGCAGGCCAGATGTCTCAGCCATAAAACTTACTTATCAGCAGGCCAGATGTCTCAGCCATAAAACTTACTTATCAGCAGGCCAGATGTCTCAGCCATAAAACTTACTTATCAGCAGGCCAGATGTCTCAGCCATAAAACTTACTTATCAGCAGGCCAGATGTCTCAGCCATAAAACTTACTTATCAGCAGGCCAGATGTCTCAGCCATAAAACTTACTTATCAGCAGGCCAGATGTCTCAGCCATAAAACTTACTTATCAGCAGGCCAGATGTCTCAGCCATAAAACTTACTTATCAGCAGGCCAGATGTCTCAGCCATAAAACTTACTTATCAGCAGGCCAGATGTCTCAGCCATAAAACTTACTTATCAGCAGGCCAGATGTCTCAGCCATAAAACTTACTTATCAGCAGGCCAGATGTCTCAGCCATAAAACTTACTTATCAGCAGGCCAGATGTCTCAGCCATAAAACTTACTTATCAGCAGGCCAGATGTCTCAGCCATAAAACTTACTTATCAGCAGGCCAGATGTCTCAGCCATAAAACTTACTTATCAGCAGGCCAGATGTCTCAGCCATAAAACTTACTTATCAGCAGGCCAGATGTCTCAGCCATAAAACTTACTTATCAGCAGGCCAGATGTCTCAGCCATAAAACTTACTTATCAGCAGGCCAGATGTCTCAGCCATAAAACTTACTTATCAGCAGGCCAGATGTCTCAGCCATAAAACTTACTTATCAGCAGGCCAGATGTCTCAGCCATAAAACTTACTTATCAGCAGGCCAGATGTCTCAGCCATAAAACTTACTTATCAGCAGGCCAGATGTCTCAGCCATAAAACTTACTTATCAGCAGGCCAGATGTCTCAGCCATAAAACTTACTTATCAGCAGGCCAGATGTCTCAGCCATAAAACTTACTTATCAGCAGGCCAGATGTCTCAGCCATAAAACTTACTTATCAGCAGGCCAGATGTCTCAGCCATAAAACTTACTTATCAGCAGGCCAGATGTCTCAGCCATAAAACTTACTTATCAGCAGGCCAGATGTCTCAGCCATAAAACTTACTTATCAGCAGGCCAGATGTCTCAGCCATAAAACTTACTTATCAGCAGGCCAGATGTCTCAGCCATAAAACTTACTTATCAGCAGGCCAGATGTCTCAGCCATAAAACTTACTTATCAGCAGGCCAGATGTCTCAGCCATAAAACTTACTTATCAGCAGGCCAGATGTCTCAGCCATAAAACTTACTTATCAGCAGGCCAGATGTCTCAGCCATAAAACTTACTTATCAGCAGGCCAGATGTCTCAGCCATAAAACTTACTTATCAGCAGGCCAGATGTCTCAGCCATAAAACTTACTTATCAGCAGGCCAGATGTCTCAGCCATAAAACTTACTTATCAGCAGGCCAGATGTCTCAGCCATAAAACTTACTTATCAGCAGGCCAGATGTCTCAGCCATAAAACTTACTTATCAGCAGGCCAGATGTCTCAGCCATAAAACTTACTTATCAGCAGGCCAGATGTCTCAGCCATAAAACTTACTTATCAGCAGGCCAGATGTCTCAGCCATAAAACTTACTTATCAGCAGGCCAGATGTCTCAGCCATAAAACTTACTTATCAGCAGGCCAGATGTCTCAGCCATAAAACTTACTTATCAGCAGGCCAGATGTCTCAGCCATAAAACTTACTTATCAGCAGGCCAGATGTCTCAGCCATAAAACTTACTTATCAGCAGGCCAGATGTCTCAGCCATAAAACTTACTTATCAGCAGGCCAGATGTCTCAGCCATAAAACTTACTTATCAGCAGGCCAGATGTCTCAGCCATAAAACTTACTTATCAGCAGGCCAGATGTCTCAGCCATAAAACTTACTTATCAGCAGGCCAGATGTCTCAGCCATAAAACTTACTTATCAGCAGGCCAGATGTCTCAGCCATAAAACTTACTTATCAGCAGGCCAGATGTCTCAGCCATAAAACTTACTTATCAGCAGGCCAGATGTCTCAGCCATAAAACTTACTTATCAGCAGGCCAGATGTCTCAGCCATAAAACTTACTTATCAGCAGGCCAGATGTCTCAGCCATAAAACTTACTTATCAGCAGGCCAGATGTCTCAGCCATAAAACTTACTTATCAGCAGGCCAGATGTCTCAGCCATAAAACTTACTTATCAGCAGGCCAGATGTCTCAGCCATAAAACTTACTTATCAGCAGGCCAGATGTCTCAGCCATAAAACTTACTTATCAGCAGGCCAGATGTCTCAGCCATAAAACTTACTTATCAGCAGGCCAGATGTCTCAGCCATAAAACTTACTTATCAGCAGGCCAGATGTCTCAGCCATAAAACTTACTTATCAGCAGGCCAGATGTCTCAGCCATAAAACTTACTTATCAGCAGGCCAGATGTCTCAGCCATAAAACTTACTTATCAGCAGGCCAGATGTCTCAGCCATAAAACTTACTTATCAGCAGGCCAGATGTCTCAGCCATAAAACTTACTTATCAGCAGGCCAGATGTCTCAGCCATAAAACTTACTTATCAGCAGGCCAGATGTCTCAGCCATAAAACTTACTTATCAGCAGGCCAGATGTCTCAGCCATAAAACTTACTTATCAGCAGGCCAGATGTCTCAGCCATAAAACTTACTTATCAGCAGGCCAGATGTCTCAGCCATAAAACTTACTTATCAGCAGGCCAGATGTCTCAGCCATAAAACTTACTTATCAGCAGGCCAGATGTCTCAGCCATAAAACTTACTTATCAGCAGGCCAGATGTCTCAGCCATAAAACTTACTTATCAGCAGGCCAGATGTCTCAGCCATAAAACTTACTTATCAGCAGGCCAGATGTCTCAGCCATAAAACTTACTTATCAGCAGGCCAGATGTCTCAGCCATAAAACTTACTTATCAGCAGGCCAGATGTCTCAGCCATAAAACTTACTTATCAGCAGGCCAGATGTCTCAGCCATAAAACTTACTTATCAGCAGGCCAGATGTCTCAGCCATAAAACTTACTTATCAGCAGGCCAGATGTCTCAGCCATAAAACTTACTTATCAGCAGGCCAGATGTCTCAGCCATAAAACTTACTTATCAGCAGGCCAGATGTCTCAGCCATAAAACTTACTTATCAGCAGGCCAGATGTCTCAGCCATAAAACTTACTTATCAGCAGGCCAGATGTCTCAGCCATAAAACTTACTTATCAGCAGGCCAGATGTCTCAGCCATAAAACTTACTTATCAGCAGGCCAGATGTCTCAGCCATAAAACTTACTTATCAGCAGGCCAGATGTCTCAGCCATAAAACTTACTTATCAGCAGGCCAGATGTCTCAGCCATAAAACTTACTTATCAGCAGGCCAGATGTCTCAGCCATAAAACTTACTTATCAGCAGGCCAGATGTCTCAGCCATAAAACTTACTTATCAGCAGGCCAGATGTCTCAGCCATAAAACTTACTTATCAGCAGGCCAGATGTCTCAGCCATAAAACTTACTTATCAGCAGGCCAGATGTCTCAGCCATAAAACTTACTTATCAGCAGGCCAGATGTCTCAGCCATAAAACTTACTTATCAGCAGGCCAGATGTCTCAGCCATAAAACTTACTTATCAGCAGGCCAGATGTCTCAGCCATAAAACTTACTTATCAGCAGGCCAGATGTCTCAGCCATAAAACTTACTTATCAGCAGGCCAGATGTCTCAGCCATAAAACTTACTTATCAGCAGGCCAGATGTCTCAGCCATAAAACTTACTTATCAGCAGGCCAGATGTCTCAGCCATAAAACTTACTTATCAGCAGGCCAGATGTCTCAGCCATAAAACTTACTTATCAGCAGGCCAGATGTCTCAGCCATAAAACTTACTTATCAGCAGGCCAGATGTCTCAGCCATAAAACTTACTTATCAGCAGGCCAGATGTCTCAGCCATAAAACTTACTTATCAGCAGGCCAGATGTCTCAGCCATAAAACTTACTTATCAGCAGGCCAGATGTCTCAGCCATAAAACTTACTTATCAGCAGGCCAGATGTCTCAGCCATAAAACTTACTTATCAGCAGGCCAGATGTCTCAGCCATAAAACTTACTTATCAGCAGGCCAGATGTCTCAGCCATAAAACTTACTTATCAGCAGGCCAGATGTCTCAGCCATAAAACTTACTTATCAGCAGGCCAGATGTCTCAGCCATAAAACTTACTTATCAGCAGGCCAGATGTCTCAGCCATAAAACTTACTTATCAGCAGGCCAGATGTCTCAGCCATAAAACTTACTTATCAGCAGGCCAGATGTCTCAGCCATAAAACTTACTTATCAGCAGGCCAGATGTCTCAGCCATAAAACTTACTTATCAGCAGGCCAGATGTCTCAGCCATAAAACTTACTTATCAGCAGGCCAGATGTCTCAGCCATAAAACTTACTTATCAGCAGGCCAGATGTCTCAGCCATAAAACTTACTTATCAGCAGGCCAGATGTCTCAGCCATAAAACTTACTTATCAGCAGGCCAGATGTCTCAGCCATAAAACTTACTTATCAGCAGGCCAGATGTCTCAGCCATAAAACTTACTTATCAGCAGGCCAGATGTCTCAGCCATAAAACTTACTTATCAGCAGGCCAGATGTCTCAGCCATAAAACTTACTTATCAGCAGGCCAGATGTCTCAGCCATAAAACTTACTTATCAGCAGGCCAGATGTCTCAGCCATAAAACTTACTTATCAGCAGGCCAGATGTCTCAGCCATAAAACTTACTTATCAGCAGGCCAGATGTCTCAGCCATAAAACTTACTTATCAGCAGGCCAGATGTCTCAGCCATAAAACTTACTTATCAGCAGGCCAGATGTCTCAGCCATAAAACTTACTTATCAGCAGGCCAGATGTCTCAGCCATAAAACTTACTTATCAGCAGGCCAGATGTCTCAGCCATAAAACTTACTTATCAGCAGGCCAGATGTCTCAGCCATAAAACTTACTTATCAGCAGGCCAGATGTCTCAGCCATAAAACTTACTTATCAGCAGGCCAGATGTCTCAGCCATAAAACTTACTTATCAGCAGGCCAGATGTCTCAGCCATAAAACTTACTTATCAGCAGGCCAGATGTCTCAGCCATAAAACTTACTTATCAGCAGGCCAGATGTCTCAGCCATAAAACTTACTTATCAGCAGGCCAGATGTCTCAGCCATAAAACTTACTTATCAGCAGGCCAGATGTCTCAGCCATAAAACTTACTTATCAGCAGGCCAGATGTCTCAGCCATAAAACTTACTTATCAGCAGGCCAGATGTCTCAGCCATAAAACTTACTTATCAGCAGGCCAGATGTCTCAGCCATAAAACTTACTTATCAGCAGGCCAGATGTCTCAGCCATAAAACTTACTTATCAGCAGGCCAGATGTCTCAGCCATAAAACTTACTTATCAGCAGGCCAGATGTCTCAGCCATAAAACTTACTTATCAGCAGGCCAGATGTCTCAGCCATAAAACTTACTTATCAGCAGGCCAGATGTCTCAGCCATAAAACTTACTTATCAGCAGGCCAGATGTCTCAGCCATAAAACTTACTTTTCAGTGAGTTGGAATTCCTGAACCGGTACGTGACCTGCCTGAGAGACTTCATGGCTCCTGACTTTTATATATATTTTTCATTTCAAAATCCGAGAATTGTAACTACTACAAGAATTTCTTTCAGTAGCTAATGTTTTCTTTTTTAAAAAAGAACCCCCTGTAAGATATAAATGTTATAGAATTCTATTTAGATACAAAGATAATTTTAAAGAGCTTGTAGAAGAGTTTATTGTATTTTGTTCCTATAGATATACATCTGAAAACTAAATTTAGAGCGTGGCTTTAGTATGTGGAAAGCTGTCTCTTTCCTATGCTTATTTTCTGCGGCTGTGTGTCTTGAATGGTGGTCTCTGGTGTGTTGACTCCCTAGCGCTTCTTACTCTGCTTCCACTCACCACCACCTTTTACCTGAGAAATGTCTACATGACCTAAGGAATATGGATCTATAAAATTGGAATATGTGTCAAATGTTTACTGATAATAAATCATGAAATTATTTTAAAACACGTCTTTGGTATACATGTAATTTTACCATTTATTGAAGATGAAAGCAAATTTGTGTATTAAGATAGATGTGTTTATTTATTTTTACATAAAGAATTAAATCTTAACTATTTGATACCTCAGGCCTTAGAGCATCTTCAGTGCTTTTCAGAGATAATCGATATTTTGACTTTATAATACTCAGTGCAGAGAACACTGCTTTAATCTAAATATGTAGTACAAAATGACAGAAGTATGTATAGGGCCATTGCAGAAAATTTGGGGAATTCTATTCTAATTCCAAGCCAAAATTCATTTAATTATCTTTTATGAAAGTCAAGTCAGCAACTCAAATAGCAATTTTTAAATTCAAATATTCTAACAATGCAACCTAAAGATATACTGATTTGATGCTTATGTGCTGAGAAATGACAGCTTTTTTCCCCTTAATTAGAGAATTATGTTTCTATAAGACGGTTGGAAACTCTGCATGTACAATAAAAACACTACAGTTCCCAACATACAGTAGGCTCTACTCTGAGCTGAAGTGTATCTGGCAGTGTTGGTGTTGTATGGTGTGAGGACATGTGTAGTGTGAAATGTGTGTTGTTTTGTTCAAAACCAAGGCTGCGATGACATGTTGCAATGCAATGTGGACAAGCACTATCTGAAGCTCATCACATGTTTGGTTTTGATTATGTTCTGGTCTTTGCATGTTGAGAAATATTTTGTTGCCAAACTTTTCCTGAC
>NW_008359594.1:2178266-2251473 GCF_000622305.1 Nannospalax galili | reverse complement strand
ATAGGGGTGTGTGTGTGTGTGTGTGTGTGTGTGTGTGTGTGTGTGTCTTCTTGGAAGTTGAAAGTGAACTTAGAAAGGAAAGAAACAAGTTATTTTCACTTTTTTCTCTTGAGTCTCTGGGGAAAATGATATTTTAATGTTGAGATTGTAGGTAATTGTGACTTTTTCCCTGAATACCTTCATCTGGCATTTTAGTTTGTTGCTCATGTCCTGTCCTTATGTTCTCTTTCTATGTCTGCTCAAAGCAATCTTTGCAGTAGTTTGAGAGAACCAGTGTGTTGCCTAGAGTGCATGAGGCCAATGGTAACTACACTGCCTTGCATGGAGAATGACTTGAGGTTCATGAAACATCTTCCATAATCTCAGCAAACTCAAATCGACTCCATGTGCTAAGTATTGATGTTCTTTCCCCTTATTTATATGTAGGCTGTTAGTCAATCACATTAGCTACTAAAACTAGTAATTAGTTCACATATAATTTTATATGTGTGTTCTATTTATTAGTCTATTGTGGGAGACAGAGAATAATTTCTAAATATCTAATTAGTCTGGAAAGAGATGAAAATTAGTTTTACAAAATCAGCCTCCCTTCCTCCCCCTTTTTTTTTTTTTTTTTTTTTTTTGCAAAAAAGTACCTTAAGGGGAGGGAGTGATGGGCACTTTTATTCAAGCATAGAATTATTATCAAGTATAATTCACTACAAACTTTATAACATCCTGGGGTACCTTGTAAATAAACACTTTTATTTAAAGAATTTCGTTGTTGGTGGTTTTGTTGTTGTTGCTGTTTTCCACAATTTAAGCAAAAGCTTATTTAGCAAAGCAAAGAGATAATAGAACCCAGATAAAGACTGGAGCAGACTGACACAAAGGGGGCATTGGCCACCCATGGCATTCTGTGCTGGGGATTTCTTTTAAGTTTCTATGAATATTTATGAAGTAGGTGGTTCTATTCATGGAGGTAAGGTGACTCTCCCCATCCCAAGTCATAGCAGATCAAATTGCTTTTTCCCCCCTTTTTAAAATTGAACTTTTGTGAATTTCATAAACTATATTTTGATTATATTTAGATCTCCTCTCCATCTGCACCCCCCTTATCACTTACTCAATTTCATGTATTCTTTTATATATTGTATGTATGTATGTATGTATGTATGTATGTATGTATGTATGTATGTATGTGTTCAGGCCCAAATGTGGATCCACTGGAGCCTGGTTAACTTGCCAAGAGTCACACCCTTAAACAAAACTGACACTCTCCTTCTCAGCAACCATCAGGTTCCAATAATTCATCAGGTAGAGTTAAAGATTCTTACCTACTTCCCCTCTTCTATGCTGGGATTCTGTCTGGCTTGAGCTTACACGGTACTTGTGCATGCTGTCACCATTTCTGTGAGCTCATGTGAATAACTTCCAACTGTCTGTTTCCGTTTCATTATCCACAACCTCTCACTTTTACAGTCTTTCTGCCACCTCTTCTGCAATGATCCCTGAGCCTTTGGAGGCAGAAGTTTGATATAGGTGTCTAATTCAGGAATAATCACTCTGTGGCCTCCTATTCTGTGCATATTGTCTAGTTGTGGGTTTCTCTGTTAATCACAATCTGCTGCATAAGCAAGCTTCTCCAGTGAAGTTGAGAGATGCATTAATCTATGGGTCTAAAAAGTCATTAGAAATCACTTTGATACTATATCTATTTGGTTTAGAATAATAGTATTAGGCTCTCCCCTGTGGCCTGTGACCTGTCTAGCTACATATTCCTAGGCCTGATGTCAGTATCAGGTATGGGCTCCATCTTATAAAGCAAATCTTAAATCCAATGAGAAAGTGATTGGTTACTTCCATAGTATGCATGTCACTATTACACCAGAGGTTATATCTTGTCAGGCCAGTTGTTAAAGCACACAAGATTCATAGCTGGGTAAGGTTAATGATGAATATTTTTCTTCTAGTAGCGTGCATATCACCTTCCAGCACTGTGAAAGCTAGCCAGTAGAGATGAAGTTTTGAAGTCAGTACCAGCTTGATTTCTCCTTGTTTTTTCTCATGTACATACTGTCTTTAGCAATAGGGTTTTACTGTCAAGTTCTGGAGGACAACCAAGAGCATGGACAATGGCCAGTATTGTTTGAGAGTCTTTGGGACTCCTGGTCAACAGCTTCAAAAAAGGGCAGTCCATCCCTGGCATCGGATTTTTGCTTTGCTACCTGTGGTGTCTAGTAAGGTCACTGTTCCCCTGTTATAAGGTAACCATTTAAATTTTTAATAATGTATATGTATATACTTTAAGAAGCTTCTACAATCTATAGTTGTAGATTTCTATATGGCTTTTTCTGAAGGTCTTTAGTGTTACATACCCTTCCCCATACTCCCTCCTCTGCCCTTCCCTTCCATCCCCCCCAATTAACCCTTCCTACTCTATTATTCCTCTTCCCCCCTTTATAGCATTACATTCTATCTCCCCTACCATGAAGCCCCCCCCCTTGGCTATTTGTTTCCTGACTTCTCTGGATTTTCCAATTGAAACATGTATATCTAAGAATTCAAAGTTAGCATCCAGCTATGAGAGAGAACATGTGCTGTTTTTCTTTCTGGGTCTGGGTTATATCACTCGGTTTGATTATTTCCAGTTCCATCCACTTACCTGCAAATTTCACAATTTTGTGGGGTTTTGGGCAACTGAATAATATTTCATTGTGTAAACATACCATACTTTCATTATCCATTAATCAGTTGATGGACATTTAGGTTGTTTCCATTTCCTGGCTGTTGTAAAAAGGGCAATAGCAAATACGAATGAACAAAGCATCTCTGTTGTAGGATATTGAGTTTGGGGGATATATCATAAAGGAAGGCTACTGGTTTTGTGCTACTTTGCTGAATGTGTTCATCAGCTCTGGTAGTTTCCTGGTGAAGTCTTTAGGGTCTTTCATTTATAGAATCATATCATCTGACTTCTTTCTTCTCAAGATCTCTTTCATTTGTCTTATTGCTCTAGCTAAGACTTCAGTTACTATATTAAACAGAAATGGAGTGGACATCCTTGTCTTGTTACTGATTTTAATAGAAATACACCCCGCTCCCCCTTCCACAATGATCCCTGAGCCTTGGGTGGAAGAGGTTTGATATAGGTATCCTGTTCAGGGATAAGCATTATGCAGTCTCTTATTCTCTGCCCTTTGGTCAGCTGTGGCTTTCTAGGTTAACTACCATCTGCCACACAAAGAAGGAAGCCTTGCCGGTGAGAGTTGAAACATACATTAACATTCTTTCCACCCCCTGTCCTATAATGTTCCATGAGCCTTAGGCATAGAGGTTGAATTGTAGATGTGTCACTTAGGGCTGGGCACCTCACAGACACTTATTCTCTGCATTTGACCAGTTGTGGAACTTTTTAAGAGTCTCCATCTATTGCAAAAAGAAGCTTCTTTGATGAGTGGTGAGAGGTACGCTTGTCTGTAAATATGAGAGAATATTTAGAATATAGTCTCCATAGCTTTTTATCATGAATGGATATTGGATTTTTTCAAAGGCCTTTTCTGCGTCTAATGAAGTGATCGTGTGGTTTCTGTCTTTGAGTCTGTTTATGTGCTGGATTACATTTATTGATTTATATATGTTGAACTGTCCCTGCATCTCTGGGATGAAGCCAACTTAATCATGGTAGATAATCTTTTTGGTGTGCTCTGACATTCAGTTAATGACTATTTTATTGAGGATTTTTGCATCTATGTTCATAAGAGAACTTGGCCTACAATTTTATTTTTTTGTTGGGTCTTTGTCTGGCTTGGGTATTAGAGTAATACTAGCTTCATAGAAAAAAATCTGGGAGTTTCCTTTTGTGTTTTACAGAATAACTTAAGAAGTATTGGTATTAGTTCTTCTTTGAAGGTTTGGTAGAATTCTGGGCCGTATCCATCTGGTCCTGGGCTCTTTTTTGTTGAGAGATTTTTTAATTACTGCATATATCTTAATGTTGTTATGAGTCTGTTTATTTATGTCATTTTGATGTAGGCCATACATATCTAGATATTTTAGATTTTCTAGTTTAATGGAATGTAGATTTTTAAAGTATGTCCTTTGCATCTGAGAAGAATTATGGGATGAGAATGGAGGATGTGAATATGATCAAAATACATTGTAGGCACATATGAAATTCTCAAATAATTAATAAAAAAAAAGTAAAGTATGTCCTTATGGTTTTCTGTGCTTCCTCAGGGTCTATTGTAATGTTTGCCTGTTTGCTTTTTTTTTAAATTTTATTTTATGTGTATGTGTGTATTGCCTGCATGTAGGTCAGTGCACCTGTGTTGTGCAATGCCCGCGGAGATCAGAAGAGGCTTGTGGATCCCCTGGGACTGGAGTAACGGACAGTTGTTAGCTGCCATGTGGGTGCTGGGATTCGAACCCGGGTCTTCTGCAAGAACAACCGGTGCTCTTAACCGCTGAGCCATCTCTCCAGCCCCCTGCCTTTTATTTTTTAAATATTTATTTATTTAATTTTTTTGCAATTTTATAACTTTATTTGACTCTCAGCAGTTAGTTCTCAAACACGTTGACTTGTCTGTAGATTTTTGAATATGGTAACAGGATGTAGGTTACCAAAGCATACAGCTTGTTTGGCTAATCCTCATCATCATTGTTTTCTGGACAAACGAACATGGATACGATATGGAACATTTCTTATTCCTTTGGCCCAGACAGCTTCATTGAGCCTGGTATCAATATGCACTTCTGGAGTACCCACCTCCTTTATGGCGAATTTCCAGATTTCTTTGAGTGCCTGATGGGCATGTTTCTTGAAACCCACTCCATGGATGTGCTTGTGAATGTTGATGGTGTATTCCCAGGTCACCACCTTGTTGATGGCAGAACAGTCCTTCTCGCCATCCTTCTTTGCAGGAACCATGCCACTGGGCCCAAGTTGGACTTATTTTTATCTTATGTGGATTAGTGTATTGCCTGCACGTATGTAAGTGCACCCATGTTGTGCAATGCCTGCAGAGGTCAGAAGAGGGAGTTGGATTCCCCCAAAGTTATTGGTGGTTGTTAGTCACCTTTTGGGTGCTGGGAACCAAACCCAGGTCCTCTGCAAGAACAGCCAGTGCTCTTAACCGCTGAGCTGTCTCTCCAGCCCCATGTTTGCCTTTTCATCTCTGAGTTTGTTAATTTTGGTCTCTTTCTTTTGGCTAGTTTATCTAAAGGTTTGTCAATATTGTTAATCTTTTCAAAGAACCAACTCTTTGTTTCATTGATCTTTGTATTGTTTTCTTCATTTCTATTTCATTAATTTCAACCGTGATCTTATTTATTTCTTCCTGTCTACTTTTTTTTTTTTTTAGGTGTTGTTTGTTCTTGGTTTTCCTTCAGGTACATCATTGATTTATTTATATGAGATGTTTCTAATTTTCTGGTATAGGCACTTAGCTATAAATTTTCCTCTTAGAACTGCCTTCATTGTGTCCCATAGATTTTCATATGTTGTGTTTTCATTTTTATTCAATTAATTTAAAAATTCTAGGAATTTTTTTTGTCTTTTTGAGACAGGGTCTCCTTGTAGCCACAGCTGGACTGGATTTGCTATGCAGACCAGGCTGGCCTCAAACTCACAGAGATCTGCCTGCCTCTTCCTCTCAAGTGCTGGGACTAAGGGCATGTGCCACCACACCAAGCTATAAAAATTCTAGGAATTTTTTAATTGCCTTCTTGATTTAATTGCTCTCGTTCTATTACAACTGATAGTTTTGCTGAGTATAGTAGTCTGAGCTGGAATCTGTGTTCTTTCATGACTTGTAGGATATAGGTCCAAACCCTTCTGTTTCTCATAGTCTCTGTTGAAAAGTCAGCTGTTATTCTGATGGGCCTGCCTTTATATGTGACTTGATATTTCTCACAATTTTCAATATCTTTTTTTGTTCTCTGTTTCACATTTTGATTATTATATAATGAAGGGAGTTTCTTTTCTAGTTGTTCTACTTGTTGCCTCTTGTACCTTGATGGATATCTCTTTCCATAGATCTGGGGAGTTTTCTTCTCTGATTTTATTAAAAATATTTTCTGGGGGCTGGAGAGATGGCTCAGCAGTTAAGAACACTGGCTGTTCTTGCAGAGGACCCGGGTTCGAATCCCAGCACCCACATGGCAGCTAACAACTGTGCTTAACTCCAGTTCCAGGAGATCCGACAGCCTCTTCTGTCCTCCGTGGGCATTGCATGACATGGATGCACTTACCTACTCGCAGAAATACACACATATACATAAAAATAATAAATAAAATATTAAAAAATAAATAAAAATAAAAATATTTTCTCTGCCTTTAACCTGGGTATCTTCTCCTTCTATACCTATGATTCATAGGTTTGCTCTTTTCACAGTGTACCAGAGGTCTTGTATATTCTGTTCCTGGGTTATTTTACATTTGACATTTTCTTTGAGTGGTCCATTTCCCCAACCTTGTCTTCCAGATCTGATATTCTCTGCTCCGCTTCCTCCACTTTCTTTTAACTCCTTTCCTCTAAAATTTTTGTTTGAGTTTCTGAGTTTTTCCTTTGACGTTTTATTTCACTTTGGCTTTTCTTCCAGTGTTTTATTCACATCCTCTTTGAGTCCCTTGAACATATTTATAATTGCTATTTTGAAATCATTGTCTTGTGCATCCCCTAGATTGCCATTCTCAGGAAACCTTATAATGTGGGTGCTGATTCCTCTAGTAGACACATTATCTTGGTTGTTTGTGTTGTTTGTGCTTTTTCAATGAGACCTTGGCGTCTGAATTGGGGGGGGGGTGTTTTTTGGTATTAGTAGGTGATAGTCATTTTTGAATGTTTGTATCTTTGTTTGCTGTTTCCCCAATTTGTCAGGTTATAGCCCAGCTGAGCAGTGCTTGGTGGTCACTTTGGGGGTCACTTTACATTAATGTGTAAATGGGGTGTAAGAAGTGATCTCAGTTCACCTAGAGATAGGTGCAACTTTTGAGTTAAGGTTCCAACATTGACTTCACACAGTCCTATATCAGCAGGGTGAGCTGAGTGACAGCTAGGTGAACAGGTTGGCTGATAGATTAAGCTGGAGGAGCTCGCAGGCCTGGGGCACACCAGAATCCTGGTGACCTGAGCAGGCCTGAGAGCTGAGATGACAGTGCATGGAGAAGTCTCAGGAAATGGAACTCAGGTCCACTTGTCTGGAGGAGCATGCAGGTCTAGGGCACACAAGAATCCCAGTGACCCAAACAGGCCTGAGAGTTGAGATGGCAGGGTGCCAGGAAATCTCAGGAAAGGTCTTGTTTTTTTTGAGATAGGATTTCACATTATAGCCAAGGGCTAAAATGCATGTGGCCCAGGCTGACCTCAAATTTAAGTTAGTTCTCCTGCCTCAGCTTCCTGAGTACAAGGATTACAGATCTGTGCCACCATGCCCAGCTAAAATATTTTTATTTTATATGCAACTACAAAATAATAAAATTGATACAATGCTAAACAATGTAATTCTTGTTAATTTACATTAATCTTTGCATTTTATAATCCTTTGAATATGTTAACAGAAGATAAATAGAAACCGCTTCTTAGCGGTCTTTTTTGTTTGATTTTGTTTTGTTTTTGAAGAAAAACAGAAATGTTCTTACTAATATAAACTTCACATATGTTCATAAAGGCATTATTAAACAGTAGAGAAGGTACTGAGTATTTAATAACCCTAGGGTTGGAAAAAACAGTAATTTTGAGGAAAAGTTGCATCTATTTACACAGGTGAGTGTGTCTGTTCCACATTTACAATCTGAAAATTAATGTCCATTCCCTTCCAACCAGCTGGAGACCTTTTGTTGTCCGATTAGCCAACGGATCAGAGGTGTGTTCTTTATCTCAAATTCTATCCTGTAGGTGCATAGAAAATTACACAGGAGCTCGTTGTGAAGAGGTTTTTCTTCCAAGCTCCAGCATCCAAAACAAAAGTGACCTGTCCACAGCTGTCGTGGCCCTGGCTGTCCTAGTCGCACTCACCATCGCAGCCCTCTACTTCCTGTGCAGGTAACCAAAGTAGAAATATACTTGTCTTGTTTTGTCTGAGACAGGGTCTTACTATGTAGCCCTAGCTAGCCTGGAGCTCACCATGTAGACCAAGCTGTCCTCAAACTCATGGAGATCCCCTGCCTTTCCCTCCTGAGTGCTAGGATCAAAGATGTGGGCCACAATGAAACATACTTTTGAAAGAAAAAAATGCATAAAATAGTGATTCCACTAATATTTAATATGGTCTTCATTCTATAAATGATTTTCCAGATAGTGTTTCATGTCTGGAGTTCTCTCTAATGAGATTTTGTTATTAAACTAGTAAGTTGTTTTAAAAACATATTTAAAAAAATATTTTTATTTTATGTGTATGAGTGTATTGCCTGCATGTATGTGAGTGCACCCATGTTGTGCAATGACGCAGAGGTCAGAAGAGGGCTTCGGATTCCCCTGGAGCTGGAGTTAAGGACGGTTCATAGCCGCCGTGTGGTTGCTGGGAATCGAACCCGTGTCCTCTACAAGAGCAGTCAGCGTTCTTAACTGCTAAGCCATCTCTCCAGCCCCTAAAAACATCTTAATAAGCAGTCTCAACATGTTCCGTTACTGTCATCATCATTTACATTGACACTTCTAAACTAGTAAGGTTGATACACTCTCATAACAGCAATCTTGCTAAAGTATTTGGGTGGGGTCTGGTTTTTAAAATATTTTTTTTATTTTTATTTTATATGTATGAGTGTATTGCCTGCATGTGTATAAGTGCACCCGTGTCATGCAGTGGTTGCGGAGGTCAGAAGAGGGCCTTGGATCCCCTGGAATTGGAGTTCCAGACAATTGTTAGCTGTCGTGTGGGTCCTGGGAATTGAACCCAGATCTTCTGCAAGAGCAGCCAGTGCTCTTAACCACTGAGACATCTCTCTAGCCCCAGGTGAGGTCTGTTTTAAATAAGCCTTGAATATGAAAAGAAACAGAACAACTCATGCTGTACTTTAAATAAAAATTTAAGACACATGGTTGGTATCTGTGGTCTGCCCCTCTTTTAGTATCTGTTATGTGCTAGTCATTATGAATACAGTGGTAAGCAAAGCAGAAAAGTTCCCTCAGGAGTTGGAGAGCAGGGCATGGGCATGGATTTTATCAAAACACCTTATATACTTATATGTCTGTATGAAATTATCAATAAATTATTTTTTAAAAAAGGTTCCCTCAATTCATAGACCAGATAAATCTAGAGAGATAAAGAAGCAGACAGATAAGGGATACTGGTAACTCACAAGAGAAACAGAAGGAAAATTATTTTCATGATGTGATGCTATACATTAAACATTTTCATTGATTCCTTTTTGATACAGGGGAGACGGGGCCCCCTTTAGGGATCAAATGGACTTAAACAGACACTTTAGAACAAATTTATTAGAATTTAAGGAAAAGATCCTCAGGACAAGCAAGCTATAAATCTTAGCAACTGCCTTGAGGAAGAAAATGGAGGGGAGAAGGAAAAAAAAGCCATAAAACCGTGCTGGTTTAGAGCCAGCATGGACGTTTGATGTGTGGTAGACTAGCAGCTGCATGGGCCGGGGAGAGAGGAAGGCTTTAGAGAAAAAATAAGAAAGTCCAAAATGCTGGGTCTCAAAGTGTTAGGGACAGCATGGTTAGAAAAGAAATACAAAGAAAAAAAGGAGAGGTTACACTTTGCTGAAGAATTCATTAAGCAGGCACACTTATGGAGAGCCACATGTCTATAACCCAGTCCATAAGCACTGTGTGTTTGGGGGGATTGTGGGTAGAAAAAGTTTACTATGTCATTTTATTCACCCTTTTAAATATATGTTTTACTTCACAAACAACTTTCTTGATAGTCATAAAAGTTAAACATTGAAAACCTAAACATTTGGAAAATAGGCATAAATTTAAAAGAAAAGTTGCATTTGTAACATTCTTTTTTAAAAATATTTATTATTTTTATTTTATGTGTATGAGTGTATTGCCTACATGTATGTGAGTGTATCCCTGTAGTGCAATGCCATGGAGGTCAGTAGAGGGCTTCGGATTCCCCTTGAACTGGAGTTAAGGACAGTTTGTAGCCACCATGTGGGTGCTGGGAATCAAACCCAGGTCCTCTGCAAGAGAAGTCAGTGCTCTTAACTACTGAGCCATCTCTCCAGCCCCCATTTGTAACATTCTTACAAGAACATTTTAAAATAAATTTCAAATTATATTGCAATGTGCTTGCAATCATACAGTTTCTTTGTGTGTGTGTGTCTGTGCCTGTGTGTATATGTTCATGTATGTGGGGGTGCGTGTGCACATGTGGGGGGGTGTCAAGGACAGTCTCAGGTATCATTCCTCAAGTGTTACCTTGCTTTGTGATTTTTTTTTTTTTAAGACAGGGTCTTGGCGTGGAACTCACCAAGTGGGCTAGACCCGCTAGCCGATTCCCAGGGACCTGCCTGTCTCTGCTCCCGGGTGTTAGAATTACAAGGGTGTGCCATCATAACCAACTTTTTATTTGTTTGGTTTCTGGTTTTTTGTTTTGTTTTGTTTTCTGACACAGGGTTTCCCTGTAGCCCCATCTGGACTGAAACTTGCTATGTAGGCCAGGCTGGCTGCCTTGATCTCACAGAGATCCACCTGCCTCTGCCTCCCTAGTATTGGGATTAAAGGCATGCGCCACCATGCTGGGCTACACCCAACTTTTTTTGAACATGGGTTTTAAGGATTGAACTCAGGTTCTTTTCATGCTGGCAAGGCAAAGCCTTTATCAACTAAGCATCTCCTCAGCTCTGTTTTCCATTTTGAATGATGGCATAAGGAGAGATAATTTTTCTTGATCTAAACAGAGGCACATGTCTTAATCACAAGAAAATTAATTTAGAAGATAATATAAGTGCTTGTTCTCATTGGAACCAAACATAAGATTTGGGCTGTTGTATAGTATGTGGAATGTATTAAATATGCTTTCCGAAGACTGAAACTAAGTTGAGTGTGGCGGTGTACTCCTGTAATGCCAGCACTTGGGAGAATAAGGCAAGAAAATTGCTGACTTCTAGGCCAGTCTGGCATACAGAACGAGACCCTAACTCCAAAAAAAGGGAAAAATAGGGGCTAGGAAGATGACTTGGTGAGTAAGAGTGGTTGCTGTGCAAGCATGAGGAGCTAAATTTGAATCTCCAGTATCCACATAAAAGCTGGTCATGGCTGCATGTGCCTGTAACCCCATTGTTGGAAGGAGCAGCAGAGACAGGCAGATAGCGGGATCTCACTAGCCAGTCAGCCTGGCTGAAACTGAACTTCAGGTTCAGTGAGAGATCCTGTCTCAAGGGAGTAAGGCAGCGTGGTAAAGGAAGGCACCAGAGGTCCTCCTCTGGCCTAAATGTGCACATGCATGGACTGCATGGACTGCATGCACACACACACACACACACACACACACACACACACACACACGCAGGAAAGAAGGGGAGGAAGGAATGAAAGGAAGGAAAAATGTTTTAAAAATGAAGCCAAATGTGGTGGTGCATGCCTTTAATCCAAGCACTTGGAAGGCAGAAGCAGGTGGATCTCAGTGAGATCAAGCCCAGCCTGATCTACAAAACAAGATCCAGGCCAGCTGGGGTTACAGAAAGACCTTATCTCCCCCCCCCAAAAAAGGAGGATGAAACCAATTAAGGTTTTAGTTGAAAGTGCCTTAAAATGAGGGCATTTTGTGTCCTGTAACTGTGGTGAGTCACCTGTCCTCTTGATCAAGGAGGCCATGGCGACCCCACCAGATGGACCTGAACCAGTGTCCAGTGAACAAGTGTCCAGTATAAAAAGAGGAGGGTCAACAGAGATGAAACGTTTCCTCTATGCATCCAAGCGAAGCCATCCATGGCCGAACAGGACCTTTGACTTACCTTTACATAGATGGAACTGGTAAAAAAGAGGAGCCAGGGGCTGCTCCCAAGCCCATGTTACCCCTGAGGAACAGGTCCTCAAACAACCTTAAGGTAAAAATAAATTGGTTTATCTGGGCCAATTGTAGGGTCTTAAACACCCAAACAGAAAGTATAACCAAAGATTAATAGGGTCAATTTTAGGAGTCCATATGTATAGCTAAAGGCTACATAACAAGAAATAATGCCAGACAAGAAATACCTTCCTTTGAGTTATTGGCCAGCGTGGCCCAAAAGACTCCCAGATAGTAACCCAGCATAGAACTGGGAAAATAAACAGCAGACCCCAATCTTATCTAAAGGAATATTGACAACTGATTGCTGCTAGATGAGGGACAGCTGATGGTCCTAAAACAAGGATCTCTAGATAGGCTGACTAGATTCAGCAGACGGACAAGCACTGGGGAATGGCTGGGGGTGCCAACAGTAACAGTGGACAGTAACAGGGATGACAGAGTATATGGGCTCCAGAGTATGAGGGGGGGAGGCTATGGGAGGGTGCCATTTGGAAAGTGGGTGTATAGATGAATAAGATTGTGTGGGATGTTCTGTATGATATAGACACCAAAAAAAAAAAAAACATTTTAAAAAAGACATATTTGAGGACGAAGCATAAAAATTTACTTCATGTTAAATAGTAGAGGTGATACACATTACTGGTGAAATCTACCTGATGACTTTGTATCCATACTCATGTACTAAGGATCTGAGTATAACTGACTGTGACTAGTAAAAATCAGATACATAGAGATTAAAGACACATGTGCAAACATCTAAGTGTTAGTAGCATTAAAAATATAGGAAACAGCATATTTTAAAATGAAATGGAGATCTTCTTTAAAGGGTAAAAACGCATTCAATTTTATGTCTTACAGGGTTTATACTGAGTTCAATATTGTATAACTCTATTAATTCAACTGTGAACCTAAAAATTTACAGCCACTTTTGAAAGAGATGTATCCTTGCTCTGGAATGTGTTACTGAATATGTTAAAGCTGTAATGAAATGCTTCTTCTAATCATGTGGTCATTAAATTTTAAAAAATGAGGGCATTTTGAACTGTCATAACTTAGTAGATGGTGCTACCTGAATGAGGTCCAAAATGTTCTTCTCCCATTGCAAAATCCCTGCTAGAATCAGTGTTTCAAGAGTGGAAGTGAGTGTGCTTTTAGAAGATGCCATTTTGCTGTGGCAAAATAACTTGAATCCATTTTCACTAATGTAAGTTAATACTTTGATATTGACATATTGAAAAAATTAAAGCAACTTTACATTTCAATGTATATTTAGTGTTTAAAGGAGTTTTTAAATTTAACATGGTCACATAAATTATAACCTATATTAGTTTATAGTCAGATGACCTAAAAACTGATGAACTTTAGGTTAAAAATAAGTTTACTTTTGTTTTTTTTAAAGCAATACAATATTTATTTATTTTATGTGTATGAGTATTTTACCTACATGTATGTAAACATTCCTGTGTTGTGCAATGCCCACAGAGGCCAAAAGAGGGTATCGGATCCTATGGAACTGGAGTTTCAGGTAGTTGTTAGCTGCCATGTTGTGCTAGGAACAGAACCCAGGTCCTCTGCAAGAGCAGTCAGTGCTCTTAAGCATTGAACCATCTCTTCAGCTCCTAAAAATTAGTTTTTAATGCTATTAATAGGATTGTTCACTAAAGCCATCTCACGTCACACAGAAGGGTTCACTAATAGTGGAAACTAATCTCTGTAACAAAAACATAACCCAAAAGTAGAGCAGCTGTGCTCTGTTAAAGAAAAAGGCTCAATGAAAGGAGAGCATCTTGGTTTCCTTCAGGTGACCTCCCTGTGCTGACACATTCGTTAAGTGAGGGACATGGCTTTAGAGCAGCCCTAATAATTTTGTTTTGTGGAAAGAAAATAAACTTCCAAATAATCAAGCTTAACTTTATTTCCGATTCTTCTGACATACTTTCCAATTACCCATTTTCCATTTGTATTTCTCTTTGATACTAGGAAGGGCCACATTCAGAGGGCCAGTTCAGTCCAGTGTGAGCTCAGCCTGGTAGAGACAAGCAGCACCAGTGTCCACCACAGTGAGTAAATGCCAAATGCAATGTTTAGAGTCAGAGGTGAGATCATTGTTGTTGTATGTGGGGATTTATGTTCACAGACATTCCAAAAGTTTGACCCTAAAAATTTTTCCATGGATTTTGTGCTAATTATTATTTTGCATATAAGGATAAATTTCTTACTAACAATAAATTAAAAGTAATATTTTTCAGCTGGGCGTGGTGGTGCACACCTGTAGTCCCAGCACTTGGGAGGCAGAGGCAGGTGGATCTCTGTGAGTTCAAGGCCAGCCTGGTCTACATAGTGAGTTCCAGAACAGCTGGGGCTACAGGGAGACCCTGCTTCAAGAAGACAAAAAAAAAAGTAATATTTTTCTCAAAATAAATATGTGAAATGATGTGAATTTCAATATGTTGTTAGTTACAATGTGGTAAAACAGAGCTGAGAAACAGGCTTCCAGAAACATTCTAAAGTGGGCTGTATGTGGAAAGGAGTGTTACCCAAAAGGATAAAAAAGTATTTGGGAAACCTGTAGACAAGTGAATTTTTTAATCTGTCTTGAGTGTTCTAGCTAAAATAGACTAGCAAGCACTGGATTTGCTTCCTCTTACTTGAAAACAATGAAAAATGGACAAAATTTATGAAGCAACAGTTTTTAAGCCATTGACATTGGGCAGTAGTGGACTGTGACCCAGAGATGGGAGGTGAGCAATGGAGTTTTCATTATGGACTGGATGTGGGAGCTAAGGCTAAGCCTGGCAGATTTCCTGAGTTAGGAAGAAGGAGCTGAGAAGCCTCACAGATTAGAGGTACCTAGTACTCTCACAGGGTCACAGAAAGTAGTGTCCATTGAGGAGACTAACAGCATCACTGTTCCTGGGGTTCTAGGGAGAGTACACAGGAGGACAAGTTCTCAGTAGTAAGGATAACTAGTCCTGGGTTAAGGGCTGTTCCAATCTGCCCAACAAACCGTAAAAGCATGACCTGGCAAAATCAAATTGTGCCTGAATAAGTACATCCTAGATTAAAGCTCAAGAATGTAGAAAATGATCTAGTTCTCAACAGGTAAAATTCATCAAGTCTCACATTTAATAAAGAATTATTGACTGCATGCAGACAATGCATTTAAAAATGAGATTCACTGGAACATTGAAACTCACATAGATGTTCAAAATAGCAAGCACATTAAGTGGCTATTACAAAACTATCCCATATATTGTAAACTTAAATATAGAACTGAGGATGTATATAGCTCAGAAGTACAGTGCTTGCCTAGGATGAGTGAGATCTGAGTTTGATCCCCAGCATTGAAAAAGAAAGTCAAGACATGGAAGATATTTTTAACCACCTGAATTAAACTTTCATAAATGAAAATTAGGATGTGGTAATAAGAAAACACTATAGTATCAGATGACAAGCTACAGAAAAAAAAATGATGTGATGCTTGGTAGTGCATGCCTTTGATCCCAGCATTCAGGAGGGAGAGGCACACAGATTTCTGTGAGCTTGAGACCAGCCTGGTCTACATAGTGAGTTCCAGGCCAGCAGGGGCTGCAGGGAGACCTTGTCTCAAAAAGTTTCCCCCAAATGGTGTAGTATTGCTATCAAGACAGATATAGTTCCATGGAACAGAATTGGGAGTTCAGAAGTAATCCCTCACATGTGTAGAAGTTCATTTTTTTAAAAAGGTACCAAGACAGCTCATTGGAGGAAATCATTGTTTTTTTTAATAGAAGAATGCATTTAATAGAAGAATGCATTAATTTTTAATAAAAGAATGCATTTAAACCCCTTCATATTATATGTAAAAGTTAACTCAAATTGTATCAAAAAAACCTAAATGTAAGATTCAAAACCATGTAATTCTTAATAAAAAACATAGGTATAAATCTTTGTGATTATATAAGTGCATCTTAGATCAAAGCTCAACAGTATAGAAAACGATCTAGTTCTCAACAGGTAAAATTCATCAAGTCTCACATTCAATAAAGAATTATCAACTACACACAGGCAATGCATTTAAAAATGAGATTCATTGGAACACTGAAACTCATATAGATGTTTGAAATAGCAAGCACATTAAATGATTATAAAGATTTATTCCTAAAAGATTCTAGGATATGACTCCAAAAGTACAAGCAATAAAAGAATAAATTGTTTCATCATCAATTTAAAAAATCCTTTCTGATTCAAAGGATACCTTTGAGAGAGTAAAACGATAACCCATGGAGTGGCAGAAAAGTTTTTTAAAACTTACATTACAATAAGGTATCTGTAACAACAGTAAATAAAATACTTATCACTCTATTATGAAAAGGCAAATAATCCAAATTTAAAACGAAGGATCTGAAAAGAGACTTCTCCTAAGAAGACATAAATGACCAATAAGCACATGAAAAAGTGCTGATCATTGGCCATCAGACAAGATGGCTTAGCAGGTAAAGACACTTGCTGTCAAACCTGACCACCTGAGTTGGGTCACCAGGACCCACATGGTAGAAGGAGAGAACCAATTCCCAAAAGTTGTCCTCTGACTTCCACAAACATGGCACTATGGCAAATGTGTATACACACACACACACACACACACACACACACACACACACATAAATAAATGCAGTAAAAGTTTAATACACAATGCAATATCCTTCATTCCCATGAGGATGGTTATATATTGTATGCAATTTGCAAAAGTTCAATAAAAAATTAAAGCAGATGTAAATCAAAGAAGTGACTAAATAAAAAATACAAAGAATCCTCCCCCTCCCCCCAAAAAAGAATAACATGGACTGAGGTGCTAGCTTAGTTGGTAAAGTGCTTGCTGTTCAAGATGAGGACCTAAGTACAAATCTCCAGCACCTACTTAAAAATTTAGGTACAGTGATATGCAAATGTACTGCCAGTGCTGGAGATGTAATGACAGGAGGATCCCAGGGCTTGCTGGCCCACCAGTCCAGCTCAGTTGGTGAGCTTTGGGTTTAGTGAAGGATCTTGTCTCAAGAAATAAGCTGGAGAGCAGTCGAAGAAGTCATGTTGACTTCTGGCCTTTACATGCACTTGCATGTGTACACACACAGGATTTATACAGATATGTAGATACACACAAGAAAGTTAAACAATGATGTAGGAAAATTAAACCCATCACATTGCAAGTAGGAATGTATAATTAGTGCAGCTACTTTGGAAAACAGTCTGACAGTTCTTCAAAATGTTACCATGACGCAGCAGTGCTGCCCAAAAGAAATGTAGTCATATAAACGTGCACATGAATGTGCAGCATAATTTAGAATATCTCTGTGTTAGTTACTCCTTCGCTGTGATAAAACACCATGACCAAGGCAACTTACAGACGGGAGAGTTTATTTGGCTTAGAGTTCCAAAGGGGTTAGAGTCCATCATGGTGGGGGAGGCATGACAGCAGGAGGTGACCAGAGCAGAAAGCTGAGTGTTCACATCTTCAAACAGGCACAGGAAACAGAGTGAGACAGGCCGGAAGTGGGCATGACTATGAACTCTCATGGCCCACCCCCAGTGATGTGCTTCCTCCAGCATGGCCACACCTAAAGGTTCAATGATCACACATACCCCAAACAGCATCACAAAATGGGGACCAGGTATCCAAATACTTGGAGCTATGGGGGGCACTCAAACCACCAGTCTCCAAAGTAGAAATTACTCAAATACTATCATTGAAAACTTGGAAACTCAAAAGAAGCCATCCACAATCACATATTTCATAACTCCTGTTACATGAAACGTCCAGGATAGGCTAGTTGTTACAGAGACAGAAAGCAGATTAATGATTGGCTAAGAGTGAGGGAGTTGGAGGAAACTGGGGTATTAGATGGTTGATGGCTAAGGGATCAAAGCTTACTTTGGGAGAATGAAACTATTCCAAGTTTGATGATGGTGACAATTGCACAGCTCTGAATACTGAAAGCCACTAATTAACTGGGTGAATGGTATGGTGTGTGAATTACATTCAGTAAAGCTATAAAAACAAATCAATAACTGAATCAGAAAAAAATAGAAGGTAAGTAGAGATTTTACAGCACACAGAAGCTAAAAGCTGAGTGGTTTGTCATCCCCAGACTCACAGTAAATAAATGTTTAAGGAAGTCCCTCAATCCAAAGGGTTTTGAAATCCAGATGGAAATATGGATTTACATAAAGGAATGAAGAACACTGGAAATGACATCTGTCTGGGCAAATATATCCTTTTCTTACTATTCAAGTCTCCATAAGAGATAATTGACCATCAAAAGCAACATAGTCTGGGGTTTTACACTATACGTAAAAGCTAAATATATAATAGCAAACTACAAAATTGGGACAGGCAATGGAATATCCTATTGTAAGGTTTTCGTGCTGCATGTCAAGCAGCATGCTACTATTTGAAGGGAGATTGTCATAGATGTATGCTGTAAACCCAGATGCAACCTCTAAAGGTCTAAATTCCCCAATATGAAAGTATAGGTTATAATTTATGTTTAAATTATGCATAGATTAAAACTGCTATATGTGGAGCCTGGGGAGATGACTCAGTTGATAAAGAGCTTGCTGGCAAGCATGAGAAACAGAGTTCAGACTATCCACACACATGTCAAAAACCTGGGCAAGGGGCCAGAGAGATGGCTCAGTGGTTAAGAGTGCATACTCCTCTTGCAGAGGACCCAGGTTTGGGTCCCAGCACCCACAATCCAGTGGCTCACAACCTACTGTAACTCCAACTCCAGGGGATCCAACACTCTCTCTGGCCTCTGAAATTACTTGCACTCACATGCACATGGCCACACAAAGACACACACATATACATAATTAAAAATGGAATAAATCTTTATTTGAAGCTGGGTGTGGTGGCATGCTCCCGTAACTCCTAGTATGCATAGGAGGAGGCAGAGACAGGAGGATTCCCCAGGGCTCACTGGCCAGCTATTCTAGCTGAATCAGTGAGTTCAAGGTTCAGCGAGAGATCCTGTCTCAAAAACTAAGGTGAAAAGCGATTGAGGAAGACATCAGACATGACTCTCTGACCTCCACACTTATGCACATGCCTGCACATGCACATACAAATATGTACATACAAATATAACCATAGACAAACAAGCTATTATATACTCCCCATGATAAATGTGCTTTAAGTCTTAAGACACAAATAAATGAATCTTTATTCATTCATCAGTGTTGCTGTGCCATTACTGGAGTGATTGGACCAATGAGATGGCTCAGCACATAAAAGGCACTTGCCACCAGTCAATCCTGAGTTCAATCTCCAGGACTCACATTGTGGAAGGAGAGAACTGACTCCCTCTGAACTCCATACGTGCACCATGATGCATGCAGACTCCCTACCCCACTCCCAATATAAAAAATAAAATGGAAAACAAAATTTAAAGCTAGAGTGGTACTGAACATGGTGTCACATACCTATAATCCCAGTAATTAAGAGGCACAGAAGGAGAATTGTGAGCTCAAGGCCAGCCTGGGCTACACAGGAAGACCATGTCTCCAAAACTTCTTAAAAATACTTTTATTTGGGGCTGGAGAGATGGCTCATCGGTTAAGAACACTGGTTGTTCTTGCAGAAGACCCAGGTTCTATCCCAGCACCCATATGGCAGCTAACAACTGCCCATAACTCCAGTTCCAGGGCATCCAACGACCTTTTCTCTCTGTCCTCTGTGGGCATTGCATGACATGGGTACACTTACATACATGCAGGCAATACATGCATACACAAAAAAATAATAATTTTTTTAAAAAAAGGACATTCTCAAAACAACAATCCCATCTCTACCTGAAAAACTTATTTTAAAAAATTAAATTCAAAGTAAGAAAAAGGACATTAATTAAACTAGTATAGAAATCAGTAAAGTGGGAAATGAAAGAATAGAGAAATTAAAAAAGTTAAAGTAACCAAAAGCTAGTCCTTTGAGATCAATAAAAAAATTAAACCTTTAGGCATACTGATAAGACAGAAATTAGCAATCTCCAAAAAAGTTCAGGTGATATTCCTACCAACACTACAAATACAATAATATGAGATTTAGCATAATTTATATTAAATAGACCAACTCTTTGAAGAACAGAAACTGCCAAAGAGCTAATTCAAGGGGTTGGGGACGTAGCTCGGTTGGAAGCATACTTGCCTAGCATGCAAGATGCCCTGGGTTCTGTCCACAGCACCACATAAAACCAAGCATGGTTATGCACACCTATAATCCCAGCACTTGTGAAGTTCAGGCAGGAAGATGAGAAGTTCAGGACTATTCTCAGCTACATCAAGGCCAACCTGGGCTACATGAGATCATGTTTAAAAAAAAAAAAAGCCTTGAGGGCCCTATGGAGAGTTAAAAGTTGTGAAGAAATGCTGATTGAGATGGTAATAATTCATGTTTCAATAAAAAAGGGATGCCTGGCGTGGTGGCACATGCCTTTAATCCCAGCACTGGGAGGCAAAGGCAGGTGGATCTCTGTGAGTTCTCAAGTAGTCCCATATCCAGTGATTGAATTTGCACATAGAAACTTCCATAATGACAATTTCAGGCCCAAATGGTGAAATTAAACCAAACTTCCAAGGAAAAAATTATTCTACTCAAACTCTTACAAAAGCGAATACAACCTATGAGACCAGCTAACTAGTAGTTTAACAGTGCAAGATAGATGATTAATATTAAAAAGTAAATTGTGCTTCTAAATATCAGTAACAACTGGATATAGGAACTTTAAAAACTATTTGCCATTTTTAAGAGCACCTCAAAATATGCAGGGGTACAGCTAACAAAAGCAGTGAAACGCAGGAAGCAGTGCCGAGGGAGGAAACGGAGATCCACGTGCACAAGGGTGCTGTGCTGATAGGTTTGGAGAATGTGATGTTTTTGAGATACCAGTTTGTAAGGTGGGCCTGGTTGTGCATGTTTTTAATCCCAGCACTCTGGAGGAGAGGTAGGTGGATCTCTGTGAGATCAAAGCCAGCCTGGTCTTCATAGTGACCCTGTCTGAAAGACTGGAAAAAAAAAAAAAAAGATGCTGGTTCTCTTCAAATTGACCCACAGATTCTGTGCCTTCACAATAAAAATCCTAACAGGTGTTTTGTAATGACTGACAGTATGGCTCTACCATATAGCTTCATTAAAGGTGTGCACCACCACAACAAGCTGGAACTTTTAAAAAGATTTTAGAGCCGGGCATGGTGGCACAGCCTTTAATACCAGCACTCGGGAGGCAGAGGCATGCGGATCTCTGTGAGTTCAAGGCCAGCCTGGTCTACATAGTGAGTTCCAGGATAGCTGGGGCTACAGGGAGACCCTGTTTCAAAAAGACAAAAAAGAAAGATTTATTTTAATTTATGTGTGTTTGTGTGTATCTGTGTGTGCTTGATTGTATGTGCCCACGAGTGCATGTACCCATGGGGCCACAAGAGGGTATCAGATTGCCTGTGGCTGGAGTTACAGTTGGTTGTGAGCCACTTTATGTAAGCGCTGGGAACTAAACCTTGGCCCTCTGCAAGAGCAGCAAGTTTGAGTTATTTGTAAAGACAAGTGTATAAAACAAAAAGAAGGGGCTAGGGAGATGGCTCAGTGGTTAAGAGAGCTTGGCTGCTCTTGCAGAATACTGGAGTTCAGTTCCTAGTTCATTTGGGATGGCTCACATGTAACTCCAGTTCCAGGGGGATCTAATACTTCTGGCCACTGTGTGCAGACATATTCATGTGCACATATCCACATACAGACCCACACAGAGACACATTATTTAAAATAATAATTAAAGAAAAAGCATAGGAAGTGATCTTATAGCCTTTCTATATACAAAAATATATCTTAAGCTGAAGAGAATTTTTAACTCAAATTGCCTTTCTTTTTTATCTTTGGTTCCTTGTTCATTTATTTTGAGATGAAGTCACACTCTATAACCCATGCTGCCCTGGAACTATGTATCCCAGGCTGGCTTCAAACTTGGAACAGTCTTCCAAGTGCTGACATTACAGATGTGAACCACCATGTCTGGCTTAAATGGACATTTAGAATTTTTTATTGATTCGAGAATTTCACACAATGCACTGTGATAAAATTCAAGCCTCCTCCCACTTCTCCACCTTCACCTTAGTATACCCCCTGACTTCATGTCCTCTATTATTAGTTACTTTTTTGTGGGGGTCTTTTTGAGACAGGGTCTCCCTGTAGCCCCAGCTGTCCTGGAACTATGTAGACCAGGCTGGTCTTGAACTCACAGAGATCCGCCTGCCTCTGCTTCCCAAGTGCTGGGATTAAAGGCGTGCACTGCCACACCCAGCTAGGTGCTTCTTTTAAAAAGGCCTATCAAGTCTAATCTTTGTTTCCAAAATGCTCTTGGGTGTGGGTCTATCCCTTCGAGTTTAGTCAACCTATCAGGTGATATACCAGTAAGGAAAATTGACTCCCTCTTCCAGCAGTTATCAGTTGCCAGTAGATCCTCAGCTACGACTGGGATTGCTTGCCCACTTCCCCCATCCATGCTGGATTTTTGTCCAACTTGGGTTTTCAAAGGTCTTGTGAATGCTGTCACAAGCACTGTGGGTTCATATGTACAACTGTCCTCTGGTGTCCAGACAGCACAGTTTCCTTATATTCTTCTACCACCTCTGACTCTTCAAATCTTTTTGTCCCCTCTTCTACAATGATCCCTGAGCCTTGGGATGAGAGGGTTGATATAGGTGTCCCATTTATGGCTGAGCACTCCACAGTCTTATTCTCTGTACGTTGACCAGTTGTGCAGCTGTAAGTTAATTGCCATCTGCTGCAAGAACATTTTCTGGTGAGAGTTGAGAGATGCACTAATCTAGGGACATAATAAGTCATTAGGAGTAGGTTTAATACTGTGTCTATTTCACAGAATAATAGTAAGTTCTCCCCTATGACCTGTGACCTGTCTAGCCACAGGTTCTTGGCCCTGATAACAATGTCATGTATGGACTCCATCTTGTGAAGCAGGCCTTAAATCCAATTAGAAGATGGTTGGTTGCCCCTATAATAGTCATGCCACTATTGCACCAGAGTTGTGGGGGGTGGGGTTGTCAAGCCAGTTGTTATTGTAGTTCACAGCGTTCACAGCTGGGTGAGGTTGATGATTACCTTTCTCTACCAGTAACATGCACAGCACCTTCTAGTACTATGAAAGCCAGCCAGCAGAGATGAAGCTTTCAGATGAGTACCAACTTGATGGCTCTTTGTTCTATGACTCACATATGTAATATCTTCAGCAATACAGTCTTACTATCAATTCCTGACAGGTAACCAAGTGCAATGGTGCAATGGTAATGTCCAGTATTGTTTGAGGGTCTATAGGACCTCCCTGGTCATCAACTCCAAAAGAGGGAGTTAAACTGACATCTTTTAATGGAGGGAAAAAAAGATCATAACACTACCTAAAGCCAAAGTAAAATGTGAAGCTCAGCCTGAGAAATTGGCACATTTTCAAGGTCAGGTACTATTGTAATCTAAGGCCATAATGGAGCAAAGGTGAAAAGATCTATGTTAGGAAATAAAGGCTGGGTTTTCAGATGAGTTTGTTACACAGACTAGGACTTGCTTAATAATGGCACCTGGTGCTTGTGTTATGAAAATATAAGATTATATTTTGAAACTTAGTAGTGATGATACCACATCTTGAAGCCTTATTTTAGTTAACTGGCTACCCTAACAGTTTTGTTCACATTGTCCTTGTGATTCTTAGGGGGCCTTCCTTACTTGTTCACAAAGAGAACCTACAGCCCGAAGTCCCAGCACATACTACATTGTTCACCTCCCTACTATAGTAATGCCCTCACACCAAAAATACCAGCCGTTAAATGGAAAGCACTGTAATTGCTTAATCAGCAACATCCTATGCCCATGTATATCAGCCACTGTGACTGGTACTATAGATGTGTCAATGTGTATGATGGAGATAGGTGGTGCTCATTCTCCCCCACAGAGGAAGGTGGAGGCTTAATGATCAAGCTGTATATCTGGAAGCTGGTAGAGTAAGAATTTACTCGGGCTTCCAAACTCATGTTTTTCCTCTTTTCTGTTTAGTGTGTGTTTGGTAGGTATGTGCAGAGGTCAGGGGACAGTGTTACGGAGTTCTCCTACTCATTATATGGATTCTGGGGACTGCACTTAGGTTATGAGGCAGAAGCCTTTATTCTCTAAACCATCTCGCTGGCCAAACCCATGCTTTTCTCTTTTTTTTGAGACAAGGTCTTTCTGTAGCCCCAGCTGGCCTGGAACTCACTATATAGACCAGGCTGGCCTCAAACTCACAGAGATCCGCCTGCCTCTGCCTCCCAAGTGCTGGGATTAAAGGCGTGTGCCACCATGCCCAGCCTTTTTTTTTTTTTTAAATCTTTTTGAAGCAGGGTCTCCCTGTAGCCCCAGCTGTCCTGGACTGTAGACCAAGCTGGCCTTGAACTCACAGAGATCCGCCTGCCTCTGCCTCCCAAGTGCTGGGACTACAGGCATGCGCCACCACACCCAGTGCTTTTCTTAATATACTTGGGTTTCCACAGGCATGGGTAAGATCCTTGGGGATCACTGGCTGGCTAGAGCTATTTTTGTTCCAAGGATTTTAGTCCTTGTGTTTGGTGTTTCCTTCTGTATTTTCCATGTTACCTTTGTTAGTGACCCACTCTAGTACTCTTCCCCGTCAAGCAGCCCTTTGTAATTTTGTGTATCTTAGATCACCAAGCTTGTTAGAACTTTTGTTGATAGAAAATGGGTAGAAAGGCAGCAGTGAGGCACTTGTGAGACCAGGATGGGGATGCAGATACAACTGAGTTCTGGTAGAGTGGCAGCTGGTGGCAGGTATGGATGTTCTAGGTAAGTTTACCTCAGAACAATAGCAAACAAAGGCTGTGGTTTTATGAATATGAATAGGAGATAAGCATAGGTAGGTGTGCTCATGAAGGAGAATCAGAATGGACAAATCTCACATGCTGTTTTCCATAGGTCACAGAGAACACTGAAGAAACATCTATGAAGGCATTACTGCTTTCATCTCAAAGGCTGGAAATGAAACCATAAGGTAAATGAAATGACCAGTTTAGTCGTCTTTCCTTAAACATAATACTTGGTAAACGGTCCTATCACAGGCAGCCTGTTTGTTGAAAGGCACAAGTGCTTCTGTGTGTCCATCAGCTTATATGCCACTGATCAGTAGCGAGGGAGAACAGCGTACTGTGCAAGGCACAACATGATCAATCAAACCAGAGAGAAATCCTTAGTGATGATGATGGTCTTAAGAAAAAAAAGATGAAAGTCCTCTTAGTGCAAGAAATGGCTGGTTTAGGGGTCACAAAACACCTTACTTTTCAGTGTTCATCTAGCTCCAGATACAGATGGAAAAGCTATACTCACATTTTACCTGCCCATTAGGAAAAGCAGATGGCTACATCTGTGTATTTTTAATACTGATGAATGGGCTCTGTTAGCAGCAATTAATTTCAAGGATCTGAATCTCAAGGGAAGAAACACCAAAGTTGAAGACTAGAAAAGAGAACTAATTCTCAGTTCAAATACCAGAAGACATTTAGGACTGTTGTTCTTAGTACATGGGTTGTAAGTTTCATTTGACCTGTTCTTAATGCATGATTTTGCAGAATGCCAATTTCATCTTTTTAGAAGTGCTACTAATTGGTGCCAATTTCTCCATTTTTTAAACATAACTTTTTTTTAAAGTTAAACAGACAAAAGACAGTAGCAGCTTCTAGGAACGTCTTACAGAGCTCTGGGACTGGTGAGGTGTTGCGGAAAGATAGAACCATCCATCCCTGAGCCTGCCTGACAGACTGGTGGTGTACTTGCTGCCTTTTCTGTCACGTCACCCAGCGCAGGCTTTGTAAGTTACACTTTTGTCACTAGCGAGATTTATCCATTAATTCACTAGCATTCATTGTTTAACAAACAGCCATGCATGGGAGCCTCCATATTTTAAACTAAGACTTTTAGAAAAGCAGCCAAGTTAAGAGTTTCACTTTACAGTGGTTCCATTTATGACTTTCATACTCTACAGTGTGAAAATTGTATACATTCAACAGAAACTATACTTTGAATTTTTATCATTTCCCAAACTCAGAATGTATGGTGAGATGCCCTCATGTGGTGCTAACCATCAGCAGCAAACCATCTTGTGATCCTAGTCAGGCGGTGATCCAGATGCTCACAAGCTTCATGGGCTGTGTGGCTAAGCTATAGGTTTGGTAGGTGATGTATTAAATGCATTTTTGATTCATGAATATTCTCAACTTACAGGTTTGGCAGGATGTGCCCCCATAATAAGTCAAGGCACCTGTACAAGAAAGCTGAGCAGGCTGGGTAGCTCCCACATGCCCCTCTCTACCAAGCAAGCACCTTACACTAGCAGGGCACATTAGCAATGAGCTAGTACTGATACAGTTGTATTAACTGAAGTTCAAAGTTGAAAGTTCTTTTATATTGCCTTATGAGTTTTTGACAGGTTCTTACTACATATTCACGATTACATGTCTCCTTGCGCTAGATAACCCTGCTGTACTACATGTTCAACTCTTGCCCATCTCTTGATAAATCTCTCAATGAACCTCCAAAACCATTAGTGTCTTCATTTTGCATTTTTGAGTCTTGAACTAGGACCATACAATACACGTTACCAAACTGGCTTCATTCACTTAGTAGTATGTTTATGATTCTGTTCCTCTTGAGCTCACAGCTGCATATTTTTCCTATTTGTGTGTTAATAGTTGCAATGAATTTTCCTTCTTGGTGGTTTTACAATTAGTTTTATTGTTGTAAAATGTTACGATACTCTGTTTTAAACCTCTCTGAAGTGTACAACTCTGTGGCATGAAAAATACTGACATGTGGAGCCATCATTACAGAATATTTTCATGATCCCACACTGATCTTTACCTCTTCAACAGTAAGTCCCCATTACTAACACCCCCAAAACCCAACAGAAAGTAGTCATACGGTACTTGTCCTTTGTGACTAATTTAACATGTTTTCAAAGCACATCCTCACCAGGATTTCATTCCTTTAAAAATGGCTCAACAATTCACTGTATGGATACACCTCATTCTATCTACCCATGCAGAAGGGCTATAGCTGTACAGCACAATCTACAGAACTATTCCACTTTATCCGGTTTATGGATGAGGACTAGGCTTCTACTGCTTCAAGAAACAGCCTGCCACAGGGTGTAGGGGTGACTAAAAAACATCACAGAACTCCGCTACCATTTTGAAGACTGGTTTCTTGGTTGGGCATTCTTTTTGTTGCTGTGAACCTGTTTTCTGGAGTTCATCAAAGCTAGCTCATGCAGTCTGCTTATATTTGTTGCTGTTTCTGTTGGGGGAATCAGAGCATGGAACATCCAAGTGCATCTTTTTTGCTGATAACTCTGATCAGTTATGGTATACTCCTGTAACTCTGGTAACACAGGACTCTGAACAGGACATGTGTTTTGAGTAAATGTAGGGTGACTGAATTTTGGCTAGCAAGAAAAATGTTACAACAGGGGTCTCAGTTTTTCTCAATCTGACTCTCTGTATTTGAAACCAACATGCTTTGTTTTTGCTTGTTGATGACTTGAGCATAAATGGGGACAAAAACTTGTATAAAATCAAAGTATTCCTCTTTTCATACCAAAACATTAATGACCTCATTGGCGTCTGCCAATGTTTTTGCTTTACAGCACGTTCTAGAAACTTGTTTCCAGATGTGGCAAGGGCAGAAGTGAAATATATACAAAAACACCCCCCTGTAAAGGATCAATAGTAAAATAGCTTTCTAATAACATTACACAACAGAGGTATTAATTTGCTCATTAAACAAGATTTTATTTAGATGCCCACTGTACTTCATTAGTTCCATTAAACCAACTCACATACCCAACTTCTACAACTGAAAATCATGTTAGTCATTTAAATTTCATTGTCTTTCAGAGGATCTGAATTTCTGCTTCCACCAAAACTGAACTTATAGTGATGCTAATTTGAGCCACACATTGTGGGTATAAAATGACAAGGTATTTTTTTACAGAAAAGTTTCACCAACTTCACACAAAGCTCTCAGAGTTCTAAAGATTATTCTATTGTAATTCCATGTTCATTTCATTAAATATATAATACATCTTCACTGCTGGCCTCCTAGTCTGAGAAGACCCAGGTTTAAACACAGCTGAGAAAACTGAAGGAGTAAGGCCCCTTACTGCAGACACACACACCTCATTATGTATCTGCCTGCTGTACCCATTTCTGGTCCTCAACTCCAAGTTCCACTTCCCTCTGATCAAGGGGAATGGAAATGTGTTCCTTCAAGCAACCTTTTTCAAAAGAAACCTATAGCCCCAGAAATGTTTTTGTTTTGAAAAGTATATGGAGAAATCAGTTTCCCAATTCCTTCATTAAGTAAAACATTGTACAACCTTATCCTCACAAGGAAAGACAGTTTGGTGTGTGAACGCACACCTTTTGTGCCCACGGCAGTTTTTTCATGTGCTTATTTTTGCAGTTGCACAAATAACTGCAGTAGTTGCCATTTCTAGGCATTTTAGTTTTTTTTTTTGACAAACCAGTTACTGTTTCTTAAATGCCTGCTTTTAAGACAAGACTGAAATAAGCAAGCCAGACAGTTACATTTCACAATCTCAGGGTCCAAGAGGCAGGGAGAAATCTTACTGTTAACATTATCGGTTTTCACTGAGAGACATCTCCACTTTCTACTTTGTACTAAGGTTGCAACTGTATTTTATTGTCCATAAAAATATACTCAGCTATTAAAATGAACCCCATAAAACTGTCAGGAAGTTATCCTGCAGCAGAGACTTTTGAGACAATAACATTTTATGGGTATTAATTTGAAAAAAAAATCCATTTAATTCTCAGGTTCATTTTGTTTATAGTGTCAATTTAAAAAATATTTTTTCCCCTAATTACTCAACCAACTCTGGTTAACATCAGGGCCAAAAAAGTATAAAATACTTGTCTTATATGCTAATATAAGCATATTCAAGAACTAGAATTTTGAGGTGTATAATCAATAATTCAGTGTCAAATAGAAAAGTTAACAGTGAAACAAAAATGGCTAGAGAATAGAACTGAAAGTTCTCAAAACCAAACTTCTTTGGACTTTCCTGAGGAATTAAAATTTAGAATAACCATAAAGTAAACCTTTTAAGTATTTTTATCATAAACAGCAAAAGGAAAAAAAAGTCTGTTGAGGTAAAAATGGAAGTGATAAAAATAGAAGCAGGAATAAAATATGCTTGTTTTTCCTTACAAGTTACACCTACTTATGTTAGTACTAACCTGACCATTACAGAAAGACTATCATCAGTTATAAGAATTTTCTTGTCCTACAACAAAATCCTGGTGCAAAAAAAGGTGGCCTAAGCAAGCCCATGTTAATTTCTGCCCCGTAAAACAGGCAGTGCCTGAAAAGAGGCACTCTAGGTCCATTATGAAGGTGCTTCAACAAAAGTGTATAGAGACCCAGCATCCCCCTGTGGACCTCTTCTACACTGGGTACTGACTTCTCTGCAGTGTCCAAGGTGACTCATGATCTGTCAACATTCCAAGCAGTAAGACGGAAAAAGGGGCAAAACGGCAGTTGCTCCATTTTTAAGGACACATGTTCATCTTCCATCAACCAAAACACAACAGTATTGAGAAATGTCTTTGTTCTGGGAGTCATGTGACTATCTGACAAAGTTTCTATCACAATGTGATTGAGTGCACTGGTCACTTTTCTGTAGCTGTGATAAAAACACTGTTACCAAGGGAACTTATAAAAGGAAGAGTTTCTTTGGCTTACAATTCCAGAGGGATTAGAGTCCATAATGACTGGGAAGGCATGGCAGCAGGCGTGAACCAAGAGCACATCTTCTAGCAGGCACAGGAAGCAGAGAGTGACTGGAAATCTGGCAAGGCTTAAGAACTCTTAAAGTCTGCTCCCAATGACATGTTTCTTCCAGCAAGGCCACACCTCCTAAAACCTCCCAAAGCAATGATATCACCCGGTAACAAAATGTCCAAATACTTGGAGCCTATGGGGGACATTCTCATTCAAACCACCAGTAAGAACGGATATAGGAAGCTCTCTGTGCATCTCTCCCTACTGCTCCAGGTTTTCACTGATAAAATACCATAAACAATGAAACACAAGACTACCAGAATGACTTTTAGATGTTTGTTTTATTGGTATAAAACCAAACTATGGTGATAAGATTTTCTGGTCTGCCACTGTGGCATATGGAACTACATGGAAAGGTTATTCTTGGCAACTTACCTAATAGAGCAACTTTAGAGTACCAAAACAAAAATAGTTCTTGAATTTTTTATCAAATAAGTAAAAAGTCAGTAATATCTGTTACAGCTTCTGGGGAAACTGGTAAAGCCGAAACACAAAGCCTTTCCAAGCCATCTATTTGTCTCCTTTATCGAGAGAGAATAAAAAAATCAGGATTCTGCTAGTTCATCTACAAAGAGGCAGACATAGAACACCTTCAGACTCTTGTTGGTGTATCTCTTCTCAATCTCCCTATGCAGGAAGACGATTTCAAGTCGCCTTACACAGTGGCTACATAATCTAGTGCGATTCAGCCACAACTGGTTTGCTTGTGTCCGACACAAACCTCTCAATTCTTGATCTGTTGAGTACAAAGTGTCCTTTATCTAATATATTAAAAATTATCCCAGTATCATCTGAGAGCATCACTTAGAGCTACAAAACAGATTAGCTAAGGTTACTTTTGTTTAAAATATATATATATATCCCAAGTTTCCATTTTTCTGGAAAAGGTAAAACTCAAAAGTTACATACTATGAAAGCCACTTGAAATATGATGCTTTACTTAGATGACCCCAGATGAATGAGTGCCATGATTGTTGTGTAGCTGTGAAACAGATCATCATCCTTTACCTCATTACATTTCCTCAATATAAAGTTCCCAGTGACTATCCGGTCGCATCCAATCTCTCCATTTCCAAAGAAGCCAAATAAGGGAACACTAGGAAAAAACTTTCTAAATGCATCAGCCTCAACATTCCCCTTGGCTCTGTAATACTGAAAGCCCCGGCCAACACATGCGAACATGAAGCCAATTGTGTTCTGTTCAGGAATGTTGGCTGCTTTGAGGCGCTGCATGGCTGCCTCGGCAGTCTTCTCATCATTCACATCCTCGTTAAGGAGAACAGTGGCACTCTGGATTCGGTGCCCACTAAATGACAGTCCAACAACACCTGTGGCATCAATATCCAGAGGGTTCCTGAAAATCAAAATTAGAAAAGCATCAATAGATCATGAAACAAAATTTAAAGTATAAAAGAAAACTCCCTCCTGATTCACTGTGGGGCAAAGATCTGGCCACCTTTAGCAAGTGTAAGATGAAGCTGAGACTCACCCCCCAGATGAGAACCAGGATTAAAAATTAAGCTGTTAAAATTAACATACTTGGGGCTGGAGAGATGGCTCAGCGGTTAAGAACACTGTTCTTGCAGAAGACCTGGGTTCGAATCCCAGCACCCACATGGCAGCTAACAACTGTCTGTAACTCCAGTTCCAGGAGATCCAACAGTCTCTTCTGTCCTCTGCAGGCATTGCATGACACAGGTGCACTTACCTACATGCAGGCAATACACGCATACACATAAAATTTTTTTAAAAATTAAACAAACAAACAAACAAACAAAAAAACACACTAGGGGGCTGGAGAGATGGGTCAGCGGTTAAGAACACTGATTGCTCTTGCAGAGGACCAGGTTTGATTCCCAGCATCCGCATGGCAGCTACAAACCATCCTTAACTCCAGTTCCAGGGGAATCTGAAGCCCTCTTCTGATCTCCAAGGCACTACATGACACGGGTGCACTCACATACATGCAGGCAATACATTCATACACAAAATAAAAATAATAAATAAATAAATAACATACCAGAAATACAGAGGGCAGAACAAGAAAGGCAAGCATCTGCTCTTTTTCACCACACATACAAAGGGGCTGTGTAGTTCACAAAGACCTCAAAATTCTTCCTGGGTTACTAACAGGTACTGAGTATCTTCATAGCTCAGTGTCCCATGGATCCTTGCAATTTTGTGTATACAGACACCAAGACATTGGCCTTTTTTGTAGTGGTGGTGGACAAAAGCACTCTATCACTAAGTAGCATCTCCAAAATAGTATAATTTACATTGTGGCATCTTGCCCTCCCACCATCAGCCATCAAATTGTGAAAAAAGATGTATTAAAAATAAAACAGCTGGGTGTAGTGGCACACGCCTTTAATCCCAGTACTCGGGAGGCAGAGACGGGCGGATCTCTGTGAGTTCAAGGCCAACCTGGTCTACATAGTTCCAGGACAGCTGGGGCTACAGGGAGACCCGTCTCAAAAAGACCCCCCAAAAAATAAAAACAGAAGATAACTTTTAACTCTAGATAGTTTAGCTTTGATTATGGGTCTACTGTAAACAGGTTTGTTTACTATGCTTCCTGTTGAACCTGGAGTATGTCTTGAGTTGTTAAGAAATTTTTTTCTTGTTTGTATTTACTTTTAAAAAAATTGTGGGAGTGGGCTGAAGAGATGCACAGTGGTTAAGAGCACTGGTCCTCCTTCCAGAGGACCAAGTTCAGTTCCCAGCACCTATGTCAGGCAGCTCACAACTGCCTGTAACTCCAGCTCCAGGGGATCCAATGCTTCTGGTGTCTGAAAGCACGTGCACTCATATGGCACAAACACGTAATTTTAAATGAAATCTTTTAAAAATTGTTGTATTACACTTACTGTGTTTAGAGTGTGTGGGGATGGGTATGGGAGTGGGTGTGCACACAGAAGCATACACGTCCCACAGCAATCAGGGAGGTTAAGAGGACAACTTGTGGGAATTATTTCCCTCCTTCCCCTTTTGGGTCCTAGGGATCAAACTCCAGTTGTCCGCCTTGGTGTTAAGTGCCTTTACCTACTGAGCCATCTCACTAGCCATTATTGACTTTTTAAAAATGAAATACCTTGTCCTTAGGAAAAAAAATGCTGTGTCAGTAAGAGTTATAGAGCATATATAATGAATATGTCTGGAAGAAACATAGACCTCACATCCCTATCACATTTATCAACAAGATCTGGGTTAGCAAGGTTAAACTAAGACTAAGAATAACCAGTGGCAAATTGAGACAGAACCCTTTCTGAAGTCCTGCTCTATCACAGTCTTTGGGCTACAATTATATAATGTCAATCTCTTGACTCAATTATGTGCCTATCTTTGGGAGGGCTGGAGAAGGCTGGGTTATCTGAATAACATTAAAATAAGAACAGACTGCCACATGTGGTGATACACACCTTTAATCCCAGCACTTGGGAGGTAGAGGCAGGCACATTTCTGTTGGTTTGAGGCCAGCCTGGTTTAGCATTTAAGGTATAATAGCTTTAGGGAGTGTATTTTTCATAATAGATATAAAGAGCAGATGGTACACAAGCAGGCTAGAGTGGCAGATTTACAGGTATGAGTGAAGTATTTGCTTTTCAAAGGTAAACTGCACGTTAAATCACAATTGCTCCATGTTATGTGTAATTTAAAAGCAATAAAAGCAAAGATCTACAATTTTTGCTTTAAAAAGCCTTTCAAAAGATCTAGTACAGAACTGTTTAAAACATAGACCCAGGAATAGCAGTTAAGGTACTTAAAAAATGCTGGGGGTGGGAGGTGAGGGGGCTGTGACCAAAGATTAGGAAACTGCCATAGGTAGTTTTCCCAACCCCACCAGATTTCTAAACATTGAGCTTAGATAAGTAACTCTGAGAAATTGTCATAAAAAACACTTTGCTCATTACTTACTTAAAAACAAAACAAAAACGCAGCAATTGGGGGGGGGGGCTTTTAAGAGGCTGCATTTTTGGTCAAGAGAGAACAGTCTATGAGCCTCAGAGATCATACGTGAAAGGCTGAAGTTTGCTTCACAGACACAAGTTCTCAATCTTCAACCTTCATGTAACTATTTGGAAAGAATGTGCTTAAGGCCCCATTTCCAACCATAGGATTCTTTCTGCTAGCTAGCTAGTTGGTTGGATGTCTCAAAAGCTTTTTATTCGTTTGAGATGGGTCTTCTTGTAGCCCCAGGCAACCTGGATTTCACTATATAGACCAGGCTAACCTTGATTTCCTGTCTCTGCCTCCCAAGTTCTGGGATTAAAGACGTGTGCCGTCACACCCAGCTTGTCTCAGAAGACTTAGGCTTTCTGATGACCTCACAACAGCCCCTAATGTGTATAGCTTACATAGAGACAGACCCAGCACCCATCTATTCTGAACTCAAATTGCCTTACATACTAAGGGCCAACTGAAAATTGTTTAAAACAAGTTACTTCACCTCACCCTACCCTCTCCCCAGCCCCCTCTCCTTTGTCTTTTCGAGACAGGGTCTCCCTATAGCCCCAGCTGGACTGGAACTACGGTGTAGACCAGGCTGGCTTTGAACTCACAGAGATCCTCCTGCCTCTGCCTCCCAAGTGCTAGGATTAAAGGTGTGCACCACCATGCCTGGCTCCTTCCCCCGTTTTAAAAACCTAGTCTTCTTTCCTCTTGACAGCATGCTTGTTTGGTTTCTAACTGAACTTCTCCCAATTAGCAAATTAATTCTGTATTGAAACAAAGCTGTCTTTTCTTTTAACTTCATTGATGGTTTCTTGGTTTGTAGGAGTAACACCTTGGGGTCATAAGGAGTACCAGAGCTATGAAAGAAAATCACTGCTGAAAATCAATTTTTAAAAGTACATGAGTACAACTATGAAGCTCTTAAAGGACAATAAATATGCTTAGTTCTTTGACTGTAAGTAGAATTATGTGTAGCAAAACTCTTGGCTATAGCAAAATGGAATGAACTGTACATTAGCAATCCTTCAAATCTGCTTTTAAAAGCCCAAAGTAATGAGCACCTGAACTCATTTCCCTTCACCCATGGCAGAAATGCAAAGTACACCAGGCATACTTCTCACAAGTTAGTGAGGACAAGTTGTCCACCTGGCCTCCAGCCAAGATGATATTCATGTCGCTGAAAGTGCTGACTACTCGCTGCAGGTAATTACTGGCTCCCACCTTACAGCAGTTATAGCCAAAGACGAGGACCACACGGAGTTCAGGGTTGTCTAGAAGACCTGCAGAGATGTGGAAGACAATCTTAGAATAGGAATTACTTTATACATCCTGCAAAATAAAATGTTACTGCTATTGACTGGCACTCCTGAAGCTACTTAGTGCTGAAGCTGTCAGTTTTCCATTTTCTATAAACTTTAATACTAGTCAAGCTTAGTTGCAATTTTTCCATTAATAAAACCTCGATAGCTATTTGCAGATAATATAACACGTCACACAAACAAGTGGCTATATATAAGAGCGGCAGCCCTCAGTGGACCACGCAGGATGCATGGTAGTTCCACACGGGCTGACATCTGGAACAAAAGTGACACTGCTTTACACAGAACCACAGAATGGACAGCAGTGGGAATTTGAAAGCCCAAAGAAAATGGAGAAAGGGCATTAACATGTCTGAAGTGAGGTGACTGGTAGCCCCCGACAAGACACATCCCTATATAATCCCTGCATCTATGAGTGTGTGTGACCCTTATTTGGTAAAAGGATCTTTGAAAAAGCTCAAGGATCCTGAGAAGAGATCATCTGGATTATCAAATGGCCCTAGGTCCAATGACAAGTGTCCTTAAGAGGACAGAGGAGGCGGCAGTGTGAACACAGAAGCAAGAAGGCGAGAAATGCCAGCAGTCACTAGAAGCAGGAGATGAAGAACAGTCTCCCCTCTGGAGTCTGCAGAGGGCCTAAGGCCCTACTGATACTTGGATTACAGACTTTTGGTCTCCTGGATAGAAGAGAATAAACTTGTGTTTCAGCCAAAAAATCAGTGGTAATTTTACAGCAGCTTCAGGAAACTACTATACCACAGAAACACAGACTCCGCCCACCTACTCCTAGGGCAGGAAGTGGCAGAGAAGATGGACTGGCCATTGGAAGCACACCCCAAAGAAGTTTGATTCAATGGCAGGATGTCTAAAAATCAGGTAGCAGAGCTTGGAGCCACTGTGATCCACTTCCCAGAGCTCCCAGGTTTTCACCTGAACCTGACACTTTGTTTACAGAGCATCCCTTTGAAACCGACTAGCAGTACACCAAACAGAGGTGGCTTCTGGGACAAGAAGAAGACCCAACATCTAACTACATTTGTTTCCATTTAACTCAGCCACATGGCTTCCCTCTTGATAGACAAAAGGTATGGTTATCAGAAACAAGGCTCATGCAAGAAGATTGAGAGTACAGAGAGACAGGAGAATTATGGGGACAAAGGAAGGAAAAGGAGCCCTTCACTCCAGAAGGCTTGAAGCCTCTCACCAAGAATTCCAGCATACTTAGCATCTGCTCTGAAGGCTGCCAACATAGAATGCTTCTTTTATAGAGAAATATTTTCAAATAAGACTGTTAACATAGTAATAACCCAGGCTTAATGCCTAAGCTCATTTAATTTCAGACAAGGCTTCACTCTCCAGGATATTTTCTGAAAAAACTCATCAACAAAACTGGCAACTTTTATTTACAGTAAAGATATCCTAATTCCCTGCATCTTCACAAACTAGTTTTATCAAATGTAACTGAGTCCAGTACACAGGAAACATTCTGTAATTCCTTTAAATTTCTTAGCAATCCTTAAGAGATGGTAACTTCAAAACCTACACAGAACTATTGAAAAGACTGATGTGTGACTCTGAGAACCCCACATCTACTTTCCATGAATGCCTCTCAACCCCATGCCTAAATTTGTATTAAAACCTCCTTTTAATAAACTCCAACTCTGCTTCACACTGGCTCATCCTACAATTGTTTTTTTGTGATGAAAGCAAAGATCCAATGGTACCTGGATAGAGAGCTACTTCCTAAGCTGCAGGCCACAGCAGGCAGCTGTCTCCATCCCTACTGCCCCTGCAATATGACCAATTACTAACATAAATAATAATTTAGTCTAGAATCTGCCTCTGGGCCATTTCTAATTCTCCATATAGGATTTGCAAAGAGAAAAGAATAACAGTATTTCATAAAACCATGTACACCAAACCATTACTAAAGTGTCTTTTATTCCCCTCTTATAGGCTAGCCTAGCAAATTGAGAATATCATTCTGTTTTGTTGAACAAATTTCAGAGTGAGAAGTCGTCTCTGGGATCAAGTCGTTTTTATTTTACAAGATTGTTAATTCCAGAGAACTGACTAGCGTGGGACAATGATGTGGCTATTTATTCATAAGAGGTTAGGGTGAAGAGCAACCAAGGAAGATACCTGACATCAACCTTTGGCCTCCACATATACATACAACATGAGGGAAGGGCAGGAGGAAGGAAGGGAGAAGGAAGTCATTAGGAACCTCCTTCCTGAGAAATGTCAATAAAGTCTTCACTAAGCACAGGGAGGATGTGATAGTAACATTTTCTCAGTACCAACCCAGGACAGTGACCACACTGAAGTTGAGACCCTCACCTTCAGTGAGTTCCTTCCTATCTTCCTAGCATATCCATGGTTATTCACTCCGCCTGCTCTGCTGGCTGGCAGGTCTAAGAAGCAAGGATGGTGTCGTCACATACACTGACTTACACTCAGCTTGCAGTTTTTTCAACGAATTGGCTTTTTATGAAACTTCAGAAATAGTTTTGCTTTTACTCCTTAAAATTAAAATTGGTTCATTCCACAAGCTAACGTTAACAAAGAATACTACACAGACCTTAGAACAACCTCATTTCTTTTCATGTACCATTTGGGAAAGATTTCTCCAAAGAGTACTACAAGATGTGTCTATCTGACTGGGGATTCACAAGGTGCTCCAGGGGGACAGACTGTGGTCAGCTACTACTGCCCAGAGTCACCATATCACAACTCCAGAACACAAACAAGATTTAATCATCTACCTATACTAAAACCTAAAAACAAGCTCTCTCAAAGGGGTCCATTTTCTTCTCTGGACCATGCTGAGTTTCTGTCTCCTATGTGTAAAGTTCAGAAGTCACCACTCAGTCCCCAGGCTCCTCCTCAGGTCTGATCACCTGCCTGTCTCCCTGGTTCCCTACTCTCATACCTCTGTGTTGCTGCATGCTTTAGTCAGTCCTTTAGTCCTCAGGCCTCTACAGGTTATTTCCACTCTACAGATGAGGAAACTTGCACCAAAGAGCTAGAAAGTAGCAGAAGTAGGGCAGGTACAAGTCTGCGTTTTTGTTTTTGTTGAGAGGGGCTTCTGTGTGTTTGCATGTTCATGTGTTTGTAAGCACACGTGTGAGTGTGTATGTGTGTGGAGGCTAGGGGCTGATGTTGGGTGTCTTCTTTGCTTACTTTGGGGAGCCCTGTTTGTACCTCTGAAGTGCTGGGATTAAAGACGGGTTGCCAGGCCTACCTGACTTTTATGTGCATGCTTGGGATCCAAACTCCAGTCCCCATGCTACTTTGACAAGCCATTTATCCACTAAGCCACCTCCTCAGCACAACATGCTTTCTTCATAGTATATTACAGGGCTAGGATGGCTATACTGAGAGCTTGGCTTGTGTGCAGACTCCCAGCTCTGGCTGGTCTTACTACTCTGTTCTGTCCCCTTCCACCAACCACTCTGTTTATACTGTTGACAGCTGCAGAAGCCAGGCTCAATGTACATGCCTTCTCTGATCAATAAACCATACTTTTCCTTTACTTGTCACACCAATCTTTATTCTTGGTCTTTAAGTTTGGGCAAGTTTCTTAACTTTTCCAAATCTGTTTCCTCATCTACAACCTGCAGAGGTGCAAGAATGAAATGACTGACTCACCTAAGCATTCAGCAGCATGGAAGCACAGTAAGTAGGGAACTGACTACAAGAAATTAGCAAACGAGCAGATCCACATGCCGCTTCAAATAAAGGCTTATTTCTTCGAGCTCGCTGACTTATGCACTTGAGGTATCAGCACAGAAGAGCTTTTATGACAACAGTGATAATGAGTGAAATAAGCCCCACAGTTCATTCTCAGATGCAGCTGATAAAAGACCTTCATGCTGCTTTGTCCCTTACTGTAACAAGCAAGCTTCCCATCAAAGCCCAGACACCAGACGTCCTACTCACTAGCTCTTCAAGTTTAGCCACACCTGTCTGAGAGGTGCTGGTAAAACCCTGGCTGTAGACCGCTGTAACTAGTTCAGCTTCAAGTTTACCATCCTATTCCTAGCTTCCATTAGTCTACTGAACCCAACATGTTTCTTCTAAAAACTTGGATAACAAATGGTTATTAGTTGTATTTTTAAAAACTTCAAAAATTTTTCAACTTTAAATAACAAAAATAAGGCAAAATGACAAGAACCTATTGAAAGATCAAGAGTGTCTTCAAAATTCATAAATATAAACAAATGTATCAACAGTACTTATAGAAAATTTTGACCTCTGGTCTTCTAGGACTTTATGACAAATAATTTGAAACCAATTCTACCAAAAATGCACTGTACCAGCCTCTTGTGGCAAGCCCTAGCACCAGTAGGAGGTATACATAATTCAGTTTCTCCCAGAGCCTCTAAAAGCCACTAACTAGCCAGAATGAAAACAGAACAAAGTTAATCAACAAAATGAGCAATTAATGATACAGAGTAACTTACCTACTTCAGTAAGTTGATGTCTTTCTAGTATTAAATTTTTTGGATCCTTAATAAAATGAAAGGGCTGAATTTTTATTCCTTCTATTTGAGGGAATAATAATGCAAAACCAGATTCTCCAATTTCTATTTCCTGAGGTCGATTGCTACCTGATCCCATTGGAGTCACTAGGGAAAAATGGCACAAAAGACATTCAGTACACACTGAATTTACTAACAATGTAACGCAGCCGATCCCACCCTCCTAAACTGCAGTTCAGTCACTAGACAAACATCCAGAGTAAACAAAGGGTGTACTGTCAGATTTGTTTCATACTTTAAAATATGTTCAGAATGAAAGTGTTTTCATAAACAAAAACAAAATAAGTGTGCAAGAGTATTTTCAGTCTGTGAATCTAGATGAAGAAGACAAGGCAGAGACGGTACTAGACACGTAAGTTTCCAGGTTTAGTTTTGTTGTTTGTTTGGGTTTGCTTGTTTGTTTTGAGTCAGTCTCCCTATAGTGCCAGCTAGCCTGGAATTTGCTATGCAGACCAGACTGGCCTCAGAGAGAGCCACCTGCCTGCCTCTGCCTCTCCAGCACTGGCCCTAATTTTTTGAAATAATAAATTATTACTCTGGTAAAAAAGAAAAATACTCCTTTAAAAAAAACTGGTAAGTTTCTAAAAAACCCAAAGCAGGGCAAAATGGATCAATGGATCAGAATAAAACCCAAAGTCAGGCTCATACACATTACTAAAGGTCAGCAATCAACGAGTGGGACCTAATTACACTAAAATAAGCTAATGAGTAAAGAAAAGAACAATGCTTATGGAATAGCTAAGTAAATATACAGAAGGAAAAAAAAAGTTTCAAACCCCTACATTACAACATACACAAGTTAAGCTGCAGAACTAAATATTACAGCTAAAACTACACAGTTTAAAGAAGACATAAAAAAAATATCTTATGACTATGGGGTAGACAGATATCTTAGGACATAAAAATTACATAAGAGGGGGCTAGAGAGATGGCAGTTACAAGCACCGACTGCGCTTGCAGACAACCCAGGTTCAATTCCCAGCACCCACATGACAGCTAACAACCAGTATAACTCCAGTTCCAGGGGATCTGATGTCTTCTTCTGACCTCCTCAGACACTGCACGACATGGGTGTACTTATACCCATGCAGGCATAACACTCATACACAGTATGATAATAAATAAAAATTTTTAAAAATTACATTAAAGAAAAGAATGATAAAACTGATTTCACCAAAAGAAAGTTTTCTGCTCAAAAGGCGCCGGGCACAGTGGTGTGTGTCTTTAATCCCAGCACTCAGAAGGCAGACTCTGAGGTCAAGATCAAGGCCAGCCTGGTCTACATAGTGAGTTCCAGGCCAGCTGGGGCTGGAGGGAGAACCTGTCTCAAAAAGACCAAAAAAAAGAAAAAGAAGAAGAATGACAAGACACAGGCTAGGAGAAAGGAGAAAGTACTTACATGTACACCTGTTAAAGGACTTGGAACACATAAAGAACACTTCTACAATTTAGTAGTAAACAAACATTCTAAGAAAAAATGCTCTAAGACATTTTGGAGCTAGATGTGGTGGTGCACCCCTTTAATCCCAGCACTCGGGAGGGAGGCAGAGGCAGGTGGATCTCAGTGAGTTCAAGGCCAGCTGGGGCTACAGGGAGACCCTGTCTCAAAAAAAAAAAAAAAAAAAAAAAGACATTTCACAAAAGACAGTATACAAATAGCCAATGAACACAAAAGGGTGTTTAGCATAATTAGTCATTTGAGAAATTCAAAGAAAAACAATCCAAAGAAATATCTTCATATCCACTACACTGGCTATAATTCAAAAGTCATGACAGCTAGCAAAAATACACAGCAACTAGAACCTTCTAGCATTGCTGGTTGAGTATAGGAGGAAAGAAATTTGTGAAAACTGACAGTTTCTTTTTAAGTTAAATATACATCAATGCCAAGACCCAGAAATTCACTTCTTGATAATTAAGAGAAATTAAAGACACAAAAGTAACTGTCTTAACAGCTTCATTTACAACATCTATCAAAAATGAGAATGGAAAAATACAAGTCTTATTTATATATAACAGGATGACTCAAAAGCTTAAATGAAGAGCTGGAAAGAAGGCTCAATTGTAAAGTACCTGCCACACAAACATGAAGACCCTCAGCACAAACTCAAAAAGCCAGGCACTGGGGGAGGCAGAGACAGGCAGATCCCTGGAGCGCACTGGCCATACTGACATCTAGCCAAAGATGACGAGGGACAGAAGACACCTGACATCAACCTCTGACCTCCGCGTGCATATAAGTACGTGGGTACACACCCCCGCATGCACACATGCATACCCATACCCACACACAAAGAAATGACTGATATATATGTAAAATAAATAAATCTCAAAAACATGTTATTTATATTGAGTAAAGAGTCAAAACACAAAAAGACTATCCATTTATATGGCAGTGACAAGTCAAAACTAAGTTACATCACAGAAATCAGAACAGGGATTCTGGCAGGGATTACCAAGAGAAAGGAAAGGGAAGGAACTAGCCAGGCTCAAAAAAGCACTGACTGTGAGGAGCAGAGCCACTCAGTCCTGAAATAAGACGCTGAAAACTCAAGTCAAAGCTGCTTCAGATAAAGGTAGTGGCAGAAGAAAGGCTCCAATGCTCTCCCACTCATAGGAGGTCACGGAGAGCAGGACTGCCACCCACGGTTGGCCCTCCTTTCTTTCTATCCATGCAGACGTTTTTTTAAATAGTGTGTGTGTGTGTGTGTGTGCACACGCGCGCGTGTGTGTGTTTATGTGTATGTGTGTATTGCCTACATGTAGGTAAGTGTACCCGTGTCGTGTAATGCCCGCGGAGCACAGAAGAGGCTGTTGGATCCCCTGGAACTGGAGTTGTGGACAGCTATTAGCTGCCATGTGGGTGCTGGCATTCGAACCCAGGTCTTCTGCAAGAACAGCCAGTGTTCTTAACTGCTGAGCCATCTCTCCAGCCCCTCCATGTAGACATTTTTAAAAGAAGAAACTCAGCTGTATTTGCGGAGAGTCACAGTGGATGTATAGGGAAGACCAAGAAAATGATGAGAGCTATGACTATATAAGCATCTGAGAGTAACCAGTAATGATAAAAATGCTACCAGCCACTTTAAAAACAATTCAAAAGTTTGAAGAAAACCATGGCCTTTTAATAGTCCAACAAGAAATGTATAAGCAAGTAAATACAATAGTTCACAGGTAAGGAGCTAGTGGTGGGAGAGATTAAACAGTCCCTCCCAAAGTATGTTTACCCTATTCATTTGAAACACTTTGTGCTCTACTGTACAAGACTCTTAAGTCTCTTAAGTCCTTCAGGGATGGGGAGTAGTTTAGTGATAGGGGTGCTTACCTAGTATGTGCAAGGTTCTGGCTTGGGCCCCAGAAAATAATAGCGAACATTAGCTTACTGCATGATTTGTCCTAAATACTATAGATGTGTAAAGTCATTTCTTCTTCATAACCCTTCAAGGTATTAATACTATCATCCTATTCAGTCATGAGGAAGTTGAAGCCCCATGATATCAGGGAACTTGCCCAAAGCCACACAGACACTAGTGGAACAGCTGTACTCCCAATCCAGATATCTTCACCACTGCACCATTGCTGCGCCAAAAAAACCCCAATCAAAATAGCAACAGCAAAAATTCACCATCAGCAATCCGTCATGGGAAAGAGTACAACCTCACAGTGGCAGCATGCAGAAAATAAGTTTCTAACTAAGACTCATTGAAGCTTATGACACTAAATTGCCCCTACCTGCAAGAAACAGGATTGAGTAAACTGACTAGACTCTGAAAATGGCTGCAAATACTTCCTACTTTAAAGCAGGTAAAATAAGGTCTTTTCCCTCCTATGAATGGCTAAGGGGAAGCATGGATTGCATCAGCCCTAGGCATCCTTAAGATCTAAAATACTAACCGCAACAACTTGACAAATATTAAGATCAATGTAACTGTAGCAAGTGTGATTGACTTTATTGTATTTTAGATGACCAGCAATGTAAATGTAGTTTTTAGCTATAAATAATTCACCAATCTATGGAACCCTACACATTAAAGAGAAAATCAAGTTGTTCGTTTCTCTCACCTATAATCCCTGGGGTCACAATCCCAAGCACTTGACACTGTTTCGGGAATAGCTTCTCAAGGGCAAATGCTGTTTCCATAGTAGTTCTTTTCCTTGCTGTAACAATATAGTAGTACATCATTAAATATCATCCATTTAAGATCAGATCACAATGTACAAATCTGACATCAAAGCACTTTACATGGCAAGGGCTGTAGTTCAGATGGTAGAGTGCAGGCCTAGCATGCAAGACGCTTTAGGTCCATCATTGCATAAACCAGACATGGTGGTACATGCCTGTAATCCTTGAAGGTGGAGGCAGAAGAATCAGGAGTTCAAGGTCACCCTTGGCTACATAGTAAGTTCAAAAAGGCACTTTATGAAGTCTGAACATTTTGATTAAAATTAAGAGGTTTCCTCATTTTGGCTTCTGTTTTGTATTTCAAATTCTAAACCTAACCTTTGTCATCACTAGTTTGCCTCTGCCCATGTTCACATGCTACTTTTGCCAAATGGCATCAAATTTAGCAGCAGAGTTAATCTGAGATGTGCTATTTATTCCACCTTTGTTTTCAGCTGATGTCACAGTGTAACTACTACTTGATGTCAGTAAGATTCAAATCAGACAATGAGAAGCCACTGTTCAAGTCAAACTTGGCCGCAATGTAACCATCTTGGATTCCTAGTCTGTATTTTCCCTTAAGCCAAAAATACACCAACTATACACCTAACTTTGGTAAATGGAACCTCATAATATAATATATATTAATAGGCTTGTATAACCAAAGTCAGGCCTCCTGTTTTAATACAGTGCCTGAGGACTCCAAAATGAGAAAAATATCTTTCTAAAAATCTCGTTTCCGTTGTACGGTGGTTTAGAACCCAACGTGAAGCACAAAGCACACTTCAAGGTCAAAACCAGACACAGGCAAGGTGAGCTAAGTCAGAGCAGCAGCTAAAAGCCTCAGAAGGGCACCAACGCTCAGGACCAGAACAATTATCAAAATGGCACAGACGTAAAAAACAGCAACAACAAAAACCCAACCTTCTCTCTGAAAGTTACCTCTTTTATGGCCACGGCACTCTTCCAAGCTGATGAAAGTTTCAGAATCAGCCATGTAGAGAACTGTCCTGGGTAAGATGTGAACATTCTGCAAAGAAAGAAAGAATTAGATCCATTAGTCTGTGAATGTTTTTCTGCTCCCCAAGTGTCTAATCCTCCACTGAGCCCACCCACGTCTAGTGTGCTTCCCTCCTAACATTTTCAGTTTATTTATTGAGCACCCATTATTTTTCCAAGCCAAATTTAACTCAGCCTTCAAGAAGGTCATTTTCGCCAGCCATGGTGGTGCACCCCTTTACTCCTAGCACCTGGGGGACAGAGGCAGGTAGAGCTGTAAGATTAAGGCCAGCCTAGTCTACATAGTGAGTTCCAGACCACAAACAAAAAAACCAAATTAAGCTGGTTTTCATAATGCTCATCTCATCTTTTAGAACAGATACATGAAGGACTAGCAAACCATGCCTCTTGCCTGACTGGAACAGGCATCACAGTAACAGAGGCTTCTCAACAGAGGCTGCCTATCAAATCAAGAACTCCAGGTTTTCACTCCAGCTTTACCTACTAGTTTCCCAAGAAGCCAGCTTATTTTCATCAGACCCACATACCCATGTAGGTTCCCTTGCAACTCAACCAACTTAAAACCGCTTCCTTATAGGCACCGTAGTGCCACCCACTCTTCAATATCAGCTCCTAGGTGCCACACCCTTGGTACCTGGGACCTCACGAATGACCTGTCATTCTTATTTATGATTTGTCTCCACTTTTAAGTAGGGCTTCTTCAGACTTTGTTCACTTTCCACTAAGCCTCACATCACACACAAGTACCAAAGCGGCTGAATTAAATGAAAAAGATTAAGAGATTTCAAGTATTTGTACTATCAGAATGGAATAAAGTATATGATATAGAGCAAAGCTTCATCATCATTGCTGGTTAGAAGAAAAAATTTTGATGCACTGTGATCTGGAGAATCCTTAAATGCTGCAGAGTAGATTCTAGATAAACTCAGAAAAGATGAAGTGGCATGGTAACTTATGGTGTTGTGGGCTAGATAAGACCTACAGATATAAATGTTCCACATGACACTTTAAAAGTATAATTACCTACAAAGAGCTAAAACTCCAGAGAATGTTTATATACTTCCAAACATCCTTCTGATAAAACACTAGCAATACTCAGGCTAAATGCCCTTCGACAAGAGCTAAACAGAGACTTGCCTGAACCCTACAACTCCACTGAAACTTGGGACCCAGTTTCTGAGCCATTCAGTTTCTAATGTCTGCTGAATAAAGAGGAGAGCTCAAGAGTTACGCCTAGTGCCGACTCTGCCATAAGCCAGCAGAGAAAGTGTCAATGAAGCTTTTAGGCCCTGGCTTTCCTATGTTTAAACAAATACTAGACTTGATTCATCTTTTAATATTTTATTCTTTTATTTTGCCTCCATGTATTTAAGTGCATCCATGCAGTGCCTGCACAGGCCAGAAGAGGGCATCTAATCCCCCGGAACTGGAATTAAGGAAGACTATGGCTGCCGGGAAACTATCCCAGGTCCTCTCTCTAAGAGAAGCTAGTGCTCTTAACCCTGCTGAGCTGAGCCATCTCGCCAGCTCCCACCCTCTTTTTCAACGGAATTCGGTTTTGTTTTGTCCTCTCTGAAATTTCCATTTCCATCATGGCCTTGTCTATCAGGGGGAAGAAAAGCCCCATGTTATGCTACAGAATTCAAGTACACATGCACTCATGAAGGTGGTAGGGCACCTGCTTCTCCAGTTTTTTGGCTCCAATAGAATATACTGTGAATACCAGCATAGTTAGGAGCCACTGGTAAAGTGGATTCGTCAGTAATCGTCATTAATCATATAAATGGACTCAAAGACAAAAACCACACCGTCATCTCAATAGAGGCAGAAAGCCGGGCATGGTGGTGCATACCTTTAATCCCAGCACTTGGGAGGCAGAGGTAGGCAGATCTTTGTGAGTTCAAGGCCAGCCTGGTCTACATAGTGAGTTCCAAGACAGCTGGGGCTACAGGGAGACCCTGTCTCAAAAAGACCAAAAAAAAAAAAAAGATGCAGAAAAGGCTTTAGACAAAATGCAGCACGTATTTATGTTCAAAGTCCTAAAGGGAACTGGACTGGAGGGAACATGCCTCAACATAATTAAAGCTATATACAACAAACCCACAGCTAACATCATTCTAAATGGAGAAAAACTGGAAGCATTCCCATTAAAATCAGGAACCAGACAAGGATGTCCACTATCTCCACTCCTTTTCAACATAGAGAAAGAAATTAAAGGAGTATTAATTGGAAAAGAGGTCAAACTATCACTTTTTGCAAATTATATGATAACTATACCTAAGAGATCCCAAAAGTTCCACCAAAAAACTCCTAGAACTGATCAACATTTTAAGAGTGGCAGGTTATAAAATCAATTTACAAAAATCAGTAGCCTTTCTATACACCAATAATGAGCAATTGGAGAAAGAATACAGGGAAATGCTCCCATTCACTATTGCATATAGCAAAAAAAAAAACTCGGAATAAACCTGACCAAAAACACCAAAGATCTCTACAATGAAAATTTTAAATCGTTAAAGAGAGATTGAGGAAGACACTAGGAGATGGAAGGGCCTCCCATGCTCATGGATTGGAAGAATTAATATTGTGAAAATGACCATCCTAACCAAAAGCAATATATAGATTCAAGGCAATCCCAATCAAAATCCCCATGACATGCATCACAGAATTAGAAAAAAAAATCCTTAAATTCATATGGAAGCTCAAAAGACCCCGGATAGCCAAAGCAACCGGGAGCACAAAGAGCCAATGCTGGGGGGATTACTATACCAGATCTCAAAGTATACTGCAGAGCTATAGTCATAAAAACAGCATGGTACTGGCAAAAAAAATAGAGACATAGATCAATGGAACATCTTTGAAGATCCAAACCCAATTTATTGTGCAGTCCAACTGGCCTAGAACTCACAATTTTCCTGTCCCATCCTTCTGCTGGAGTAGGGTTGGCAGGAGCCTGGTATGAGTAGGTTAGGTAATACCCTTCCACAAGTGGCTTTTTCACTCTACCACATGTCGGGGGGAGGTTTAGAATCAGACCTTTGCATGTGGTCGGAGTCACCTTGACCTACTTATCCATCTCACTGGCCCTTTTGAAAAAAACTCCTATATAACATCCAGAATATATAAAGAACTCAGAAAACAGAGAAGCAAGAAACCAAATGATCCAATTAAAAGATGTGCTAAAGATCTAAACAGAGAGTTCTCAAAAGAAGAAATAAAGATGACTAAGAAACATCTCAAAAAGTGTTCAACATGGCTAGTAATTAGGGAAATGCAAATTAAAACCACCCTAAGATATCACCTTACCCCAAAGAGACTGGCTAGGATCAAGAGAACAAATGATACCAAATGCTGGTGAGGATGTGGAGAAAGGGGAATGCTCATTCACTGCTGGTGGGATTGCAAACTTCTGCAATCTCTATGGAAAACAGTGCGGAGAACTCTTAAAAAACTAAAAACAAACTTACCATATGACCCGGTTATACCACTCCTTGGCATATACCCAAAAGACTCATCCTATTGTAGAGACACTTGTACAACCATGTTTGTTGCTGCTCTTTTCACAATAGCTAAGAGATGGAAGCAACCTAAGTGTCCCTCAACTGACGAGTGGTTAACAAAAATGTGGTATATTTACACAGTGGAGTTCTATTCAGCAATAAAGAAAGATGAAATAACGAAATTTGCAGGTAAATGGATGGATCTAGAAACTGTTATGCTAAGTAAAGTAACACAGACTCAGAAAAACAAACGACGTTATGTTCTCCCTCACATGTGGATCCTTGCACCAAGTCCTTTTAAACTCCAGGTCCTTTTAATAAGATGATGCTATACAGCAGTCCCTTCTGCATGAAATAACTACCATCATCATGACTTCAGCTGAGCCTGATCACTAATTGATGGTTGTGCTCATTCATTAAAGGAGTGTCAAGCAAGGTCAATGGACCCTCACTGGACTATACAGCCACTCTTCCCAGCCAACTGTACGTAATTTGGCCCTAATCATACATGGCCTCCTGGATTTTGGAAAGACTAAAGTATACAATCTTGGGAAGGCTAGGAAGAGAAGGTATGACCCATGCTGGGTAAAGGCTTTCCAGTGTGTATACCCTCAGGTCATACATATGCCTCAGCAATCCCTCAGTAAGTATGCTCAATAAATTCATTGGTTCCCCAGTAAAACTGTAATCAAACATTGACTTGACACTAGAACCTTAAAAGGGAATAAGCATTGCTTAGCATCCCCAGAAAAAGAAGTCTCACAGCATGGAAAATTTATTAATGCTATTATGTCTCAATTTTTTTTAAATAAAGAAAATGAAAATGTAAAAGATGTTAAAAGGGTATGGGAATGGAGATATTTTCCAAAACAGACAGAAAAAATGAGAAAGCCTAAACAAGTGATTAAGGTCTGTGTAGGTTTGTTATGATATATAAAGGATGAGACAAAAATAATATATACATAATCTTAAAATTTCTGTGGTCATAGTTTAGTCAATTAGTTTAGGAACAAAATATTTATCTAGTCAAGGTTTATCTGAGAATACCTGGTTGTTTACCCAAGCCTTACCTACATAGCACACGGTAATTAAAAAGACCAGACTGTTGAAACTAATCTTACTGGATGTTGAACAGCCATAGTTTGAGGCCTATACTAATGTGGTCAGAGGGACCTAAAGGCCAGTTTTTGCCCCTTGCCCTCCAAGGTCAACTGAGTTCCAGGGGACTAGGGAATATCTCTCAAAATGTCCTGTAACTGTGGTGAGTCACCTGTCCTCTTGTTCAGATAGGTCTGAACCAGTGTCCAGTCTACAAAGAGGAGAGTCAACTCAGAGGAAACATCTCAGTCATGCTTCCAAGTGAAGCCAGACATGGCCGAGCAGGACCTTTGACTTATCTTCACATAGATGGAACTGGTAAAATGAAGGAGCCAGGAGTGCCTTCCAAGCTCATGTGATCCCTGAGGAACAGACAGATCCGCAAATGACCTTAAGTGTAAAAATAAATTGATTTATTTGGGCCAACTGTATGGTCTTAAACACCCAAAGGAAAGTATAACCAAAGAGTACAGTCATCAGTGTATTTCTTTGAGTTCAAAGGATTATACTTCTCAGACATTAGGGTTAAGTCTATATAAAGTTATTTATATAATTATTTCTCATCAATGATTTTGTTCCTAACCAGAAAGTGCTGCTCAGTAAGACTTCAAATCTTGGTCTCCAATACTGTAATGCCCACCTGTAGCTAAGGGAGACAACCAGCTATTGTTTTAAAATGATGGCCAAATTTGTTTTCTCTCCCTATCCAGAAGCCTTTGAGAAGGAACTGACACTGATTCTAACCACTCCAACAGTTATCAAAATACCTGAAAGCAAATCCTGAATCCATCACTCTAGAGTCCAGTCTTGGCAGACAAAAGAAAATTGAGGAGGAACCCAATAGAGGGATGCTTTTGGAAGCCCTTGTCAAGAAATCCCAATGGACTCTCATATGAACATTTGAAAATTGCCCTCTTCTGACTTGTTTCTAGTTCCCTGTCTAGAACTTGCCTTTACTTCTCCCTCACATCTCCTATTTAGGATTCCAGGACTTTGTTTTCCCCCAGAGATAAGAGTTATGCAATTTGGGAGTCTTTTAGATAGAACTCAAGGGGTTCTCCAATTGCCTCACACTGTGTTCCTGTTCAGCACGGAAGAAGCCAGAGTGGTCTGCATTCTGATTCCCTATTGGCAATTTGGGTAACCCCTTCAGAAGATGTTGTGGTAAGAATAGGAGATAGGAATTCACTAGGCAGTTAGGGTAAAAAGACCCCAAAGAAAAGTAGCCAGTTTCTTGGCTAAAAGTCAAAATGTCCTTGGGCCTCTTAACAACATACTCCATTCATATTATCCAAAAATGTCAAAAATATTTGAGGCCTTTTATCTAATCCTTAAAAGATTTTAGGGTTACCTCTTCAGAGGGGGGAATGTTAGAGTAGCCAAAAGCCCCATAAAAAATAAATAAATAAAAGAGGAAAAAGTAGATGAAGTTATCAAAAAAGAGAGATGAGGATATGGGAGGAGTTGGAGGGGAGGGAGTGGGCATGGATTTGATCAAAATACCTTATATACATGTATGAAATTCTCAATAATTTATTTAAAAAATGGTGATATTTGAAAGTTTTAAAATTAATCTAGGATCAAAGTACAACTGAAAAGGTATGAGCAACTCCAACTGCACAGAGGTGGCGGTGAGGCCACAGGTGGTTTGTGGGCAAGGCTGATATGCAGACAGGTGGGATGCTTGCGTGCTCGGCTGGCGACTGGGGTTGGCCATCTTCCCCTTAGGAGTCTTTCATTACTGACACCCACCACCAATTGTTCCTTCTCCCTTCCCAATTCTCCCTAGAATCAGGGACAGTGATAAGCCTCAATATGAAATGCCCTCACTGCAATATAAAGCAGCTGAGACCACATGGCATACACTCACAGACACAGATTTATACACATAAATAAAACATAAAAACAGAATCTTTAAGAACATTTTTTAGTTAAGGAGAAAACCTAAGCAAAGGCAGCATGAAACAGAAGACATCGCATTTGGGGCAGCGCTTTAAAACTCAAACATAAAAATAAAAACCAGCCCAGGTGTGGTGGTGCACGCCTTTAATCCCGACACTCAGGAGGCAGAGGCAGCTGGATCTCTGTGAGTTCAAGGCCAGCCTGGTCTACATAGTGAGTTCCAGGACAGCTGGGGATACAGGGAGACCCTGTCTCAAAAAGACCAAAGGAAAAAAAAAAAGCCAGGGCTGGAGAAATGGCTCCGCATTTAAGAATGCTTGCTGCTCTTTCAGAAGACTGGAGCTGAGATCCCAGCCTGGAGTCAAGTGGTTCACAACTGCTTGTAATTTCAGCTCCAGAAGATGTGACATCCTCTTCTGGCCCTATTGGACACCTGCATGCACAAGTGCGTATACTAACAGAGACACACACATACATAAATAATAAATTAAATCTTTAAAAAAGAGAGCCAGGTTCCCCATTGTCCAAAGGAAGTACAAATATGAACAGGGAGAAAACCAAACAGAATCTTAAGTTGGACTGCATGTACCTATGAGAACTCATGAGTTTCCATATACTGACAGAAATATAGTTCTGGATACATACATGCATATGCATGTACAGTCAGCTCTCTCACTGCATCCCTGAGTTGTGCATTCAGGGATTCAAATGTAACTAGAAAATACTTGGGGGGGGGGGGATTCTGTTATCTGTACTGAGTATGTACAAACTTTTTTCTTGCCATCATTCCCTAAAATATATAGTATGTTTAAACATTTACTTTGTATTGGGTATAAGTATTACAAGATTTTTTGAAACTTAAATATAAGGGTGGATTATATAGGCTATATGTAAATTCCATGCCACTTTATATAAGGGATTTGAGCATCTGTGGATTTCAATACAGGGGAATCAGTACCTTGAAGACATCAAAGAACTGCATATATGTACACACATTCCCTGGCTCTGCCCATTGACTGGACTGTGGGGAGGAAACTCTGAAAGAGCAAGGAGTATGCTGAAGAAGTCCCGGGTCTTTGAAGCTCACCATTCTCCACTAAAAACCCCAGTCTTGGAGATATCATTAACTTCAGGAATGAAATACAGACTCAAAACATCTGGTGCCAAAAGGCAAAGTACTCAGCAATGACAGGATGATTGCTAAAAGACACTGACACTGGCCTGAGGGCTCAACAGCCAAACTGGAGACAGTCTGAGCACCCACAGAAATACCGACAGTAACAGATAAACCCCTGGATAAGAAACCAAGAGCATATGCATATATAGGTGAACAAACTGAAAGAGAACACTGTTTCAAAGCTGCTCTCCACAAATATTTATTGTAACTGGGCAGTAATTTTGTGGGAGGTTTCTGGCAGACACAAAAGATCAAGTAATTTAAAGTAATCCCACCAGTAATGGGACAAATGGGCCACCTGGAGAACAGCATTACATGCTCTGTGCTGTTCCCAACAAAGATGCAGAATCTAACAAACCCCATTCACAACCAATTTGTGGATGTTCTACAAAGTAAAGGCCTCAATTTTCTTAGGTGCCAAGGTTAGGAATGTGAAGGAAAGCTGAAGAAACTGTTCCAGATCAAAGAAATACGCATTTTATTTAAAGCAATTGGGAAGTGAATCGTTTTTGCTACCAAGATCATCGCTGGCAGGCAGGAGAGATGGCTCAGCGATTAAGAGCACTAGCTGTTCTTCAGAGGTCTGGGGTTTGGTTCCCAGCACCCATACTGTGGCTCATTGCCATCTGTTACTCCAGTTCCCAGGAATCCGACGCCCTCTTCTGGCCTCTATGGGCAATGCATGCACGTGGTGCACTTCCATACAGGCAGTCAAAACACGCATTAAAAAAAATGTGAAGAGGAAAAAAATTACTGACAAACTCTGCATAGGAGTCTGAAGACTAAATGGTAGAATTCAAGGGTGTCTCTTATTCAAGGGTGTATCTGCTACTATCAGTATGTATTTTGGTGTTCAATCTATCTTCCCCAATTTGGCTAGGACACCAGCTTCAGATGTGTTTTAGGTAATATATCTATGATAATTTCCCAATGTGAGTGATTATATTATATTGTGTTTGGTGGAACATTCCTGTTCGTACATTATGCATACTAACGGCTGAAGGGTAACAGCACCAGACTAGCTGCTCTCAAAGGGATCCCCGCCTCACCACCAGCTCCACAGTTTTAGTCTTTACCTCCCAGGGATCCTCTCGGCCCTGGTTTTTGATACAGGAATCCAGAGATGCAAATGAGCACATGGCCGTGGTTGAAATATTTGGGCAGAAGTTTTAGTTCTTGACTTTCTACTGTGTGACACTGAGCAAGAAACATCCAACGCCTTCAATAGCAAAACAGAGACAGTGTGTAAGGAAGGGTCTGTGAGGCGGTGTAATAGCAACAACGTGGATACTAAAATTGCCTAACACAATGAATAAATTGCGGCACATCTTTACAACATAGTCACAAAGTCTGACTACAAGATCCTCCCAAGACACGAGAAAATACTCCCTGAGTTAACAAAAGCAAGGACAAGTATCACAATGTGATTTTAAATTTAGCTCTCAAGGACGGCCCAGCAACCCCGCAAATGAGGACTGTTCGCGGCACCCCTCCCTACTTGCCTCAAGCGCCTCTGCTACCACGCGGACCAAGCAATGTCCTTCCAGGTGGCCAGCTTCGGCCACGCCCGCGGAGATCCAGGTCACACTCCGGTGGGTCCTCAACACTCTGCGCACGCACTCCCTCCACAAGCGGCACACGCTGGGGACGCAAACGCACAAAGGGTTGCGAACCGACGCTCGCTGCCATCGCTCCCGCGGCTATGAGCCCCGCGCCGCTCAGCCCAGCGGCAGGACATCCCTGCGGGAGTCACGGTCCCGGTAGAGCACGGTCAGGGGCCGGAGGAAAATGCCCCACGGAGCTTCGCTCGCAGGAAGCCCTGCAGCCCCACGGCAGAGTGGTTGGGCGCGGGGTCACTGGGGCAGGGCCCGGGTCCCCAACCCGCCAACCCGCCGCCCGGCCCTCCTCACCCGGCCACCCGCAACAGCGCCTTGGCGGGCAGGAAGGTGAGCACGCGCTCCACCACCTCCGCGAGGTTGCTCAGCGCGTAGGTGCTCCGTGGGTCTGCAGAGCAGGATCCGCCGCCCACCGGCTCCATTCCTCGCCTACTAGCCCGGGCAAGCCCTACGGCGGCCCGGAGGGACCCAGAGCGTTAGCACAGCCCGGCGGATGTGCACTGAGCAGGCACGCGCACCACTTCCGGGGGCCGGCTTCCGGCGCGGCACTCAGCGCCCGCCGGCTGGAGAGGACTCCCGGCGCTGGCCGCTTCGCACCTACGCGCCTTCCTCTAGTTGGGAGGTTCCTCGGAAGCAGGGAATGGGTTCTACCTACCGGCCTTTTGAAGTCCCAGCGCCAAGAAGCGTTGAGCCCGACATTAGAACGGGGTCTTTTAAGTAGGTCATCCAGTGATACAAAATGGCATAAAAAGCACTTGCCATTCTTTGGAGACTTATTACTACAAAAGCACACCCCAAACCAGGCACTGGTCCCGACAGTGGCAGCCTATTCGTTTTGGATCCTGTTTGCTCTTTATCCCGGGGCTACTGAATCGCAGGGGACAAGGCCTAACCTCTGGTGGTTCCTATGCTACTTCAAGAACCCTCAAAAGAACTGAAGCACCGCTGCAGCATCTTCCCCGCCCTCACACTCCCTCAGGTGCTTCCGGATTAAGCAAGTCCTTTTAACCCCAGCTCTCGGGTAAAAACTAAACCCAACCAGTTTTGGCTTCAGGACCCTTTACACTGTTAAATTTACCAAATACAAACGTTTTAAAAGTCGGGCGTGGTGGCGCATGTTTGTAACCCCAGCACGCAAGTGGTTAACACTGGAGTTTTGAAAGCTCAGGACCTCCTGGGCTCCAGGTCTCCAAAATAGTATTTTTAAATTGAAAATGTATACACATTAGTAAATTAAGCTTTTATGGAGAAAACTCTCAGATCTTCCTTCTCCCAGTAGTAAAGTGCCACTTTACACTACAAGAATCTCTTGAAATGCCTACGGAGGTCAGAAGAGGGGTCAGATCCCCTGGAACTGGAGTTAGGTACAACTGTGAGCCACCATGTGGGTGCAGGGAACCGAATATAGGTCCTCTGCAAGAGCAGCCCGTGCTCTTAACCGCTGAGCCATCTCTCAAGCCCCCACTCTGGGAATCTTAATGACTTAATAGTAAACAAGAATTCTTAAATCTGCTTCTAAATTCAGTCTGTTGAAGGATCACATGCCTTGTTGTCTCTGGGAAATTCCACTGTATACTCATGAGAATGTGAAAACTGTAAATGTTTTTTTTAATACCTTAAACAAAAAATCCTCAAAAGGTCACAAAGGTCTCCAAGATTCTGGAACGTCTACTTAGAGAACTACTGATCCAAACTTATCATGGTCTCATTCTTCTCACCAGCCACTGGCTTAGAGGTGAGCATTAGGCAAAAGTGAGGGGCAGTTGGGGGCGGGGCTTGTAAAGATTTCCGCACCTAAGGAGACCTTCAGAGAAGGCCGCTGTCATATTTCTGAACGTAACTGCACATCCAGACATAACAAACCAAAGATTAAACTGGCATGGAAAAAAATCTCAATAAAGTAGAACACCCAAATATACAGCCCCTAGAGTCCCTGGGTAAAAGGGGAGGGAGCATACTGGTGTACTGAGGAAACTAGGGACATCAATTAAAATAGCACTTGAACTTGAGCCAGGTGTGATGACTCATGCAACAAGTTCATAGCCAGTCTAGGCTACAGAGACCTGGTCTCAAAAGAAAAAAAAAGCACTAGAATGAATGTGGATGTGAGGGAAACAAACACCTGAGCATACCAGGCATGGTCATACATTTCTAGGTTCTCTAGCTCCTTAGATCTGCATCTCTGCCTCTGAAGCCTCCCAACACCCCATCCCTCCTTAAATACCCTACTTTAGAAACTCAATGGAGCTACAGACATCTGAATATAGCATTCTCTTGAGGGAAAGGTGACAAAGTAAGTTTTAAATGGTTCTTTATTCATAAACTTGATGCAAGTTTACAAAACTTACTGTACATTGCCAAATAAATCTGCAATGAAAAATAAAATCCAAATAAACAAAGCATGCCAAATGTGCAGCTGTCAATCTGCTAGCCATTAGGATATTAAAGAATTCAATAATGTATTCAAGATCTCACCTTAGGCTTAAGGAACTTTAATGCTTTAAAGAATTCTGCCTAGTCACTTGTTATCTGAGCAACTGGCAATCAGAACTTCATGTAAAGTTAACAAAGTGAGCAAGAATGCCAGAACATCTTTACTGCTCTCTGACCCAACAGAATCTAGAGAAATTAAACACAAAATGCAGAAGTGCCAAGTCTCTTGAATGTAGTTTACACAATCAAAAAAAAAAAAGATTCTCAAAGTGAATGTATAGGTAACACCTTTCAACTTTGTACCTGGTTTGTGCAGAAACTGTGCTTCTGGGTCTCTTTTTAAAAGTGCTTAATAACTAGAATTTATTTTTAAATCAAACTTGGGTTTATAAAACGAAAAACTACTACCAACCAAAGAGGATTGATTCAGATAAGGCAATAAAAAATGGAGAGTAGACAGATTTGTATCAAGTTTTATAAAAGAATTCACATATTCAGAGTTCCTATTAGTCTCTTTTGATGGAAAAGCCACTGTTAGGACTGTGAGAAATAATTTAAGGGTCTCCAAATTAGGTGTCTTTTGTACTTAAAGTGTAGCTTTTGCTGAAGAAGTCTATCTTCATGCCAATCACTTTGTAAGTTTATTAGTTTACAAACAATTGCAACACCCCGTTAATAAAATGGAAAGATAAAATGACTTAGTACTTTAAATAACTTCAAGCTCTATACTGTGGCTCTTCTTCATTAAGAACTGTTGAACCAACAAGAAGCAGATTTGGTGGAGCAAGGCTGCTGCCCTAGTGGGATTACCGCTCACAAGCCTTCCATGGCACTGTCTTCCTTTGACTAGTACAATCCAATTAAGAACATAGCTTCAGGAAACAGTTCAAACCTTCACACAGCCATAAAAAACAGTGTAATAATTTAATGAATAGGTTTTTTGTTATAATTTTGGCAATAAATGGTTTCAGACCTGAAAAGCTATGGTTTAGAAGACCTAAAATTTCTAAACCAGTATTGACCATCAATTAAAATTTTATTGGCTCTAAAAGGAACAAAATTACGCAAAACTTCATACCCCATAGGCTCAAATTTAGGAAGGTTACTGTAAAATCACAACTGCAGTAAACTGATGCTGACTTCCCTGCTTAAAAGACTTCACTTTTCAAGAAGAGGTGATAAAGAGTGGCCAGTATGTGTATTTATCAGAAAAATACAGTAAAGGCCCCACTGCTCAGTCCGGTTCCTAAAGTGAGCAAAATGAAAAGATGTAACTTATACTGGTTCTATTAGCTAACGTCTTCGGTACTGCTGTTATAGGGGCACTCAAAGCTTATGTCTGCACGTTGGAACGATTTTCTTTAAAGCAACATTGGTCCAGACATATGTCAACATATTTAACCATCTTCCTTTGGAGGAGTATACCAGCCTGAAATAAAATGGGGGGGAAAAACGTTAAAATACTTCATTTCAATCCTTGAATCAACTAGGAAAGCAAACATTTATTATTAAATATAGCCTGTGAAAAAGTAAACTTGCATTAGGTTATCAACACAGCATTTTGATGTTCACGATATCAAATTATATTCTATGAATAAAGTGCACTGAGTTTTCGATATCTAAATATTAATGGTAGTCCTAGCTAGTAACAACAGTGTGTGTTGAATGGACAAATGGTCAATTGTCCTGGAGAACTTCAGTTGTAAACTTAACACAGCTTGGAAGAAGGAACCTCAGCTGGGACATTTCCTCTAGTGGACTGGCCTGTGGGCATGTCTGTGAGGCATTTTCATGACTGTTGAGTGATGCAAGAGGGCCCAGCCCATTGTGGGCACTGCCACCTCTGGACAGGTGGACCTGGGTTGTTTAAGAAAGCAGGCTGAGCACTGACCAGAGGAGCGAGCATTTCTCTGTGCTTCAGTTCCCGCTTCCACGTTCTTGCCTTGAGTTCCTGCCCAGGATCCCCTCTGGAATCCCCTCGTGATGAACTGTGAGCTGTAAGGTGAAATGAACCCTTTTCTCCCCAAGTTCTTTTTGGCCCCAGTGTTTTATCACAGCAATAGAAAGTAAGTAGGACAGGCAGTATAGGGTACATATTGTTTCCTTTTCAGTTTTGTATTTGAAAACAAACCTCACTGAAAATATCCCCCAAATAAAATCCTGGCAGTTAGAATAAAAAGAATTTGGGTTGTCAATCAAGTAAAAAGTGTTCTCATCAAAAGAAATTCTAGCTATGTGAGGCAGTACAACTGTTAATCAGAGTGAGTAAATCAATAATGTGTACATGTGTGTGCCTGTGTATCCAAATATCAAGCTATATATGGCAAACGTACAGTCTTATCTACCAATTTAAAATAAAAAGATACAAACTTTGAATATGAGAATCAATCTCTACTGATTCTTAATCTGCTTTCATCACTGTGAGGCTCACATACACTAACTTTCAAATATACCATTTCTAGAAACATCTGTGAATCCCAACTGTAATGTTTAAGAAAGAAATGGAGAAAAAAAAAATGTGACTATTGCCCAGACACTACAAAAATCTAAGCTCTTAACAGAAAGACAAATCATATTAAGGAATGTTTGTTATAAAGTTGGCACTAGAACAGAATAAATATACCAGGATTTGTAGAGCAGTCACAAGAGTTCTGATATAGATAGGTTTCCTTGATCTACTCACTTGATGTACTAGAAATGATTATTAAGAAAACCTGGTCTTATCCTCCTATTTTATAACTTAAGCTTGAAAATTTGGTTTTCAGTAGTATTTCTAGAAGGAATCACTACATAAGAGACAAGTTAGCTGTGTCATTAAAATAAAATTGAGTGTAAGACATAAATCTTATAAACTACTGTGGGGGGAGGCAAAGGTCAACATTGTGTGTCTTCCTCATTCTCCACCTTTTTTGAGACAGACTCTCCCACTGAACATGGAGCTAGCCAATTCAGCTAAACAAGCTGGCCAGTGAACCCCAGGGGCCCTCCTGCATCTGCCTCCTCAGAGCTGGGATTACAGGCATGCACTGCCACGCCCAGCTTTTTATGTGCAAGCTGGGATTGGAACTCAGGCCCTTATGCTTGCATGGTCAACTCCCCAGCCCAACTAACACATTTCTAGCAAAATCAAGAACATTTACTACAAATACTCATCTAACGAAATGATTTCCTCTTACTCTGCACCAAGGCACCAGTTTCACTCCCACAATGACAATGAATACTTTACTTTGGACACTTGGTTACAAAGTGCTATGTATACACACTACTCTTCTTATTGGTATGTTTAGTAAGAGACACCATGCTAACTTTAGAGATGAGAAAACTGAGGGTAAATAAGATCATAGGGGCTGGTGAAATGGCACAGTGGGCCAAGGTGCTTGCTGCAGAGACTGATGGTCTGAACCCATACAGTGTGTGCCATGGCAAACACTCTCTCTCTCTCTCTAAAAAGAGAGCGATCACAGGACTTGTTCAAGGCCACAGAGATAGGGAGTGACATAAATGGCTCTTGAAAAGAGGTCTTCCAAGCCAAGCTTAGTGCTACAAGTCTGTAATCCCAGCTACTGGGGAGGATGAGCCAAGAGAACTACACATTCAAAGCCTGCTTGGATTACAGAGTGAGCTCAAGGACAGCCTAGGCAATTTAATAAGATCCTGTCTCAAAGTTTAAAAGAAAGGAAGAAAAAAAAAAAAAAGGCCTAGATACAACTCTGTAGTAGATATAGTGTTTGCATAGTGAGGCCCAAGGTTCAATCAGGAGGGAGGGAAAGACGGAGGAAAGAGCTGGGGTCAATCTTCCAAACTATTAATCTGAAGACGTTTACAAACAGCTGGTCATGATCCTGCTGGATTAGCTCAATTACATTGAGAATTCATTACCTGCAGAGTTGAACATAACTGAATTTCTATACTTATAGAACATATTTCAAGTGGCAAAATGATTCATTCATTAATTTACTCAAAATTTTTCATTCTGGGGGGCTGGAGAGATGACTGGACCCAGGTCAGTTTCCAGCACCCATATGGCAGCTAACAACCATCTGTAGCCCCAGTTCCAGAGGATCTGACGCCCTCTTCTGACTTCTGCGGGCATTGCAGAACATGGGTACACTTACATGCATGCAAGCAATACACTCACACACATAAAATAAAAATAACAAAAAATTAATTCTTGACTCTTGACTCAGAGGTACCTAGGCCAAGTGTTTAGAACCTACGGATTTTAAAAGCAGTGGTGTTAAAAAGACTGATTCCAAGACTTTTAATACAGTATAAGTTAAATTTTTTCACTGTGGTAATAGTATTTGATAAGTAGGACAAAAAAAGAAAAATGAACACGGGTAAATATCAATGTTATATAAAAGTACGTAAGTGGCATTAACACTTATTGAATTAAACATACCATTTTTCTCGTGTATCTGCACAATGGAATTATAGGACTGTTGAGCTCGTGCTAGATTATATTGATTCTGAAAAAGAATTATATATTTTCAATCAAAACTGTAACCAGATGAACACTGTCAAAATAAATTTATGGATACATCACTGTTGTATTTAAAAGTATATTTCCATTTCCCAAACAACTTTTATTACTCGACTTCATTATTCTCTATAATTTTATAAAAATAACAAAACCAGGCCAGATGTGGTGCTACATGCTTTTAATCCCAGCACTCAGGAGGCAGAGGTAGGCAAATCTCTGAGCCTGAGGCTACTCTAGTCTACACAGCAAGTTCCAGGCCAGCTAGAGCTACATAGTGAGACTCTGTTTCCAAAACAAAACCAAAATTGTACTTCAATAAAATCCTGCAGACTTCACTTTTTAAAAACCTTCCTACCCCTGGACGAGCAGCTTTCTAGATCCAGTGTCGCTCTCCACGCTAAGACCAGGTCAGAGGATACTTAGTGAATGAGTAAAACCCTGATAATCCTTACTGACTTCCCCATATACTCTTTCCTTCAGTTTGTCTGTCCTAGCAATGTGTTGGATTCTTGATTGTCCTTTTTTTATTCTATTTTTCTTCTCTTTAAAATTACCTTACAAGATATTAGATCTGCTTATGAAGATTTTGAGCAAACTGTGTTAGCAGGTCCCACTCCCCCATGTTCCCCACCTCCAGTACTCCTGATGGCCTGGTAACATTTCTGCCTCCCGGTCTCTTCCTCGTTCATGTCCCATGAGTCCTTCTGCCCTTTCCCCTTTATAAACACAGGTTCCCAAGGCCACCAACACCCATTCTGCACCTCCTTTGTTTTCTGAGTTGTAGTGAGTACATTCTTACTGTTGCCCAGATATCCAGATATTTTAATTTCAAATTCCTGTTTGATCAAAGGGTTGTGCGAGCATGAAATTTCCACAGAACATTTGTTTTATGACTTAGTTATTAACTTACATTTTCATTTAACTAGGATCAGAGACTATGTCTCATTTCTTTCTGCTTTGCAGCTAGAGGGCTTTTTCATTGACTGAACAGCATTAAAAGCATGCAAGGGCAGAGGAATGAATTTTAGTATTGTCATTATAGTTCAAAATCATTTTTAACTTTTTATTTTATTTATGTGTATGAGTGTACTGCCTGAATGTGTGTAAGTGCATGTATGTCATGCAGTATCTGCAGAGGACAGAAGAGGGCTTCGGATCTCCTGGAACTAGAGTCACAAACAGTTGGGTGCTGGGATTCTTCTGCAAGAATAGCCAGTGTTCCTAACTGCTGAGCCATCTCTCCAGTCCCAACTTCTGATTTTTTAAACCATAATTTAGAAGGGCACTTATTTTCCAAATTCAAATCGATCTTATTTTCTGATTATCATTTTCTAACTTAACTACATATTTAAATTATATGGTTTACAATGTAACAATGTTTTTTAATCTTCTGACTTGCTTTACACAATAAAATGTCATATATTTTTTGCATATGCCATATATGTTTGAGAAGGAGAGACAATACCTGATTATTGGGTCCAAAGTTCTATTTATGGTTAATTAACAGACTGCCTGCCAACTGGTTGTTCAAAATTACACTTGACATTCTGTCAACATAAGCAAATCTCTATCTCTATTAGTGGATTATTTCTCCCTGTGGTTTTATCAGTTTTTCTTTTTTTCTCTAATTTTAAACTACTTTAATAGGTTCAGGAGGTACAAAAATTTCTGCATCCTCCTATTTAGCCAAGATTTTTATCATTAAGATCTTACTAATGGGAGTTAGAGCAGTTATTGCTCTTCCAAAGGACCACATATGAGTCCCAGCACCCACATGACAACTAACAACCATCTGTAACTCCAGTTCCAGAGGATCTGTAACCCTCTTCTGGCTTCTGCAGGCAGTAGGTATGCACATGGTGTACTCACATGCAGGCAAAATATATATTAAATAAATAAATAAATAAATAGAGGCTGGAGAGATGGCTCAGTGGTTAAGAGCACTGACTGCTCTTGCAGAGGACCCAGGTTCCATTCCCAGCACCCACATGGTGGCTAAAAACCATCATTAACTCCAGTTCCAGGGTATCCAATACCCTCTTCTAATCTCTGTGGGTTTTGCATGACATGGTGCACTTACATGCAGGCAATACTCATACATATAAAATAAAAATTTTATTTTTAATATAAAATCTCTTAAAAATAACATTTCCCCACACTTCAAATAACTTATGTCTCGACTTAGTTTTGATTTTTTTTTGAGATACGGGGACTTGAATCCAGGGTCTGTGCATGCACTCTACCACTGAACAAGCACTCTTCCTCTAAGCTACAGCCTCAGCTCTTTAAGTCTCAGTTTCAATTTAATAGTTTCAAAATCTAAAATCTTTAGAGGACATAGATCTATTGTTCATTGTTTCTGCCAATTCTCATGTGCCTCCAGTTGCCTACTTTTGTGCTATGACCTTTGATTGAAGTCCTGTTTGCTTGACTTTAACCTTTGGGAAGATAGCAAGCTTAAATTAGAGACGATTTTCTCCAAGCATCAGTCTGCTTCTGGCAAAAACTGTGAATACAATGAACATAGGACCTCTACAGTCCCCTGAGAGAATCAAGGCTCTCAGACTTGGTCATTTATAACATTAGACTAGACTGTTTAGAATAGGTAGCAACTCACTCCTCCAGCCCTGCTCTGAAAACAAAACAAGTGTCTCCTTGGCTTGTGAGCATTAACTAGGGTTCTGCAGGTAAATGACCACAGCAACAGAAGATACCTTTCCCAATAGTAGAAATATGTTTGGTGCTGCCCAAGACTGTGTACTGCAGGATTTCACTATCAAACTCAACGAACCTTCCCTCCAAAATATCAATATACATGGAAGGTTCTTGGAGCACTATTCTTGGCCCTATTTGTTCATTTTTTAAAAATATTTATTATTTTTATTTTATGTGTATGTGTGTATTGCCTGCGTGTAGGTAAGTGCACCTGTGTCGTGCAATGCCCGCGGAAGACAGAAGAGGCTGTCAGATCCCCTAGAACTGGAGTTACAGATAGTTGTTAGCTGCCATGTAGGTGCTGGGATTCAAACCTGTGTCTTCTGCAAGAACAACTACTGTTCTTAACAGCTGAGCCATCTCTCCAGCCCCCTATTTGTTCATTTTTAAAAAGAATCTCAATTATATAGCCCAGTCTGGTCTGGAATTCATTATGTAGCCCAGCTGGCCTCAAACTTGCAATCGTCCTGCCTTAGTTTCTCAAGTGCTGGGAATTATTTCTGTGAACAGGCTGTACTCTGGAAAGATTTCTTATTTGTACTCTGGAAAGATTTCTTATTTGTACAGTCTCCAGTTAATGTTGTAGCCTGTATTTCCTGGTAACTGAACAGAAAACTAACCTCATAGCTTGTGGCTTGTTCTCTACTCCTGTAAGCTAAGCATCACCAGGGAGCTGACAGCAAGACTATACTTCTCTCCAGAGGCTCCTGCCTGTGGAGAGCTGCTAAGTCCTCAGCTCCACTAATCTGACCCTATCTCTATCAAGTCTGCTAAAGGGGGAACTTTCCAATATTTGTGTGACTTTATCTAAGTTTATTCAGATTTCCAGGAGGCAAGCTCATCCATTTACTCTGAACCAACAGCTGACAATATCATTTAAAATAGTACTTCTTGGCCTTCTAAGATCCAATGTAAAACACTGTAAAGTAAAAAACATATGGCAAAAAGAAAGTGAAGTGCACAAAGCACTGTAAAGTCTCCTTATCGTTGACCTAGCTGCCCCTGCCACCAATGTTTCAAACACCACCACACAGAAATAGCTATCAGCACTTCTTGAATATTCTTCCAGAGATTCCCTATACTTACACAGGCCTAACTATATAACCTCTCCCTTCCTCCCAACTCTTCTACCCTACACATACTCCAGGAGCAGCAATATTTTTAATACCATTTAGGACAATTACTGTATGTGTACTTGTGCATGCATGATGTACGTATGTGTGGGCAAATGTGCCATAGTGAGTGGCCTTGTGGAGATCAGGGGACAACTTTCAGAAGTTGGATCTTTCTTTCTACTGTGGGTCCTAGGGATTGAACCCAGGTCATCAGGCTTATTTGGTAAGTGCTTTTACCTGCTAAGCCATGTTGCTAGCCCTTTAATACTATTTAGTACCTTAGCTTTTGATTGATTAGAGGTGGTTTGGGGGCTTTTTTTTTTTGAAGGGGGGTTGAGGGAGGGGGGCTTGCTGGCCTGGAACTCATCGAGATACACCTGCCTCTGCTTCCCAAGTGCTGGGATTAAAGAAGTGTTGTCACCACAACCAGTCAGGATTTCAGTTTTTTGAGATAGGGTCTCACTATGTAGTCCAGGGGGCCTTGACTATGGCAGTGCTTCTGCCTCATCTTCCCAAATTCTGGAATTACAGGCAATACATAGCCATGTCAGGCCTTTGTAGTACATTTCAAGTTAATGTTTAGATTATTCTCTGCAGAGTTTAGAGTCCAGGAAGATGAAACTTCTGTCATGCAAAGTTTCCACTCTCTTAGCTGACATTTATTTTTAAAACTTTTTTTTTTAAAAATCTTTATTGAGAATTTCATACATGCATAAGGTGTTTTAATCAAATCCACGCCCACTCCCTCCCCTCCAACACCTCCTCTATCTCCCCATCACTTTTTTCTGACAACTTCGTGTACTCTTTCTTTTTTTAAAAATATTTTATTTATTTTTATTTTGTGTGTATGAGTGTATTGCCTGCATGTACATAAGTGCGTGTTGTACAATACCCACAGCAATCAGAAGAAAGAGTCGGATTTCTCTGGAACTGGAGTTGGTTGTTAGCTGCCATGTGGGTACTGGGAATTGAACTCAGGTTCCCTGCCAGTGCTCTTAACCACTGAGCCATCTCTCCAGCCCTCCTTTTTTTTAAATGGGGCTTTTTGCTACTCTAACATTCCTCCCTCTGAAGAGGTAACCCAAAAATCTTTTAGGGATTAGATAAGAGCTCCCAAATACTTATGACATTTTTGGCCTTTGGAACAGGGTATGTTGCTAAGAGGCCAAAGAACATTTTGACTTTTAGCCCAGAAACTGGCTGCTTTTCTTTGGGGTCGTTTTACCTAACTGCCTAGCTAGTTCCTACCTCCTAATATCACACCGTCCTGTGAAAAGGTTATCCAAATTGCCAATAGGGAAGAGGGACGCAGACCCTCTGACTTCTTCCATGCTGAACAGGGATACAGGGTGAGGCAATTGGGGTACCCCACCCCTTCAGTGGGTCTATAGAAAAGATACCCACATTGCATAACTCTTCTCTGTAGGGACAAGAAAAAGTCTTTGACTGGTGAATAGGGGATGTGAAGGAGAAGTAAAGGCAAGAGTACTTAGCATTACAAGTTCTAAAGAAAAAAAGGAAGAATGAGGTTTCATCATAACAATTCATTAAATTCACCCCTTCTAAGGTACACAATCAGGGCACTACATAAAGACACTTTAGTCTGGGGCTGGAGAGACGGCCCAGTGGCTAAGAGCATGTACTGCTCTTGTAGAAGACCCAGGTTCAGCTCCCAGCACTCACATTGGGTAGCTGACAACTACTGCAGCTCCAGGGGATCCAATACTTCTGGATTTCACAAGCATCCACACATACACTCACATGTACACATAAATAAAAAATGAAAAAAAGGCACTTTAATCAACCATGGACAAAAGCCAGCACACACAACTGTGGTCCCAAAAGAGTCTATCAAGTGATGTCATCACTGTCATCTCCGTATAGGGAAATAGAATCTGTGTCATTATAATTGCTTTAAACCTGTATATTTTCTATGATTTGCAGTTTTCTTGGCAAGTTTAAAATTAAAACATTTTGGGGCTGGAGATGGCTCAGTGGTTAAGAGCATTGACTGCTCTTGCAGAGGACCCTGATTCGATTCCCAGCAGCTACATGGCGGCTACAAACTGTCCTTAACTCCAGTTCCAGGGGAATCCGAAGCCCTCTTCTGACCTCTGCAGCACTGCACTACACAGCTGCATTCACATACATGCAGGCAATACATTCATACACATAAAATAAAAATAATAAATATTTTTTAAAAACTTTTTAAAAAATTAAAACATTTTACATAGGATGCTGTCAGGCTGCTGAGTATGTTTGCATATTGAAGTATATCCATATATTGCTCAATGGCAGAGAAGACCTTCTTAAATATATAATTGTGCAGTTTTGTTATATAAACATCATACATATAAGAGACATAGAACAAAGAGTACTGGTATTCTAGAATTTCTTGGGAGAGAACTATGCATAGTTTGTTGGAAAAATTTCAATTACAAGAAAGGAGATAGAGATGATGGAGATGGAGAGGGAGAGGGAGAGGGAGAGGGAGAGGGAGAGGATAGAGAAAGAAAATCATAATTCTAAGCACTTTCAGTTTTCTTCTTTCTTTTTAAATATTTTACTATCATTAATTATGTGTATGTTTGTGTCTGAATATGTGCATGTGGCTGCCCCTAGAGACCAAAAGAGGGCACCAGATCCTCTGGAGCTACAGGTGGTTGTGAATGCCCAATGTGAGTGCTAGGAACTGAACATGGGTCCTCTGTAAGAGGAGCATGTGCACTTAACCCCTGAGCCATTGCTCTAGCCTTTTTCTTATAAAATGAAAAATGTACGAATTTTTAAAAATTAATTTTTGTTTCACATTGTTATTTCAAGGCAGGCTCTCCCTTTTGCCCGAGCTGGCCTGGAACTCTTTATGTAGCTAATGCTGGCCTCTCTCTCAGAGATCTGTCTGCCTCTGCCTCCCAAAAAAAGGAATGCACCACCACATCTGGCAAAAAAATTATTAAAATACAACATCAAGTTCTACATATGAAAAGATGTCAAGAATATTGGAGAAATTGGAAATACTGTTAACACTGTGGTGTATTTCTCTAGACAGAACTGCAAAATACCTTGTTCAGTTTTTTGGTGTTTTTACCTACTTCAAAAGTTTTGCATTCAGAAGGATATTATTTTAGCCCTAAAAAGTAAAATTTTGGCCGGGTGTGGTGGTGCACGGCTTTAATCCCAGCACTTGGGAAGCAGAGGCAGGCGGATCTCTGTGAGTTCAAGGCCAGCCTGGTCTACATAGTGAGTTCCAGGACAGCTGGGGCTACAGGGAGACCCTGTCTCAAAAAGACCAAAAAAAAAAAAAAAAGAAAAATTTCAGCCGGGCATGGTGGCGCACGCTTTTAATCCCAGCACTTGGGAGGCAGAGGCAGGCGGGTCTTTCTGAGGTCAAGGCCAGCCTGTCTACATAGTGAGTTCTGGGACAGCTGGGGCTACAGGGAGACCCTGTCTCAAAAAGATTTAAAAATTAAAAAAAAAAAAAAGTAGAATTTCAGGTTATACTATATAATCATTCTACTGTCACAGTCAAACATTAAAATAGTAATATATAAGCACATATATTCTTAAGAATATGCTAGTTAAATGGAAATTATTGAGCATTAGTGACTTGCTTCATTTCTGGATTATACAAAATGGTATTTTGTTCCAGTCTAAAGAAACAGCTGTGGGGCTGGAGAGATGGTTCAGTGGTTAAGAGCACTGACAGCTTTTCCAGAGGACCCAGATTTGGTTCCCATCACCCACATGGGTGGCTAACACCTATCTATGACTCCAGTTCCAGAGGATCCAACTCCCTCTTTTGGCCTCTGAGGGTACTGCATGCACATGGTGCACATATATGCATATAGGCAAAACATTCATACACATAGAATAAAAATGAAAAAAAAATAACTGCTAAAAACAGTTAAAAGAGTATTATCTCAAATTAATGATTCTCTTTTCAGTGACCTTTCCAAATTTTTTATTTTTCTATGAATTAAGATAATTGTACAGTATCAAGGTACAGTATGAGCATAATCTCTAATTTTGCATGATTTGAATAGAGAATGCAGAATTCACAAAGAACTTTAGGGAAAACACTGTTTTAAAGCATTAGATCAAGATTATTTCTATCTCACAAATGTCTTTTCTAAAACAAGTATCACTGAAGTATCTATTAATAACTACAATTCCACTGGAAAGAATACTTTAATAAAGTAGGCAAAGAGAGCACAGACCAATGCTGGCCTGGCTGGCTACAACCCGCATCTTACCCCCTGCCCCATGACCTCAGAGAGGTCATCTAACCCTCATGTGCTTCAATTTCCTCATCTATAGAATGAAGATAATAGTAAATACCTTTCAGGTTATTAAGGGGGATTAAAAGTTAACAGTCTAGAACAGAGGGTAACTCGTACAAGCTAAGTATTAATTATTTTAATGTGATCTCAGTGTGGAGAAACCTCAAAGTACGCATAATTTTTTACTAAGTTATACTTACCAAAAATAAGCTACACATCTGTGAATATAGAAGACTAAAGTGGGCACTAAGTAAGTTATCTCAATGTGTATCTTTACATGCTGTGTTTTTATAGCTTACTTTTCTAGCAAGACAAAGACAAATCAAATGAAAATGAAAAACTGTCTCAAAAAGAATCAAGACAGGCCAGGCCTGGTGGCATACACCTTTAGTTCCAGCACTCAGCAGGCAGAGGCAGGAGGATCTCTGTGAGATCAAGACCAGCCTGATCTCCACAGCAAGTCTAGGACAGCTCTACAGGGAGACACTGTCTCAAAAAGACCAAAATAAATAAATAAATACAAATTTAAAAGTAAACAACAAAAATGAATCAAGACAGGAAGAAAGCTCACAACATAAAATTAACATGAAGAGGATCTTAGCATTTCTATGAAATTCTTCATGAAAGCACCTTATTTGCTCCAAACTGCACTCTGGCTTTGCCTTTCACTAATGTGGCATTTATTTGCATGATGACCGATTCTATAGAGTAGGCACTGCTCCAGCCCTGCAGGAAGAAGAAAGTATCTCTAAAACAGAGGTATGCACAATTATACTCAGGAAATCCTAACAAAGTGGCACACAGAAACCCAACAGTAGCACATCAGTATTAAGATGGTAGTAATGGGAGAAACAGTGGACCACTTCCAGAATCTCATAAAACAATCTATATTCGAAAATGTCACAGGAGCAAATTGTAACTTAAGTGAGTGTCACACTAAGCCAGTGGAACTTTATATTTTTCATCATTAAAATTAGCCGCTACTAAAATAAATTTTTAAGTAGATGATAGTCTATATAAGAGTTTTCTACTTAAAACTGATTTTACATATCAAAATAGTCTACTGAGGCCAAGAATTAAGCACCATAAGACAATAATTACCTGTTTTGTGAGAAGTTCCATACATAATGCTCCTCCACCCAACACATACCTTTAAAAACAAGAAAAGAATCTTACAAATTCTCTAGATATCAATATTCCTTCTTAATTTTAAAAGTATTACTAAGTAAGTATGTACACAAAATTAGAACATACAAAAATGAAAACTATTGTTAGGATCATAAGACTGCGATCAATTTCAAATTTTTAATGTGACTGCTCTAATACAATCAATTTAATTAACTAAACAGAATACTTTTAAGCTTTTATGATGCCAAAAACTAAAAACTTAGCCCTAAACATTCCAGAGAACAGGAACAGAAAAATCTATTGACATTCAAGTGTTCTCTGTACCTAGAATTTTCTCTGTTACAAGGTTGAGAGTTGTGCAAGTAGGTAGTAACTCTACTTCATCTGCAATTACAAGCAGTTGCATGGTATTTTGCAGTTCAATCTGTTTTAGGCATTTTGCTGTGAGACTCCATATTCTGACCATGGAATCCCTCTTTTTAACACTCCTACATTTCTAAGTTGGAGGACTATTCTTTGAACCAAAGACAATTTGTGTGACTCTCCCAGATCTCCCTATAGGAAATCATTATTTAGATCAAGATTCTCCAATCTTTTTCCTTTTCTCAAACAAAATAACTTTATGCCTCCCTTGACCTTATTTTAAACTTCAAAATACATTAAACACCAAAAAAAAAAAAAAAAATCAGCAGAACAATAATTTCAGAAGAAAAACCTTGATGACCCTAAAAACACAGAAGCTCAGACCACTGACTAGATCTTTCAAACACAAATCACTTTGTCTTCTGCCAGGGCTTTGCCTCTCCCTCCCCACTGTAGAGTGAGTTCCTCCACTACCCACCCTTCCAGTGCTATGGTTCCTCCATCCAAAAAAAAAAAAAAAAAAAAAAAATCAGCAGAACAATAATTTCAGAAGAAAAACCTTGATGACCCTAAAAACACAGAAGCTCAGACCACTGACTAGATCTTTCAAACACAAATCACTTTGTCTTCTGCCAGGGCTTTGCCTCTCCCTCCCCACTGTAGAGTGAGTTCCTCCACTACCCACCCTTCCAGTGCTATGGTTCCTCCATAAAACTTGCCAAGACCAATCCAACCTGTGAATCTACCACCCTGGCCAACCACACACATTCTCATGCTGACTACACCCCAGGACTGAAGAAGGAGGGATTCTAAACTTTACAATAAGTCATTAGTGTTAGTAGTTGTTATAGTGAAATTATTCAATAGCAAGATGAAAGGAAAAGTACTCCTTGGCTTCGCCATTCTAGAGACTTCAGTCAGATTTGTCAGTCTACTTGCTGCTTTCAAAATCTAAGACTTTGCAAAGTGAAAGTTTAAAGGGAGGGAAAGGATACCTAAAAGATGCTCCAAAAAAATGAGATTTAGGTGGAGAATCATGAGATTGTGTGTATGTGTATGTAGTCTCTATTTTAGTATGAAAAGATTCTTCCAATATGTACATATAAACCAACAATCCATTTTCCCAGTCTCACTTATGTATCCTCCACCCCCACAGGCATATCAATACAATACCATCAGTATTCCTTCATAGTACCCCGAAAAACTGTCCTTTCCTTTGACAGTCAATGGCTGTTTGCGAAACTGTGAATGTGAGACCATCCATCTGTGTAGCTTGTATTTGAGGCAGTGATAAAGCTTTTTCAGCACAGCAGTCTTTTCCCATGAGCAAAAATCTCATTTTTTTCCCACTTTACAACAGATGAGAATATAGAAATCTCAAAATCAAAAAGTCAGTACTAACAAGGATCCAGGTCAGTGGTTCCCCATTACCAGCAGTAACCCCAATACACACCAGTATTATCAAGAAGGTCTCCAGTTGACTCCACTGTATGACTGGTTGCAAAGGAAGTCAAGTATTCAGACAGACAAAGAGTTTACATTCCTTCCCCATCGCCATTTTTAATACTTATATATGATACACAGTTCAAGTATCTAATTCTCACTTAAGTTAATGCTGCTTACTAATAGCCAACTAGAATGTTTTCCTCCTATATTCCTTAAATCTCACAATGCCATCAATAAGATTATAAGAACCAAAATCCTTCTGTGCCATTAGACAAGTAACTGGTCTGCTAGAAATGAAAAAGGAGAAGGTACAGACCAACATCTTACGGAGAGTGTAATGACTCAGAATAAAACTGGCCCATTGTAGACTATAATTTCTCAGACCAGCATGGACTGTACTTACATGTTACATTGGAAAGCATCGCCTGACACTAGTCCTTATAAATTATAATCAGTACAGGGTAAAAATTGTTTCTCCATTAAAGACAAAAGCAGTGCTAGGCATGATGATACCTGCCTACAGTCCCCAGCACTTGGGGGGCTGAGTTGAGGCAAAAGGACTGAAAGCTGGAGGCCAATCTTGACTATGTAGGGGCCAGCAAGATGGCTCAGCAGGTAAAAGTACTTGCCCACCAAACCTAACGACCTGAGTTTGATCTCCAGAACCCATGTAAGGAGAGAACTAACTTCACAAAGCGTCCTCTAACTGCCACATGAGCTCCATGGCAAGTGTCCATGTACACATGCACACACGTGATAATTTTGAAATTTATTTTATGTGTATGAACGTTCTCCCTGCAAGTATGTAAGTGCACCACATCCATGCAATGCTTGAGGAGGCCAGAAGCAGGCATTGGATCTCCTGGAACTGTAGTTACAATGTTAGTCACCATGTGGGTGTTGAGAACTGAACCCAGGTCCTCTACAAGAACAACCAGTGCTCTTAACTGCTGAGTCATCACTCTAGCCTTCATTATTTTTTTTAAAGATTGAATTTTATCATATGTGAATCATACCACCATAAAGTGAACTGTATAACCAAGAAACAGAGACAAG
>NW_008359594.1:2149260-2178218 GCF_000622305.1 Nannospalax galili | reverse complement strand
GGGGAGGGTGTATATGTGTGTGTATGTGCACGTGAAGGCTAGAGGTTGATAGCGGCGGCTGTCTTTCTAGATTGCTCTCTACCTTGATTGTTGAGACAAGGTCTCTTACTGCACCTGGAGCTCACCGGTTTGGCTATACTGGTTGACCACTGAGTTCCAAGAATTCTCCTGCCTCCATTTTCCTAGCACTGGGATTATAGTCACAAGTCACCACACCCAGATTTGATGTGGTTTCTGGGGATCCAAACTCATGTCTTCATGCAAGCACTCAAGCAAGCATGAAGTTAAGTATTCATGGCTAACGAAGTGTGCTTACCAGGTGGAAGGAAAAAAATAGCCAGTCACCCAATCTATGATGTTGTATCAGTACTATTTATACTGTGAAGAACTTAACAAGGCTTGGTTAGGAAAAGGCTGGTGATTTGAGCAAGAGACACAAAGTTAAAATTTTACCATCTTTCAATCCTATTTTGTGTATATAAGTATTTAGCTTGGTTACTTAATATTCCTCTTCCTAAACTGATTGTAAGGCTTTATAAGAAAAACACTTTACTATCCAATCCAAAAGAGTCTAGAACATTTGAAGTAACAAAATGAAAATTTACACAATTTTACACATCTTTGTTTTTTGCTCAAGTCACTTATGACTTCCTCATTAAGAGTGTGCATTTGTGCTCAGCACTGAAAGAGCCTGTTAGAAATGACCAAAGTCCCTAAGGGTTCACTGCAGCCTTTTCTTTTTTTTTTTTAAAGCTAGGCAGCAGAAAATCTAGCAATCATTCAGAACTTCAGAATTCTAACAGCAACATTTCCCAAAGAGCAAACCAGAAGATGTCAACTTTTGAGGTGCCAAAGGCAAAAAAAAAAGATTAAATAGACTTTGGAAAGGTTATTTAGTGCCTCTGTGAAAAATCACTTTAAGTCTCCAATAAGTCCCTTGGGAAAGAATTATCATGAGCCTGTTGTCCCAATGCCTATTAATATACGACCTGTGCTAGGCCTCACAGAACTTTCTGGAAGATACAGCAAAGGATCAGGGTGCAGGTATTAGCTAAGTAAACTTTTAAAGAAGTATTACTTGATCATGTTGTAGATACCTAAATGGCTCAGCACATCCATGAGCACTGAATTTAGAGTCACACTTCTGTTTACTCGTGAATACAAACAACATACCTAGTTCTGCAGTCTTCTGCAATATTAACATCAGTTAACACATAATCTAACTACACTGAGAAACAAATTTTAATAGGATGTGATCTCAAAAAACATAGTATTTTTCATATTTGCTTTGCATGTTTGTCTGCATTATGAGCAAGCTACTTCTAAGAAGGTTTGAAATCTACTTTTAGGAATCACTCACTTTTTTTCTTTTTAGAATTTCATACACATAAGTTCTATATTTACATCATTTCTACCTTTCCTTCTCCCCCTCCCTTCCACAGCACCTCAATTTCAGAATCGCCCATAATTTTAACCTAAATGTAACTATTAGCCTCTGAAACACTGAAATGATCAGCCTAGAGGCAGAACTTTTAGATTTTATCATTTTATTATGGACTACGTCACAAAGAATTGGCTGCATTATTTGAAAATTCTCAAGAGTATTTTATCTTTTCAAAAAGACTTGTCATGGGGCTGGAGAAATGGCTCAGTACTTAAGAGTGCAACTGCTCTTATAGAGGACCTGAGTTTGATTCTTAACACCTACATGGCAGCTAACAACTAGCTCTACTAACTCCAGTTCCAGGGGATCCAGGGGACTTCTTCTGGCCTCCTTTCCCACTGCACAAATGGGTGCACTTACACACATGCAGGCATACACTCATACATATGAAATAAAAATAATTTTAAAATTTTAAAAGATTTTTATTCATGTGTATGTGCACACATGTGCACAGAGGTCAGAAGAAAGTTATCAGTTACAGGGAGCTATCAGTCACCAGAAGAGGTTGCTAGGAACTGAACAGGTCCTCTCCAAGAGAAGCAAGGGTTCTTATGCACTAAGCCATCTCTCCAGCTCCCCTTAAAATAATTTAATTACTCCTATTGGAGGCATGTATAGCATTTCATGTTTAACCTGATCTTTCCCACGACTTCCATAAGATTTCTGACCACAAAAAGAATCAACATAAAATCCAGTAAAGATGTATGACAATTACCATTTGATTGTTATCTGTCCCTAAAGGAACAACTGTCAACTCTACAGTCTCTTGAGATTTCCTATAATTCTAAGTACCCTCAGCATCACAGGCCTATGAGAATCACTCTAATCCTAACTTTCTTGAAATCATAAAGCATAACTTTTACTTGTAAAATAATTTCTTTAAAGACAGAGTCTTGATGTTATATATGTTGGCTACGTTACCCAATACCTCTAAATCCAGGTATCTAGACATCTAGACAGATTCATCTCCCAAGTGGGCCTGGAACTCATAATCTACCTGTCTTACTCTCCAGCAGTCAGGGATTACAGGTAGGCACACTCAGCTAAACACCCATTTTTGGGGGGGTCTTTTTGAGACAGGGTCTCCTTGTAGCCCCAGCTGTCCTGGAATTTGCTATGTAGACCAGGCTGGCCTTGAACTCACAAAGATCCGCCTGCCTCTGCCTCCCAAGTGCTGGGATTAAAGGTACGTGCCACCACACCCGGCATTAAACACCCATTTTTATAAACAGTTTGAACCAGTGGTTCTGAATGTGGGCCCCAAACCAGCAATATCAACTTTATCTGGAAACTTCTTAAAAATTTAAATTCTCAGGCCTCACCCAACCTCCCAGCATGTAACTATTTCCAAAGACCCTGAATCACACTGCCACAAAAAAGTAATCACTTTTAAACTTACCCTCCTGAGAGAACAGGTAACACCACTCGAACAAATGGAGGATCAAATGGAAAATTATCCTAAAAAAGTGTAAGTTTAATCAATTTTAAGAACATCTTTAATACTACATTACTTAGAAGATTTTAAAATAATCTATAAAAATGTATACATTTATTACCTGATCGTATAAAGGTCATAAAAGTGTAATTAGCACCCAAAAAGTAAGATGAAACAAAAACCAAATTAAATATAAAATTCAGATCACACCTGAACAGAATAGCCATTCAGTAACTTTATGAAATACATTAAGCAACAAGAAAAACGGAAGGCTAGCAAGAAGGTCCTTTTCTTCCAACCACAGCGGAGAAAAGCAAGAGGTTAACAAACAGCAGAACTCAGACTCAGGGCTGGAAGAAAAGAGTGGAGCTCCAAGTACACCAAACAGCAGTACCGGCAAGTCTCCTAGGCCCAGAAGAACAAACTACCAACTCTCTTGGCAGGGAATCATGCCCAGCTTTAAACCATCTCAGTTCCTGATTCTATGAAGTGATCCTCCTGTCCAAAGCCCTGGCAGGAGCAAATGTAAATTCCTTCTAAAAAAAAAAAATCATAAGCTTTAAATTCCCTCTGCAATTTTTCACATATAATGTCTATCACCAAAATAACCAGCTACATAAGACTTAAAGAGATTTAAAGATGACACAATCAGAAACCAGAAGCAAACCAGCCCACAAAGCCACAAGAGCTTGCAGGTACACATTAAAACAACTCTGACGAATATTTACAAGAAAAGAAAAGACAAACATGAAAGCTTAGTGGAGAACTGCAAATTACAAAACTGAACCATAAGGAAATCCTGAAATCTAGAGCCACAGTCACAAAAAGTAACAGCTAAATGCATGACTGAAACCATAGCAATTAACAGCAAAGAAGAGATTCAGTAAAGTAGAAAGCAGATCAGAAACATCCAGAATAAAGTTAAGGAAAAAATGTTTAAAAATGCAGGAAATAACAAGACAAGGTAACCATGCTACAAGGTGTACCACATACATAAAATCTTAGAAGAGAAAATGGGGCAAGAAAACGAGACGAGAATTTTTTAAGGACGTCTCTGGGTTTAACCACAATAAGCACCTTAAAGGAAAGACTAAAATCTGTAGTAAGGAGAGTAGTATCCTCAAGGTGCTGAAAGAAAGGAGCTGCAACCTAGAAACCCATACTCAACAAAAACACTCCAAAAATACAATTAGAGGAAGGCATAGCAGCACAAGCCTGTAATCCCAGCAGTCAGGAGGCAGAGGAAGGGGCATCTGAATTTGAGACCAGCCTGGGCTACACAACAAGACCATGCCTCAAAGAAAAAAAAAGAGAGCAACAAAAACAGATGTATTTTCCTATCTACAGACACACTCTAAAATAAATACTCAAGAATATTTTTAAGGTAGGAAAAATATCATCCTAGATGAAACCTGGGAGAATACTGGTATACATACAAGCACAGAATTTAAATGCCTGACGACAAAGGTGTACACAAGTGTACATGAATTCAAAGTGCTCCACAGATGTGTACTGACAAGAAAAAAAAACATAAATAAGACAAATTTGTATTACACTTTGACAGTTCAAGGACATGTAATTCTAAGGTAGAAAGACTACGCAAGGGCTGGAGAGATGGCTCAGTGGTTAAGAGCACTGACTGTTCTTGCAGAAGACCCAGGTTCAAATCCCAGCACCCACATGGCAGCTAACAACTGTCCATAACTCCAGTTCCAGGGGATCCGACAGCCTCTTCTGTCCTCCATGGGCCTTGCACAACACGGGTGCACTTCCCTACAGGCAGGCAATACACGCACACACATAAAATAAAAATAATAGGGGCCTGGAGATATGGCTCAGCAGTTAAGAGCACTGACTGCTCTTGCAGAGGACCCAGGTCCGACTCCCAGCACCCACATGACAGCTAACAACCATTTGTAACTCCAATTCCAGGGGAATTCAACGTCTTCTTCTGACCTCCATGGCATTGCACAACATGGGTACACTTACATACATGCAGGCAATATACTCATACACATAAAATAAAAATAATATAAAATAAAAAATAAAAAAAATATTTTAAAAAAAGAAAGAAAGAATAAGCAAACAAACTACCACCAAAGTGACAGAGGTGAGAACTGGGGGGAATTAAAAAATCCAGAAGAAAGAGGAAAAGGAAAAGAGCAAGAAATACAAGCAGAAAAATCACCTATAGCTTGGTTGATTTAAAGCCAGGTATCAGCAATAACATTAAATGCAATGATTGTTTCAAAATGTCAAAGGTAGGGCTAGGGAGATGGCTTAGTCACTAAAGTGCTTTGCTGTACAAGCATGAGGACCCAAATTCCATCCTCAGAACCAACATAAAAGACCAGGTACAACAGTACATGCCTGTAATTCCAGCACTGGAGAAGTGGAGATAGGTGACCTCTGGAACTTACTGGCTAGCCAGTATAGTCAATCTGGAGAGCACCAGGTTCAATTAAAGAACCACCCACTCCCCCACCCCACCCCCCAAAAAGTGGAACAAGATCAAAGATAACACCTAATATCAACTTCTGGCTTAAACATGCACACACATGAACACGTAAAGACACATATCACATGTACACAAAAAAGGCAAAGATAATCAGATTTAAAAGTATATGAAGAAAGGAGCACTCGGGTGGTAAAGGCAGGCAGATCTGTGAGTTCAAGGCCAGCCTGGTCTACATAGTGAGTTCCAGGTCAGCTGGGGCTACAGGGAGACCCTGTCTCAAAAAGACCTAAAAAAACAAAAAGGATATGAAGAAAAGAAGATGAGTAGAGGATGAGTAAAAACACAGCACCTTCTCAGGACAAGAAGCACAAATCTCTTTTTCAAATCCTCAGTTCTAGAGACTGTTTCCTGAAGAAAAGAGTATTTTTATGAAGCTGGAGAAAGGGCTTAGTGGTTAAATACAGCTTGTTGTTCAAGCAAAGGATAAGAGTTTGGAGCCCAGCACCCACATAAAGGCCAGTTGTAGTCCCATGCATGCCTGTAATCCCAACATTTAAAGGGGATGGAAAGAGGCTGCTGACTGCCAGGCTTGCTGAAGAAAAGCAAGCTCCAGGTTCAGTGAGAGGCCTGAAAAGAATGAGGAAGAGTGACAGAGGCACTGAGGCTGTCCCCTGGCCTCCTGTGTTTGTGCAGACCTGCACACATATGCAAGAGAATACACACACACACACACACACATACAAAAAAGGAAGATAATTTTGCTAATTACACTAAAACACAGACAGTAAAGTAGCAGAGTGTTAGAGGTCAGTGCCCTGATGGTCAGGAGGCCAAGAAAGCTGCCCCACTTCCTATAGCACTCAGACAGGGAAACGGCTTACAGCTCCTCATGAAGACAGGTCAAGGGAGTCTAAGAGAAATTATGTTCAATTTTTACATTCAAACCACACGGTTTAAAGGAGACTAATGCTTTTAAAAAACCTTACTTGAGGCTAAGATAGGTACAAACATGTTTCATTCAATTATTTTTAAGAAAACAAAAAAATAAGATTAACTGGAAGAATAAGTAGCATGATTTCAGTAACTTCCCTTTGCCTACCCACAAGTAAGATGCTGAGGAACTAAGAACTATGAAATTCAATCATGCTGGCAGAGGAAGAAAACAGCACTTTTCTAATAGCTAAAATGGGTTGTCTTAGGTTTCTACTGCAAATAAAGAGAAGAAATTTACACATACAAGGTACCAACTTAATAACAGTTACAGTCTACTTTCAAATCCACAACATAACAGCATAATGAAAGGCATGGGTACAAAGCTTGGAATAGCAGAACTATTATTTATAATAAATCTTTAAATACATGATCCCAAATGAGTAACTATAAACCTCTTTTAATTGATTGCAAACTATCTTCCTTTTCAGAAGTTTTAGAAAGTAATCCTACACAAAACTTAAGGCATTCTACTCCATAAACTAAGAGTTTTTGAAAAATAAAAAGTTCTTAAAAAAAAGAAAACCAAAACAAATAAACAAAACCCAAGAGCTAAAGAGGTGGCTCAGCAGTTAAAAGTTATTTAATGAACTTGCAGAGGACCTGACTTTCATCGTTTCCAGCAACCACATTAAAAGGCTCACAACCACCTGTAACTCCATCTCCAGAGATCTGACACCCTCTTCTGGACTCCAAGGACACCTGCACTCAGAGGTGCACAAACCCACATGCAGATATACACATGCAACTGAAAATAAGTCAGGGATGGAGAGATGGCTCAACAGTTAAGAGCACTGGCTATTCTTGCAGAGGCCCCAGATTCAGTTCCTGGGTCACCCAAGCAGCTCATAACTGTCTGTGATTCCAGGGGATCCAATACCCTCTTCTGGCTTCTGTAGGCATTGCATGCACATGATGCACTTACATGCAAGCAAAACATACAGACACATAAAGTAAAAATACAATGTAAAAGACTCTTTTAAAACTACTTTCTAGCCTATTTTAAAAAACTTTTTATTAGGGCCAGGTGTGATGGTACACACCTTTAATCCCAGCACTCAGGAGGCAGAAGCAGGAGGATCTTTGTGAGTTCAAGGCTAGCCTAGTCTACATAGCGAGTTCCAGGAGAGTTGGGGCTACAGGAAACCCTGTCTAAAAAAGATTTTTAAAAAAAGAGAGAGAGATAAAACTTTTTATTATTTATTTTAATTTATGTGTTTGAGTATATTGTATGCATGCATATAAGTGCACCTGTGTCATGCAACACTCACAGAGGTCAGAAGAGGGCATCAGATCCCCTAGAGCTGGAGTTACAGATGATTGTTGGCAACAATGTTGGTACTGAGAACAGAACTCAGGTCCTCTACAAGAGCAGTCACTGCTCTTAACTGCTGAGCCATCTCTCTAGCCCCCATATAGCCTATTTTTTAAAAAACTGAATATACTGGGGCTGGAGAGATGGCTCAGTGGTTAAGAGCATTGACTGCTCTTGCAGAGAACCCAGGTTCGATTCCCAGCACTCACATGGCAGCTACAAACTGTCCTTACTTAACTCCAGTTCTAGGGGAATCTGAAACCCTCTTCTGACCTCCAAGGCATTGCACAACACTGGTGCACTCACATACATGCAGGCAATAAAACTCATACACACAAAATAAAATAATAATTTTTTTTTTTAAATTGAATATACTTGAATAAACTTTGTATAGTAACTCAGAACCAAAGAATCTTAGGTTTACAAGAATCTCATACCAAGTTCTCTGGTTTCCAATTTAAGATCTCAGCCTTCTAAACTGTTTTTTTTGGGGGGGGGCGGTGCTGAGGCAGTATCTCACTATGTAGCTCAGTCTAGTCTCCCACCTCATGATCTTCCTGCCTTAGCATCCCAAATGCTTGGCTAACAGGCAAACAACCACCATCATGCCTGGCCCTCGCTAGTCTTAAAGATAAAGAATACTCTACTTTTGAAAGACTACATAAAGGAATGACTCTAAATCACTTCCTTATAGTGAAAGGAGCCTCCTTAATAATTTGATTTTAAGTTCTAATCTATGCCTGTGTTCATCAAAAGCAAATCTAATGCTCCAAATATAGAGTCTTTCAAATAGGTAAAGTCAAGTTAGCATGAATCTCAATGCTTTCTCCTCTCCAAATCCACAAAACAGAATCCTAATCATGGCTACTGAAACACCTAAATATCTTCTTAAAAACACTACTGCAGATATGGCCTGAAATGTTGGGAAATCACTTCTTAAAGGCACAGCACACAGACTGACGAAGTTACTGACAGGCTCCCAGTCCCATTCTTGTATTACATCTTCAGCTCTATTTTCTATTATTCATGACTCTCAAGTTCCCACTGTGGATATCTGAGGTCACAGACTTTGTAGTCCTGGCTTCTTCTTGTGAATCTTTGAGTCACACTTGCTATCTCCGAAGTCTGAGGATTACAGTACTATTGGCAATTTAGTTTAAAATCTTTTTCATAAGGTCAGTTAGGTCAGGACAATAATTCTTCCTAGACTTCTAAAGAAATACTCAAAACCTGAAAAGGCCCTTCTTCCTAGTGTCAGGAACCATCATTCCAGAGTCTAAATCTAAATTCTAAAATCCAATCCCTGATTGTACCCTCCCTGAAGTTCTACCTTGGGCAGGAAAAATTAATGAAAACACTACCTATAGTCATAATCAACCTGGTCAACATTTCATATTCCTTTAAAAAAGAATTCATATTCCTTTAAAAAGTTTTGAGTTCAACTGAGAGTTCAGGGAGAAGGTGAGAGAGAGGAACACACAGATGCTAACAAGATTTTACTCCAAATTGCTGTTAAACATGAGAAAACGACATAACACCCATTTTTTCAGCTTAGAAATGTTTTGGGTTTTCTTTAAGAATATTTTTCTGGTTTTCTAGCCATGTTTTTTATTGTTTCTGCTGTTTGTTTGGTCTGGGCCTTTCATTCACTGCCCTCTCTAGTAGCAAAAATGAAAAGTCATCAGCTACTTCAGTAACTATATGCCAGCTTCACACTCTTGGAAGACAAACCATTTAACAATAACAAAGGTGAGGGAAAACACTGACTTGGAAGCTCTCTCAAGAAGGTAGTCATCTTACTCAAACAAGAATACATGCATGTAAACCACTGATTAGCTTTCTTTTCTAAGTATAGAAGAATGTTTTTAATGTCTCTGTTCTTCCTTCAAAATCTCTCCTCCTACGTTCACCTACTCCATCACCACCATACATTAGCTCTGTGTCATCACTTCTTGCTAAGATTAAGTAAAAGCTTCCAACTAGTGTCCCTGAAATCTACTCCACAGTACCCAGACCATGCTGCTGCATGTAGCACAACTGTTGAAGACAAAACAGAAAGTTTAACAGACCAATTGTACCCTTGAATAAAAGAACCACTAATTGCTGTTTACCACCTGAAGGGAAGATCCCAGAAATCCCAGACTTTCCACCAAGTTCTCCAGAGTGCTACAGCTACTTCCCTGAATCCCCCAGAAGACTACAGGTTCTTGAACAGGGATAAAACTTCAGCTGTCTCCAGCACCAAAGCCCTCCACAGCACTTAGTGCTTCAAGTCAGTTAGGTAAACTAAAATGGAAAAAAACTGTACCTGCAAGACAACTGCTGAACAACCTTTCCTTCTCAATTTAAAAGAATGTCAAAAGAGAAGCTCTATATAATTTAAACATAAATCCTTGGACCATCTCCCTTTTGTTGTTTAGACAAAAGTTCAATCTATCCGGGATTTTAAATCATTGTTTTGTCCACATTGCATGTTAAATCATTAACCTTTTATCTAGATTCTATTACCATTCTTTTTTAACCTTCAAAGTTATTACTAAACAGAATACAAACTCAGAAAGGAGCATAAAATAGAGAGGTAGACCTTAACAAGTTACTGTAGAACTGATGCCCATGTGGCAATCACTCTGGTCAAGAAAGAGTCTCCAAGCATGCAGCTAAGATACCTACAGATGTCCCCTTCAGCTCAATTCTAGGCGTGCTCCTTCCCTAATTTATATGGTAAAACATCTTGTTCTCTGTAGTTTTACTGCCCAGGTATGAATCCTAATGCCAGAGTTTCTAAGCTTTCTTTTTGCTGCTGCTCACCTAAGAAGTCATTTTAGAAATTTTTTACCTAGTTTCACCTGCACTGCCCCATGGAATTTTGGCATTGCAGAACTGTGTGTATTTATGTTTTATGGCCAAAGACAGTATAATACCGAAGAATGTTTCATTCTAAGGATCCATTTTCACTACCTGCACTGAAAACACATGCCCTAAAAATACTAGTTTTACAAATTTTTGAAGTCTATATAAACAGAATTGTACAAAACTGGTTTGGAGTCAGGTTTCATCTGCTTAATACTGTATATAAGATTCACCTAACTTGTAGGCTAGCAGCTGTATCACATTTTAAGGATACCATATTCTTCACTGTATTGAAATTTCAGGCTTTTTGGTTTGGAGCTATGATAAACAATGCTGCTCTGAGACTGCTGTATATGTCTACTGGTGTGCCTAAGCACTTATTTCCTGTGGAGTATATGCCTCAAGAATTCCTTAATGTGCCAGGTGTGGTAGCACATATTGTTAATCCCAGCACTTGGGAGGCAAAGGCAGGCAGATCTCTGTGAGTTGTAAGAGGACAGCCCAGTCTTCATAGTGTGTTCCAGACCATTCAGGGCTACAAAGTGAGATTCTGTCTTTTAAAAAAAAAAAAAATCCTAACTACATATAGGGCATGGTATCTTCTACTTGTACCAATTCATTTCTCCAAAGCAGCTGTACCAATACACACTCCCATTAGAAGAATAAGAATCCCATTACTACATTCTTACCTTAAAAGAGAAGTTAAGCAAAATATACTCTATGCCTTCTTTTTCTTTTAAGATCTGAAGATCACTGTGCAAAGGACTATCAGGGTCAACCCTAGTTAGAAAACAAAAGCCAGTTCAAACAAAATTTTAAAACTCTTTCTTATTGAACTCAAAACTGGACCAGTTCATGAGCTATAACCAAGACCCCAATGTAAGTTCCAAACAGAAGTTCTAAAGTGCTCTAGATCTCCCAAGAAAATTGTCCTTAGGAAATAATATGAAAAAAATATTACAGTATTCTAAATCCATTCTAATTAGGGGATTTGAAATTAGCACTCATTCTAGTTAGATATGCATACTTTTTGAACAACTCAAAAAAGAATTGATATGCTTTCCTAAAATTATTAACCAAGAAGTTCAAGGAAAGAAATTTGCCACCAACAAAACCATGAAAGTCAAATCACTATAAAAAGACATTTTTCTACAACTGTTCTATAAATACTGCACAAATCTCTTTATTTTAAACATAAACTGGTAGACTAGGCAGTCTCATTAGGTTATTTGAATGCATTCTTCCAGGCAAACCTCAAAACCACTTTATGCCACATCTGGTCCCTCCTTCACTCCGTCCTTTTTCATTTTAATATTACGTCTCAGAATCAGCTCATTGTAACAATCTAAGAACTATTGTTATAGGAATAAGTAAGGTCTATAATAGTTCATTATAAAGGTATCAAATTAAAGAGGCAAAAGAATTTTTTCTTTGCAAAAAGTAGGTCAGCACAGGAAAGGCACTTACTTATGTAATTTAACATGCCAGTCATATAAGCTGTCATTTATTAGTTCCACTGAATAAATCCCTGTAAAGATAAAGCACACGTTGATTTCTCCTTATTTGATTACGTATTACTCCGAGGCAAATAAATGTATATACTAAATAGTAACAATGAAATTCTGCTATTTAAAAATATGGAAAATCTATACTGTATTATAAAAATTTTACCACTGAAATCGAGTCTTACTCATTTATAAAATAGTCATCAACTAAAGGATGCTTTAATGAATTAAACTGTTTACTGCTCACTTTGAGTGAAAACATACATTAGGCAAATCATATTTCTGTGTACACAGAAGCATTTCTATGAAGATGGGATATTTACACATTACATGGTTTTTGTAATCTTCAGCTTTCTGAGATCGCTTTTGTCATTCTTTTTATATACCATACATACATCTATTGTCAATCTTTTTATTTTAAAGATTTATTTTTAGTATTTTACTTGTGTGTACATTTGTGCAAATGTATGCCACTTCTATGTATGCCTGTGGAGGCCAGGAGAGAGTGTTGGATCCCATGGAGATGGAGTTACAGGCAGTAACTCTATAAATCAAGAACTTTGTTTTTACATAATTCTAGTCATTTTTATAGGATAACTCAGAATTCCTGAATCAATGCTATCTTTTCCAATGAATTAAAGTTATCTTCTTCTTGAGCTGGAAAGAAAGATGGTCCTCTTCCAGAGAGGATCCAGGTTCAATTCCCAGCAACCACACAGTGGCTAACCGCAATAGCACTATCTAAGCCAGGTTTGGTGGCATGCGAGTGTAATCCCATCACTGGGCGGAAAGTGAGTTTAAAGCCAGCCTAGACCAAATGGCTCCCCTAACACTATTCAAAAGAAACAGAAGAAAGATCTGGAGGAGAGAGCAAAACAGAGGCAGCAAAGACAGTGACGTCCTTACCTGTCTTGTAACTCTGTGATCTGTAGATGTCCCTGAGCTCCTTCATAAGTCTATCTGAAGCTTGCACGGACCCAGAAACTGCACCCTGAAACATCAAGAAATGAAAGATGTAAGGCACTGGAACATGATATAAAAAAATGTACAGTAATCACCACACAACATTAAGTCAATGAAGCTCAGTTAAAGATCATGAAGTGTCAGCCTAGTCATTTACTCTTTTTAATATTTACTATATTTTTTATTTTATGAGTGTATTGCCTGCATTTAGGTGCACCTGTGACATGCAGTGCCCTCAAAGGTCAGAAGAGGGCATCAGATCCCCTGGAACTGGAATTATAGACAGTTGTTAGCTACATGTGGGTACTGGGAACCAATCCACGTCCTCTGCAAAAGCAGCCAGTGCTCTTAACTGCCGACTCATTTCTCCAGCCCCAATCTTGCATTTTTTTAAATTTTATGTGTATGATGTATTACCTGCATGTAGGTAAATACACTCATGTTGTGCAATTCCTGCAAAGGTCAGAAGAGGCTGTCAAATCCCCTGGGATTGGAGTTACAGACAGTTGTTAGCTGCCATGTGGGTGCTGGGATTTGAACCAGGGTCTTCTGCAAGAACAACCTGTGTTCTTAACCACTGAGCCATCTCTCCAGCACCTGTTTTGTTTTTTTGTTTGTTTTTTTTTTTGAGACAGGGTCTCCCAGTAACCCCAACTGGCCTGGAACTCACTATGTAGACCAGGCTGGCCTTGAACTCACTATGTAGACCAGGCTGACCTTGAACTCACAGAGATCCACCTGCCTCTGTCTCCCTAAAGGAGTGTGCCACCACGCCCAGCGGGTTTTTTAAGACAGTGTCTCTCTGTAGCTGCACATGACCTGGAACTCACTATGGTGACCAGGCTGGCCTTTATCTCACAGAGATCAGCCTGCCTCTGCCTCCTGAGTGCTGGGATTAAAGGCATGCACTACCACACCTGGCAGTTGTTTCTTGTAATTAAGGAAGAACCATCTAGCAGCATGTCTAGACCATCAAGGGTTCTTGCAATAGTGCTAGAATTCATTATGTGTCGATTCTGAACTCCAATTTCTAAAACTACTAGAAGACTCTCACAACACCACATTACTGACAAAAACAGAGTTCCATTAACAAGACTATAAGCAAGACGGTTGGTTACACTCAAAGTCAGTTTACATCTTGAGAAAATGACATTTGCCTTCATACAACTAGTTGTAGTTCTTTACAGCATTAAAACTTCTCTAAAGATGAAAAGGCACCAATCTCCTATTAAGCCTAAGGATGAATCACATTAGTTTTTGGTCATGTGAAATTAAAGATTTTGACCAGGCATGGTGGAATACCCCTTTAAATCCTGCACTCGGGAGGCAGAGGCAGATGGATCTCTGTATGAGGCAGGCCAGCGTGGACTATGTATTGAGTTCCAGGTCAGCTGGAGCTACAAGGAGACTCTGTCTCAAAAAAATAAATAAAGATTTGGGGCCAGCAAGATGGCTCAGCTGGTAAAGGCACTTACATCAAACCTGATGAACTGAGTTCAATCCTAGAACCCACAATGTGAAAGGAGAGCACTTATTCCCACAAGTTGTCTTCTGACCCCCAAGTAAAACTGTGGCAAACACACGTGCATGCATACACACACACACAAAATTAATTAATTAATTAATTAAACATAGTAAGAACAAAGTTCTTTAATTAGAGATTGTAGAAGTTACACTACTCTGTGGGAGAAAATGAGTTTATAAAGGTAGTATTTCCCAGCTATGTGTTTTTTTTTTCCTTTTCATGTATATATGATATACATGTGTATATGATATACATGTGTATGCATATGCATGTGTTCCTGAGAGCCCAAGGCTTGGGAGGGAGGGTGTTTTTCTGGATTGTGCTCTACTTTATTCAATGAACCCAGAGCTTGCCAATATAGCTAGCCTACCTGCTCAGAAGATCCTGTCTCTACCTTCCAAGCGCTAGAAACACTGACAGGCCACCACACTCACCCAGCATTACATAGGCTCTGGAGAGTCTATGAGTAGGGCATGGTGGCGTACACCTTTGATCCCAGCACTCAGAATGCAGAAACTGGTGGCTCTCTGTGAGTTCAAAGCCAGCCTGGTCTACATAGAGAGTTACAAGCCAGCTGGGGCTACAGGAGACCCTGTCTCAAAAAGATCCCCCCCAAAAAGACACAGACTTGAAGTTCTACAACTGGTCAAACCCGAAGAATAAGTGACTCTGAGGTGCCCAGCTCTAGGTGACACACCTACAATGCAACCTTTACACCTAAGGCTCAGGGAACAATCACAGAAAATGGAGCAAAAAGAATTTAAGAATTTAAGACACCTGCTGCTAGTTAATGCATTCCAGACATGATAGGAAAGCTACCCTAATGAAATCTACAGTGTCGTAGTCTTAACAAAATCTTCACAAAGACAAAAGCAGTTTACAAGCCAAGGTGGATGGAGAAATTTTCACAGGGTCCCACCAGAAGATGAAGAGCTGCAGACAATCAATCCATGCTGAGGGAGGGAAACTCAGTTTTTCCAAGGACTAGTTCCCTGAGAGGTTATCTAATTACAAGTGGACTGTCCTAAAGAGAGCTACACACCAGCTCTCTTGGATTCAGTGCATTATTTGTGTGTCTTATGTATATATGTATACACACATGCATGTTTGTAAACATATGCATATGTAACAATAATAATCAAAGAAGAGGACAAGTAATTGGGAGGGAGGGACATGGGAAGACTTGGAGGGGGACTGGGAGGGACAGAAATAATAAACTCACGTATGACATTCTCAAACATAAAAAAATATGACATGGGCTTATCTAAATTTCCTTGCTATTGAAAAAGGCTTGCCAATTAAATTAATATAGTAAATAAGACCGAATGAGGGGTAAGAATCTACCTGCTTACAATTGACATTAACATGCATAACAATTCATTCACTGTTCAAAACAAAGCAAAGAGTCCTCAGATTTTGTAGTGATAATAAATAACTCTAATACAAGGTATATCAGATAGATTATCACTGTACATTTCTCTAGACATTATGTATGTATATAATAACATGCACACACATACACACATACAGCTTTCTTTTTTCACAAGTCATTCAAAAGGTATATACTGTCTGTCTACATTTTAAAGTTGAGAACATAGGTATCACCAAACTGTACATTTCATACTGCTACACGCTTCTCATAAGAAATGTTAAAGTAAGAGAAAAATTACTTTGGGTTTGATCAGGGCACAACAGACCAGAGGTCAGCTTCATGGAGGAGAAAGAATTTGAATAATACTTTGTAGGAGACTGAATCTAAGCATACTCTCACAGTAGGAAAGCAAGCAAAGGAACAGCAGCAGCAGGATACAAGGGGGTGGGAGTGGTTTCTAATTTCATTTCTGTTGCTGTGATAAAATAAACTGACAAAAATCAACTTAGGGGAGCAAGGGATTTAATTCAGCTTACAAATTCCAAGTCACAGTTCACCATTGTGAAGAAGCCAAAGCAAGAATTCGAGCAGCTTGCCACATCATATCACAGTTAAGAGCAAAGAGAAACAAACCACACACATGCTAACCTTGCTTGCTTTGCTCAACATAATTTCAAGACTCTCTCCCTATCCCCCCACACACCCCTAAACCCATCCCTGCCTAAGGAATGGTGCTGCCCAGTGGGCTGGGTCTTCCCCTATCAATTAAGACAAGTACCCCCAGCCCCAGGCATGCCACAGGCCAACCCGACACACACAAACCCTCCCTGAGACTCTCTTCCCAGGTGATCCTAGGTTGTGTCAAGTTGACAATTAAAGCTGACCAGGATGGGGTTATTACACAGGGTATCAGCAGACCATTCCAAAACCTGAAGAACAGGTGAACAGGGTAGAGTGTGGCTGCCAACAGTCAAGAGAGGCTGCCTAGATCAACAAAAGCATATGACTGAATCCACTACTATGACAGGGATAGAGGGGGAAGGCAGTGAGACTCGTGTTTTCATTAATTACCCAATTACTACCTATTTAACCACCAAGTCCTTGAGATATCTACTCACACTTACATTTAAATGGTCTTGTCTTTGAGTCTTCCTAATTTTCTCCAATATGGCCAAATTTTCTTTTTCAATTCCTTCATCCTCGGACTTTTTCCCACTAATGGGCTCTTCTTCCTTCATCTCGTAGTGATCCAAGTCTTCTATATCCTACAAAAAGAAAAAAAATTACTTAGCTCATTCTAGTTATTTTTCTTCACGAGCTTCTTCTGCCAAAAGATAATTTCTTACTAGAATACATAGGTTCCAGAAAGGCAGGATGCATCTACTCTACAAGGACAAGGAAAGCTTCCATATTCCATTCAGAAGGTTCTCTCCTTTAATATCTTGGTTTATTTAAAAACTAGACTGAGTACATCAGATTTAATAGCTTTACAAAGTCATGACTTATCAAATATGCCATCTTTTGAATTTTCTATTAAGAGGAACTTTTAAAATTTTTTATTTTGGGGGGACTGGAGATAAGGCTCAGCGGTTAAGAGTACTGACTACTCTTGCAGAGGACCCAGGTTCGATTCCCAGCACCCACATGGTGGCAACGAACAGTCCTTAATTCCAGTTCCATGGGAATCTGAAGCCCTCTTCTGACCTCTGTGGCACTGTACAACACCGGTGCACTCACATACATGCAGGCAATACACTCATACACACAAAATAAAAATAATAAGTAAGACAGACAGGTGTTTGCCACCATATGGGTCCTGGGAATGGAAACCAGGTCCTCTGCAAGAACAGTCAGTGCTCTTAACCCCATCTCTCCAGCCCCTAAGAAGTACTTTTGAAGCAGTTTAGTGGCTGGTACCAAGAACTTTATTTATCTGGGCATAGTAGTTTGTGCCTTTAATCCCAGCAAGTTGGCAGCTAACAACTGTCCGTAACTCCAGTTCCAGGGGATCCAGTGGCTTCTTCTGTCCTCCTCGGGCATTGTACAACACAGGTGCACTTACACACATGCAGGCAATACACACATACACATAAAATAAAAATAATTTTTTTTTAAAAAAAAAAGAAAGACTTTGCCAGTCTTTTAAAGGTGTGGTGGTGCACACCTTTAATCCCAGCACTTGGGAGGCAGAAACAGGCAGATCTCTATGAGTTCAAGGCCAGCCTGGTCTACACAGTGAGTTCCAGAACAGCTGGGGCTACAGGGAGACCCTGTCTAAAAAAGACCAAAAAAAAAAAAACAAAAACAAAAACAAAAAAAACCGACTTTAAGAGACACACATTTAGAGTTTTGGAAGTTGTCTGTGGTAATAACCTATTGGCTTTTGTAATTAGGGGAAAAAATCAGAACAAGAATTTGAAAACTACCACCAGGTCAACATCTTTACCACATCATTCTGCTCCGTCCTTTCCATGCCATCTGATCTTACACACACAAATCAATGCACAAGATTTTTAATACTAACTTTTTCAAGTACCTTACTACTCTACTTCAATTACCAAAATCTCTAAAAGAATTTTTACTTATCTCGATTTTTTTCACACAGATTATGATTTTAGACCAGGTTGATAACCACGTTCAATCCAAACTCAATGGGTCTCTTTCTTGGGAAGTCAGCTCTTCAGCCCATTACATTCTGTTCCTAAACAGACTCAGTACAGGACTTCCCACTCCGTGGCACTCTTTGGTGGACCACCTTTCAGCCCTATCTTCCATCTTATACTTTATCTTCAGAATTCCATCAAATGCCCTCAGTTGCTACCCACCGCCGCACCACCACCCCCACCACCACCACCACCACCACCACCTCCTCCTCCTCCTCCTCCTCACTTCTTCGCCCTCTCCCCTTCCCTTTCCCCTTCCCCCGCCTCCACCTTTAACTTCAGTCATATTTCCATCCACACATTTCACATGAATTTTAATCAGCAAATCGCAAGCAGGCTTCATCATTATCTTCCTAAAACAATATTCACAGCACACTATTCACTGCTTATGGCCTTCTCACCAACAGCCATATTAAACAGAAATGTCTGTCTCTAATTCAAATTTTCTGTTGTTAGATCAACTCCACAAAATAAAATTCAGGTTTATTGTTGGGCATTCTTTCACACAAACATCAAACAGGCCAAACTAAATAAAAATAAACAGCAACTGCATAGACAAAAAAAAAGAAAAAAGGCAACCTTTTATTTTCGGCCTTTTAACCATCTCATACAAACCAACTACTTATAGTACTGCTAGGTCCACAGACTGGACTGCTCAGAAGACTGGGTTTTTGTTATTGTTTGATTGTCTTGTTGTTTTGTTTTTGTTTTCTTGAGACAGGGTCTCCCTGTAGCCCCAATTGGCCTAGAACTTAACCAGGCAGGCCTTGATCTCACCTGCCTCCCTAGTGCACTGGGATTAAGCCACCAAGCCCAGCTTGTTTCCTTTTTTTTTTTAACAAGGCTTTTTTCCTCCTTTGAGATTACAAAGAATATGGTCACACACGAGTGGTAAAAAGTAGAAAGAGAATGCTTCCAAGGCTGGTTTGGCTAGCCACTAACTTTACAAATGGCTGACTCCTAACAATATGGGCAAAAATACAAACTGTAAATAAAAAAAAATTTTTTCTTTTAACGTAGTCTTGAGAAAAAAAGCGGGGTGTTGGAAGATTTTTCCTTTTTCTTTTTTAAGGTTTTCTTTTTCTTTTTTGGTTCTTTTTCTTTTTTAATCTATTGGAAATATACTTTGAGACTATGGCAAACTAAATTGGTAGTTACAGGCTTGTGTCTATGAGTAAAATAAGTATTAAAATTCATGTTGTTGTTTTGGTGGGTGATGGAAAGCACATGTCGTATGTGGCTGGCACTGCCTGCTGTGGGCAGGAGGGTCTGCCTCTCTTTTTCAAAGTAACCATGTTTAGATTCTGAGGCGGGAAGTGGAAAGGGAAAGGTCATGGTGGCCTTTTAAGTGTAACTTTTCTTTTGCTGTCCAGTCATCCTCATTGGTCTTCTGCTTCTTGGTACCAACATCATCATCCTCACCATCTTCAGCTGTCTACTTGCCCACAGCGGCCTCAGTCTCTTCATCTTTATTGCCATGCTCTTCCTCCCCATCACCTTCCTCTTCCTCCTCTTCTTCCTTCCCATTTTCTTCCTCTTCAGCTACTTCACTGTCAGCCTCCTGTTCCCCATTTTCCCATTGTCACATGCATCTCTTCCATTCTCTGCCTCCTCTACAATTTCCTTCTAAGTCCTTGGTGGTGACCCTGGAGCTGGTGTCCACAATCCAGCTGACACGGTAGGGCACAGTGATGGGATGCAATGGGTGAAAAAGAAAGTGAGAGTTCAAAAATTTTAATGAGAAAGCTGCCAGAGTACCCAGTGGAGGAGGAGGCAGGTGGGGAAGGTGGCTCAGTGAGTGGGGAGCAGGACCCAGGAACAATGCAAAGATAGTTTTTTGGAATAGTCAATCTAATTCAAAAAACTTAGCCCTCTCCCTTTTCTAGCCAATCCTACATTCTAGGACTCTAACACATCAACTCTCCACTACCAAAAGGACGACATCTGGTACCCCGAAACACACCCAAAGCCTTTTCCACTACAGTATGTTAGTATCCTGAACTGTCCTTTTCACCTTTCTTAATGTGACACCTCCAAAGTACTGTCCTATCTTTCTAGATTCCCCTAAGTGTTAACTTGTTAATCTTGTGAGAAGAAAAAGAAATGTCTTGAAACTCTGAGTATGTCTATTTCACTCGGTTCTGGTTCACGGAAAAGCTTTAATGTTTTCATGTAATTTATCCCACCTAAGCTAAACTGCAAGAAAACATCAAAGCAAACAGTCTACCTCCCAAAAAGTCATTCTAATTGGACAATTTTAAGAATTATTTTACTCACAGACACAAGACTATAATTACTTATTTAGCTTTGACATGTTTCCAAATTATATTTTAAAGATTTTAGAAAGAAAGGTAAAAGTCTGAATAAATGTAAGATCAAAAAATTGTGTTAAAAATCATAAAAATCTATATACATTTTCAAGCCAGGCATGGTGGTGCATGTCTGTTAAGTCCCAGCACTTGGGAGGCAGAGACAGGCAGATCTCTGTGAGTTCAAGGCCATCCTGGTCTACACAGTGAGGTCCAGGCCAGCTGGGACTACAGGGAGTAAAAAAAAAAAAAAAAAAAAAAAAAAAAAAAAAATCTATATACATTTTATCTGGTCAATGGAGACATAGATCTTTTCAAAACTTGAACTTAAATTCAAACCTCAAAGCCTAAAGATTTGTCAGTGACTGACAACTAATTCAATGTCTTTGGAATTTGCTTCTGAATTTGTCATGGTTTGAATGTATCCCCCCTCCACATATCAGGTATTATAATGTGTTGGCATTAAGACATGGGGCCTTTAACAGATGATTAGGTACACACCCTCCTTTCTCAGTGATAGGATTAAGGCCTTTATAAAAGCAGCTTAACAGATCATTTTGCTAGCTTGCTCCCTCGACCTTATGCCTTCTACCACATAGGACACAAAGGTTCTCCAGACACTAAATGCTAGCCCAACTCCCTATCTTTCAGAACTGTGTGAACATAAATTTCTGTTCTTTTACAAATTACCCAGTCCCAGATATTCTAATTCCAGCAGCACAAAACAAGCTAAAACGAAGTTCTTAGATGGTTTTCCGCAAGATACAGTGTCATTGCTTCTAGCGAGTAGTCTCTGCAAAGTTGTCCAACTTTCCTTTTATTCAAATACAAAACTTTTTGTGTGTGGACATATGCATGGCGCCCAAAGGCAATGTTGAGTTCTTCCTCAATTACCCTCCACTTGTGTGTGTGCACATGCATGTGTGTCTATGTGAGAGAGAGAGAGAGAGAGAGAGAGAGAGAGAGAGAGAGAGAGAGAGACTCTCCCTATAGTCCCAGCTGGCCTGCAACTCTATAGATCTCGACCTCATTGAGATCAACCTGCTTCTGCTTCCCAAGCACTGGCATCACCATGCCCAGCTTCCATGTTATCTTTTGAGACAAATTCTCTCACTAAACCTGGGACTGGCTGATTGGCTAACTTGTCTGGCTGAACAGGAGGTCCCAGTGATTCTCCTGTCTCTACCTCCCAGCTGAAGTCACAGGCACAATTCACTGCACACAGCTTTGTTTTTTTATTGTTGAGTGCTGGGAATCCAAACGCAGGTCCACATGCTTGTCCAGCAAGCACTTTATCATCTGAGCCATCTTCCCAGCAGTAAATACAACCCTTTTTAAACTTAGTAGCTATTCCTAAAAGTAACCAAATTATAAGGTAAATATTGCTTATTCGTAAATGTAAACATAATATTTTTATTGTTTAATTATTTAATAACCACATAATTAGAAGAAGCATTTCATTACAACAGCATTGACATACTCAATAACAATTTCCAGAGCTAAGACGCATCTCTTTCAAAATTGGCTGTAAATTTTTAGGTTTACAGTTGAATTAATACAGATATACAATATTGTACCCAATATAAACCCTGTAAGACAATTGAACAAGGACTTTATTGCATTTTAATACACTTAGATGTTTGCACATGCATCTCTAATCTCTATATATCTAATTATTACTAGTCACATTCAGTTACTTTCTGAGATCCTTGGCACCTGAACATGGATATAAAGTCATCAGATAGATTTCAATGGTAATGTTTTTCACATCTACTAATTAACATAAAGCAAATATTTATGTTTCTTCTTCAAATGTAACTCCTTTTTTAAAATTTATTTTGTGTGTGTGTGTGTGTGTGTGTGTGTGTGTGTGTATTTCATACAAAACATCCCAAACAATCTTATTCATCTATAGACCCACATCCCAAGTGACACCCTCCCATAGCCCTCTACTCCCACTGGAGCCCATGTACTCCATCAACCCTGTCACTGTCCACTGTGTTGTCAGTGCCCACAGCTGTTCCCCAGTGCTTGTCCATCCACTGAGTGGATGATAGTCTAGTCAGCTCTTCCTCATCTAGCAGCAAGCAGTTGCCAATATTCCTTTAGATAAGATTGGGGTCTGCTGTTCATTTTCCCAGTTCTATGCTGGGTTACTGTTTGGGAGACTCTTGGGCCACTCTAGTCAACAACTCAAAGGAAGGTATCTCCTGTCTGGCGTTGTTTCTTGTTATGTAGCCTTTAGCTATACACATGGACTCTTTAAAGAATTGTACTATCCCTTTAATCTTTGTTATACTTTCATTTTGGTTGTTTAAGACCATGCAGTTGGCCCAGATAAATCAATTTATTTTTACTCTTAAGGTCGTTTGAGGATCTGGTCCTCAGGGGTCACATGGGCTTGGGAGGGGCCCCTGGCTCCTTTCTTTTACCAGTTCCATCTATGTGAAGATAAGTCAAAGGTCCTGCTTGACCGCAGACGGCTTCACTTGGAAGCATGGAGGAAATGTTTCCTCTGTGTGTAAACATAATTCTAATGTTTAATGTTAAGAGCCCTCATTTTCTAGGAAATAAAACACACAAAACAATTTGTTCAAAGGCACGTGGTTAACTGGAATCAAAGTCACAGTTTAGCAATCATACTCCATTTGAAATAAAATGCGCTTTTTTGTTACTCCCCATTAACATTATTAGTTCAAAAGAAAGGCTAAAGAATTGTTCAAACATCAAAATATTCATGAAATCAACAGGTAAAGGTACTTGTCCCCAAGCCTGATGGCCTGAGTCCAATCCTTAGAACCCACGTGGTAGAGAACATGGACTCCTGAAAGGGTCCTCCATAGCCACATGTGTACCATGGTACAACCACACACTAACAAACACGCACGCACGCACACACACATATCCACATACACAAAAATAAATGGGAAAAAAGATATTCATGAAATATATTCTTACATAAAATACCTACTTCAGCCATCTCTTCCTCTTCTTCTTCTTCTGAAGTTACCTCTTCAGTTGTCCCATTCTGAAACAGAAGAAGAATTTGCCAAAGCTACACAGAACACAGACTACATTAGAAAACTATCACCACCAATCACTATCACTGCAGCTCCATGAACACAAAGTTATCACAACTGAAACACTTTTTTTTTTTTTGTCTTTTTCAAACAGGGTCTCTCTGTAGCCCCAACTGGCCTGGAACTCACTATGTAGGCCACGCTGGCCTTGAACTCACAGAGATTCACCTGCCTCTGCCTCCCAAGTGCTGGGACTACAGGCGTGCGCCACCATGCCCAGCATAACATTAAATTTTTAAACCCAGCTTTGACTTAACACACAACCATTCATTTGTTTTCTTAAAAAGAAACAAGTTTAAACAATCCAATGTAACAGATGTCTTAAGAATAAACAAAAACAAAAGCATTCAGATATAAGGAAACTGAAAATGTTTAAAACATAATCTAATTTAAAATAAAAATTTTACTTACATAGTTATATGTGCTTTTACTTATAATAAATATTCTAAATTACAGATTATCTACTCTTTTAACTTGAAAAGCCTTAATTTCAACTTTCTACAAATTCAACTGCTTTACATTTCAAATAGTCAGGTATGTTATAAAGAAGTAAGATACTTTATAAAACTAAAAATGACAAATAATCACTACTTGACTAAAAAGCCTGTTTTTCTTTTTAAACAAGTTATTTATTATAGAATATTTCTCTATAAAATGCAATTTTACTGCATTTAATGGTTTTAGGAAGGGTCTTCATATCTAAAGTTCAAAAAGAGAAGTCTCCTGAGCCAGAGTTAAAGGTCTTCAGGTCTCCATGAGTGTATCTCATTCATAAGGTGAGCTTTAAATGCTTACTATTGACCTCCTAGAAACTGAAAGAGAAAAGGGGGAAGGCAGTTCCAAAATTGTGGTTCATCCTTTTCTTCATTCCCCTACATTACATATTCCAAACTACATAACTAGTCTAAAGGTCCCAAAGAAAAGTCCGTGTGCCAAGGGTGAGAAAGAAATGCTAATTTCTGTACTTTCTCCAGAGAATCTGTTTTCAAAAACACTAAGGTGATTCTGACATGTAACTTTAGCCTAAGACTGTGACCATCAAACTAGTCCCTACCCTTCATTTTATAAACAAGAAAGCTGAGTAATGTCCTTCCCGCAAAGGATAATTTGACAAAAACACAAAGCCGGTTAGGCTTGTGAAATCCTAAGGTAAAAGTCATTTCAACATGTAGCCTGGCTTCTTTCTAAAACCCCCTGAAAGCAGGCACTGATAGTGCCTCACCCCTGTAATCCCAGCACCCAGGAGGGGTGAAGCAGGACTACTGTGAGTTCAAGCCAGCTTAGGCTGTATAATAAATTCTAAATTAGCCTGAGCTACAAATCGAAACCTTGTCTCAAAACAAAAACAAAATCAGAACGGGAGAGAAAAAAAGACTTTAGTAGAAAAAGTTCATTGCCACACTAGAAAAACAACACAGAAGGTGCTTACTTCCAGTGAACTAAAGCTGTAGGGACACATTAGAAGACACAAAGCAGATGGAATCTCACTTAGGTTAGGAAAGCCTTACCTACTCTAACTGAGGGGACCACAGAAAAATAACAGGACTTTTTTTTCCCAGATGAATCACAATTGCTATAGTTGCCTCAACTACAGTTTCTAAGGATCATTCACTTCTATGGGAAGCCTAGCTACCTTGATGTCTTCTCACTATGTGAGTCAGAACCAGAGAGAAAAGAGAGAATGCTTTTACTATAGCTCAACTCAACAGCAGGATCTCCCAACAGACTCAGGAGCTAGAAATCACCCGCACACTCCCAGTACCTCCCCATCCTTGTGCTGCAGAAGAAGAGCACAGGTCTACAGCAGAGGTGAGTGACAATCCTATGAGCATCAGTTTTAACGACTAGTACTGAGTATATATACCTCAGCTATAAAGGAGCAGATAAACAAGTAACAACAGGCAATTAAAGAAAACTGACATTTTTGAAAGGCACCATATAAAAAAGCCAGACACTGATTTGAAGCATTGCAAGTAAAGGAAATCAAATTTAAAACCTAACTGGCATCTTTAGTATTACTGAAAAACTACTGTACCCACAAAACACAAGGAAATTGTTATTAAAAAGGACAGGCCCGTTCTGAGGAATAAGCATTTGAAGGCAAGAAAAACAGTAAAGGGCTAAGAGAGCCCAATGGACATCTCTAAACAAACATTTATGATTAAGAAGAACAAAAGTGAGACATTCACTTACAACATGAAGAAAAGAGATGAGGGAAATCAGAAGAGTCAGAAGTAAGAGGACAGTCAGGGGGCATGAAAGACAGGCACACAGAGCCCTAATGCTCATCCAGAGGATGAAAGAAGTGGCTCTGAAAACCCCCAAAGAAATACTAAAAAGCAAAACAGCAGAATTCAGTTAAAGAGAAAACCAAACCAACTTCCAGAAAAAGAAAAATGAAACACACAGAAAGAGGGCTCAGAAAGGCACTAGACTTTTGTCTGCAACAATAAATATCAAGGACAATCCAAACAGAAGTCGTGTGTGCAAACATGTGTTCTTTCACCACTGGATCCTCCACACCAACGTACTTTTTATAAGCTAAAACCTGACACCAAGTATTCAATACTCTATGTATACTATACACATCTCTGCAACCCAAACCCTTCTAGAAAAATACAAAACCAGAATATGACTTGATGATCTACCTGGCATAGCAAAGACAGCAACCACACTGGGTCAAGTTTGAGAAACTGCTGATAATGTAGTTGAGAGCTCACAGCCACATTCTCTGATCAGGTTGACAAAAATAAAAATAAAAATAGCCCAAAAGTCATCTGAAAAATGTCTGAAAGTTCTCTGTCTAGGTAACTGTAGGGCTGAAGAAACAGATACTCATACCCTAGTAAATCAACTCAGTACATGCCCCAGAGAAACGACTACACAGAGACCAAAAGTAGAATGATTCAATTAGAAACAACCTAAATGTCCATGAACACTCAATGGCAAATGGGTAAACAGTCTGTTACATTCACACAATGGGATAAACACAGCAATGAAAAGAGAACTGCAGCTCACACAGTCTGGAGGAAATTCACATGCATTGCTGAGCAAAAGCAAACTACGAAATTAAGAGTACATACAGCGACTCTTAATATGCAGCTCAACAGCAGGCAACGTCAAACTCTATCATATGAGGCTGCATACATGACTGGTAAAACTAGAGAAGAAGATCTGAAGCAGTGTGTGCAAGGTTTCTGCTGTGCTAACAATTTGCTGCTGCTGCTGCTGCTGGGTAGTAGCTAGGGAACAGCTCCCAGGATCTCACCGTAACCATGCATTCTATTTAACTTAAGGTTTTTGTATTTTCAGCATACGCTGTATTTCATACAATAATTTAACAGAGTGATGTGAACAAAAGGTGTAACAGAACTACTTAGGAAATACAAGCTAATCAGAAATATATACAAATTTTAAACTTGTACAATGAAATCAAACAGCTTGCAAAGAAAATGTACAACCTCTCATGTTTGCTAAAAAAGTAATTTTAGGGCTAGAGAAATGACTCAGCAGTTAAGAACACCTACTATTCTTCCAGAGGACCTGGGTTCAATTCCAAGCACCCACATGGCAGCTAACAACCATCTGTAAACTCCAGTTCCAAGGGATCTGACACCCTCTTCTGACCTCTACAGGTATTGCATGCATGTGGTGTACTTACATACATGCAGGCAGATACTCATACACATAAAATAAAAATAATAAAATATTTTTAGAAGTAATTTTAAGGATGGGGCAATAGCTCAGCTGTTAAAGTGCTTGCCAACAAATGTAAGAACGTGAGTTCAGATTCCTGGCACCCATGTAAAAGCCAGACATGATAAGTGGGTGTCTATAATCCCAAGCACTAGGGATGCAGACAGACACAGGCAGTTCCCTAAGGCTCTTATGTCAGCAAGTCTAGCCTACTGGGTGAGGTTCAGACTAGTCAGAAATTCTGTCTAAAAAAGAAAGGTGGACATTACCTGAAAAACACCCGGGGTTGCTCTCTGGCCCCACAGAAACACATATATGTACACATGCACACGTTCGCACACACACATAATTTTAGTCAAATATACATTTTTTTAAAAGGTAAGGTGGTGCACACCTTTCATCCCAGGACTCAGGAGGCAGAGATGGGCAGATCTCTGTGAGTTCCAGGCCTGCTGAGGCTCTAGGAGGACCCTACCTCAAAAAGGCAAAGACAAAAAAAAAAAAAAGATGAGGAAAAGGAAGAAAATTAAAATGCTGGGGGAATACGGAAAAGAAAACACATCACATTTTTAAAAGAACAATCTTTTCCAAGTACCTAATCTATTAAAACAGGCAAGAAGAAGTAATCAGGATAAAGAAAACTACTTTAGAAATGGATCAGGCTCAAATGTTTGTTTAAAATAAGGTTTTTTTCACCTCAGCAACACTGATACATCAGGCCAGATACTTTGTTGTGGGGGTTCCATGAACTGCAGGATGTTTCAAAGTATCCTATCTACTCACAAAATGCCAACAATAGGTATCTATCTGCTGTAGCCTGTGATAACAATCAAAAATGCCTCCAGCTAGTTCCAAAGGTCCCATGAAAACAAAGCTGCCTTTGGTTGAAAATTACTAATCTGAAGTACACAAGATCAGTCAGGCATGGTGGTGCAAGCCTTTAGTCCCAGCACTCAGGGAGGGAGGCAGAGGCAGGTGGATACCTGAGTTCAAGGCCAGCCTGGTCTATATAGTGAATTCCAGGCCAGCTGGGGCTACATGGAGACCCTTCTCCAAAAAAAGGCATAAATAAATAAATAAATAAATAAATAAATAAATAAATACACAAGATCATTGAAAAGAAATGTAAAGCTTCCTAAGTCATTACCTTGATACAGGAATGAAACAGGAGCCTAAAAAAGAAACACAAAACCATCCTACAATCTGAGTATCAGTAAAAATATAAAAGCAAAATATTATCATATCCATCCTAATAATGTTTATTAAGGAAATGCAAAGATACTCAAAATTTTGTCATGCAATTCACAAATTCTACATCAGTCTCTCTATTATTAAAAAAGAGAAGCCCAGGAT
>NW_008359594.1:2119295-2149065 GCF_000622305.1 Nannospalax galili | reverse complement strand
AGAAAAGAAAACTTGAACACATATAAAAATAACCATTTTTCTCACCATTTCTCCTTAGGCTCTACTAAAATTACAGAAGAATAAACACTGTATAAATACACAATTGTTTAAATTTTTTTAAAAAAGAATGGGACTACCAGAAGCAAAGAGAATTCATCTATGTTAGAGAAGATGACTGTAAACAGGAACAGTAATCAATGAAGCACAGCAAGTAAAAGCACAGGTTCAGGGACACCAGAAAGGAGGAAGTTAATTGTCCCACAGCATCTTGGAGAAGATCTAGACTCAAGACACCAAATACACTGAAAGTAGAAATGACAGGGAGGACTGAAAACCAGAGAGACTAATCAAAGCCTATGTACAAAACACATCATTAAGCCTTGAAGCACACTGTATTCCCTACTATTAAACAGAAACAAGGCAGATTTTACCTACCCCAAACAAGATATCATGAGTTTTAATCTCCAGAGAAACTAGAGCTATCAATAGTTCTATACCAAGAACTAGAAAAGTGGGACGGTAGTACCTGGGAATCAGCATTATAAATCTCCGGCCCTCCAAAGCTATCAGATGACAAGTCTTGGCTACAAGGAACTCATTCATTCAGTACTTCTCTGTGCAATAACAGAAGGTATATAAAAAAAATTAAAATGTGAATTAGCAACACAGAATAAACATAAAGATATTTGAGAACAGGCTTTACAATGCAAAACAGGACAAGATTAGACATAAAGAACAAGAGTATCAAAATATACACATTTATGATTCTATCACATCCATAAAATCAAAACAGAATGCGATCAAGACAGAATAATCAGAGAACCAGTGAGAAAAAGTTCTCCAAGCTCATGGTTCCTAGAGATTGGAGATGATTACCCCCAAGCTGAAAATGAATCACACCTTCAGGCAGTTATAGCCTATGATGGTCTCAATCCACAGTGAACCTTCGCTGGCCCCATGACTTGCCTTAACTGAGAACCATTACAGAATTTTCACTGGACCTGCTTCAGGTTTAAGACTTAAAAACACCTGGTAACTCAGACTTCTTTCTTGGAAGCCAAAAGTGAGATTTCTGACTGTCCTCTGAAGAAACCGAAGCCTTATTTAGGAAGAAGCCCTAGTGGATGAGATTCCATGTGAAGAAAAGGGTCATATAAAAAAACTCCAAGACACCAGATACGCAAGCAGTGAAAAGGAAGCCATCTTGGACACAAGTGTAGCTGAGCATCCAGATCACACTGGTTCCAGCCACCATCTGACTGCGTATCAACAAATGAAACCTGCAGAGGCTACCCAGCTATACCTAGCTAACTTATGCAATAATGAGAACCAATGTTTTAAAGCATTAAGAGTTTTTTGGTTTTGTTTATTGTGATGACGCCTTGCTTTGTAGCCCAGGCTGGCCTCAAACTTACAATCCTCCTGCCTCAGCATCCTGAGTGCTGGGATTACAGGCATGTGTCACCAAATCCAACTCTAAGTCATTAAGTTTTGAGAAAATAAGGTAAACACCAATATATAAAAAGAAAACTTAAAAGTTATGATTGTCTAAGTAAAATGTCCAAAAGTTTAAAGAAAAATAAGATTTTAAAAAATATTTTATTATTCTTCTTTTATGTATGAGTATATTGCCTGCATGTATGTAAGTAAACCCATGTTGTGCAATGCCGTGGAGGTCAGAAGAGGGCACTGGATCTCTTGGAACTGGAGTTATGGACAGTTGTTAGCTGCCATGTGGGTGTTGGGATCCGAACCCGGGTCCTCTGCAAAAGCAGCCAGTACTTTTTAACCCCAAAGTCATCCCTCCAGCTCCTGAAAATTAAGATTTTTAAAAGTCATGGGTAAAGGTGCTTGCTGCCAAGCCTGATGACCTGAGTTCAGTCCAAGGATCTACACAGTAGGCGAAAACTGACTTTCACAAGTTGTTCTCTGACCTCCACACACGTGCCATGGCCTATCCACACACACGTACACAATAAATAAAAATGCAATAATTTTTTTAAAGAAAAGGAATATAACCTACTCCCAAAGACTCAAACCAAGAGGTCTAAAATTCAAAAATAGTCAGGCATGGTGGCAAAGCCTGTAGTCCCAGCACTCAAGATGTGGAGGCAAGAGATCAGCCTTGGCTACATATAGTTTAGGAGGCCTGAATTACATAAGACCTTGTCTCAAGAATAAAAGTAAAAACCCTTTTAAAGTCCAATTAGTAGGCATTCCAAAATAAAAATGGAAAGCAAAGTTGTCACACAAGAAAACAATATAACAAAATTCAAGACTCCAAATCTGAAAAAGACTATTTATACTGAATACCCAGCACAATGAAGGAGAAAAGACCCAAAGCTAAGCCCCTGGCATAGTATTTCATTATACTAAGGAAAGCACAAATTCTGTAAAGCTTCCAGAGAGAAAGGCATGCATAAATAAGATTCAGAATGCCAACAGGCTTCAGCAACACCATTAGCTGGAAAGTAACAGCAGTCTTTGAAATTCTGAGGTAAAATTATTTTCAGCTTAAAATTACAAATTCAACTAAACAAAGGGGAAAATATAATAGCAGCTGAAATTTACTGAGGATTTACTATGAGATATTCTGAACAATTTGCATGTTCCAACTCACAAACCATTTATTTTGAGACCACCTCACAGTGATATCAAACTACTATTATAACTACTTTGCAAATGAGAAATAATGCAGAGTGATTACGGGTTGACCTAAGAGGGTACGTTAATAAGCAGAGCCAAGATTCAAACCCCATGTGGTACTGCTCTGAACCCCAAACTCTAAACCGTATCTTTCAAAAGCTAGAAATCAGAAAATGTACTGCTTCTTCCTCATGCTTCCTTGGGCTTCTACCTGAAGATGTAATGAGACAAATGAGGAAGAGAAAGCCAAGAAAGAGGACATAAGATCCAGGAAACAACAGATTAGTTCTAGGCAAGCAGAGAGTAATCCAGGACTGGTGCAGAAGAGCCAAAGATTCCAGAAGAGGCAGACCACAGAAAGGGATAGGATACAACTTTCATAAACTAAGAATCATTATAAAACATTGAGAAATAAAAGATACAAGGAAACACCACAGTAGAAAACCTAGCTCTACAAAGTCCTGATGATAAACTGATTGTTCATGACTAAACATAATGTTTTACAAACATTGTGAGTTTGTAAACAATTATGAGTGGGCTGGATAGTATTAGAACTAAATCCTCATTTATTACAATAAAAAGTCAGTAACTGATAGCTATATAGGTAAATCTAGAAGTCATGGATTGGTTGGAATTTCTTAGCTAACATCTGCCTTAGACCTTAAGAGGCAAAGATGGATTTACGGAGATGGTATTTCAAGTGAAAATAACTGAATAAACAAGGCAAACAATCAAAGAAGAAGAAACATTTTTGGAAATCTGGAATATTACAAAATGGTGGGGTGGGTGCAACTACCTACCTACCACAGTAAAATACAAGCAACTCCAAAGACTGAAAAGGCCATTTTCAGTACCTAAAACAATTTACTAGGAACATAGAAACTTCTAAATAATTGTATAATAAAAGAAAAATTATCCTAAATTTTTGATTAAGACAATTTATTTCAGCTCTTGAACACTAGAGAATTTTTACTTTACCTGACCCGTGGGTAGTGGTTGATCTAGCATCTCAACATCCAGGTGCTTAGGAAGGTTATATAATCTGCAGAGTTCACATATCAACCACTTCAATTGCTGACGAAGCTACAAAACACATTTCAGTAAATAAGCATTATGTTAAAGAGCCCTTAGAAGACATTGAATAATGCTACAGCTACTATAAATCAATCCAGAAGGAAATGACAAAGTTTGTTCCTGCTCAACTATACCCTATAGATAGAATATCAGCCTATAATATTTTCCTAAGGGCTATTAATAAGAAAAATCACTATTTTTTAATTGCTACAGTTTAGATATAATCCTTACAAAGTGATACATAACAGAATAACACCAACCAAAAGGCAAAGGATGGTTCATACATTATCCAGTTTCTAGTCGCTAACATCTTAGAAACTTAAAACTTTAAACAAGAGAACATAAATGCATTAATAAGGCTACAAAACCTAAGGTAAGCATGGCTGCATATGGATTACAAAAATTACATATGCTACAGCTATTCACTCAAAATGACAGAGGCGTCTGTCACCTAGTCGGCCAAACCCTGGCTGGAATGAAGATAACCTTCAGTATCTAACTCCCTGGGTTGAGTGTCCCCATCTGCAAAATAAAGAAATTATCATTTTCTCAGGATCATAAGGATTAAATTAAGCTGCCTTTGAAAGCTGTGTAGTAGGTTCTTAAGTGCCTCTCCTAAAGAAAAACAAGAAATCTCTAGGAAAACTGTCAAGAAGAATTTTTTTAAACTCTTTCATCTTTATCCACCCCCCATGGGGCTTTTTGCTACTCTAACATTCCCCCCTCTGAAGAAGTAACCCTAAAATCTTAAGGATTAGATAAAAGCTCCCAAATATTTTTGACATTTTTGGCCCTTGGAACAGTGTATGTTACTAAGGACATTGTGAGTTTTAGCCAAGAAACTGGCTACTTTTCTTTGGGGTCTTTTTACCCTAACTGCCTAGCCAATTCCTACCTCCTAGTCTTATCATACCATCCTCTGAAGAGGTTACCCAAATTGCCAATAGGAAATTGGGACACAGACCACTCTGGCTTCTTCCACACTGATCAGGGATGCAGGGTGAGGCAACTGGAGAACCCCTTGAGTGGGTCTATCTAAAAGACTCCCAAATTGCCTAACTCTTATCTCTAGGGGGAAAGAAAGTCTTTGAATCGTGACTAGGAGATGTGAAGAAGTAAAGGCAAGAGTAATTAGCATTACAAATCCTAGACAGGGAAATAGAAAAAAGAACAGGGCAATTTTCAAATGTTCATATGAGAGTCCATTGGAATTTCTTGACAAGGGCTTCCAAAATCATCCCTGTAATGGGTTCCTCCTAATTTTTCTTTTGTAAGAACTCTTTAATTTCCATTTTTAAATGCAGATTATTTTGTTGGTATATTTACTTAAAGGAAGCGAAGCAAATCATGTGTACAAATGTACTTTTCATTGTTTAATGTTTTCCCAGTACATAAGCTCAGCAATTGCAATTTACTTAGCAGATTCGAATAGGAGTTAATAAGGCAACTTACTACACCGATGAGGAGCAGTTTCCTCAGTATCTCTGATCAAGAAAACAGATGAAGAGGAAAAAGCAGGTTTATGGAAGACTAAGAAAGCGTAAACAGGTTCAGAATGGGTAATAACAAGCAAAGAGCAAACCTTTCCAATGCAGATAAAGGACCAAGTAGACATGAAGAAAGCTGAACAGCAAATTAGGATCAAACAAATGTCCTCATGCAGAAAAGGAAGCAAAAGCTTCATTGTGGATCTGCTATCCATCCAATAAGCTCTGATTTGTGCTAACTACATAATGCAATGAAATAGGGTGATCAGGACACAGCCCTGACGTTCAGATCCCTGGCACAGGCGCACTGTGGAAGCAGCAATATGGTGGCATCACATCAAGCAACAGGAAAAACAGGGGAGTAGATCTTATAGGAAGTTTGATTTTTAACATCCCCTGGACGTGTTTCAAGGATGGGGTAAGACACTATGACCACAGGAAGGTACTAAGAAATACTTAAAGGTAAATGGACAGGTCTTCGATACCAGATAGTGCCATTTGGGGAACAGAAATATTAAAAAAAAGAAACCTCCAAGTTCCCAGGTTCAGGCATAGATAACCAGTTTCAGCATCTCATTTTTCACAAAGAGAATTAAGGGAAAACATGTCAGGGTGGTGGAGCACTAAGAAGCAGCTGAATACATGGCATATTAGAGTGAGATTCCCTGGACACAGCACATATATGTAACTCTGGAGACAAATTCTGGCTAGAGATACAGGTTTAGGAATCCCTGAAATAAAGCATGACCTAAGAAATGAGAGAATAGTTTACACATTTGAGAAAGCACTGAAGAAAAAGACAATAAAGAGGCATACCAAGGAGAATCATCTCAGAGGAGTGAGAGATAAAAGCAGGGGCTGGTGGTCTCACAGAAATCGCCACCAGGTTATCAGTTCCCACAGGCAGACATGCTTTGTCTTTAATATATATCACTTATCACTCAGCTTCACACAGAAGCCAATCATTGTCTCTAAAAGCATTTTTCTGTTTTCTATTAACAGGTTCCCATATGTACCCCGAATAAAAGAATGACAGATAAACCAGCATAAATGTGGATTTAAAAAAAAAAAAAAAAGTCACAGTATATAAAAGGGGACAGATTATACAAAATACAACTTGCAACTTGCTCTTTACTTAGTATCCAGCTCTTATGGAAGGACTGGCTACATTCTTTAACTATAACAGAATATTCTATTATACAACTATACATCATATTATTTTTTTATTTGCCAATTCTCTATTGATGAGTACTAAAAGTTGAATGGAAGAATACTTCAACCACAGAAAAATCAGTATCAAAATGCAACCAAGGAGTCAATTTGGGGACTGAAAAGGAGCCACTGGATTATACAACTAAGAGACAAATTTCAATGCAACTGGCAGAATCTAGACTATAATAAACTAAGTGAATTAAAAGTGGAAAAACAAATAGTTATTCTCTAGAAACCAGGCTGTAAGAAACTGTCAAGGAGACTACAGAGTGAAAGATTTGTTTTTCTTCCTTCATGTAAATATATTTACTCTTTATAAATTGGGTCTAATTTTATATCCCATTCCAATTAACTTCATGAGCTTTTTTTCAATAGTACTGGAACTGAGCATAGGGTCTCAAGCATGCTAGATAAGCATTTTCCCACTGAGTAAGTCCCAACCCTCCTTTTTTTACTTTGAGGCAGGATTCACAATAGGTTGACTAGGCTGGCCTTGGACTTACTCTGTAGTTCAGACAGACCTTGAACTTGGTCATCTTCATGCCTGACCTCCTAAGTAGCTGGAATTATGGGCCTATATCACCAGACCTGGCTTATGATCAACTTCATAAGAGGAGGCAGTGGTAAGAGGGCTATGTCTATCACTCCATCACCATCCTGCTGGAGATGTCAACATATGCTAGTCCAGGTTTTAATTCCTCCCACGTGTATGGCTCTCAAGACCAGCCTGAACGCAAACACTTCAAACATATGTTCTTAATGTTTAAAAACTTTCTTTACATTTATTTTTGTATGTATATATGTGTACAGGAACTTGTGCCATGACATGTATATAGAGGTCAGAGGACAACCTGTGAAAATCAGTTCTCTCTGTCTACCATGTGGTATCCCAGTAACTGAACTCAGGTCATTGGGTTTAATGGCAAGCAGCAGCTCTACTGTTGAGCCATTTAACTTGTCTCGGTGTTTTTTCATTTTAAGGACATATTTAAACCAACTGTAATTTACTCTGACAAATCTAAGAGTTAAAAAGTCTAAATTCCTATGATGGCTAATCCTGAGTGTCAACTTGACTGGATCTGGGATTAACTGAAATGAGAGAGACCTTCTTGATTGGATCATTTGAAGCTGAAAGACTCACCCTAAATGTGGGTGTTACCTTCTAATGGCAGGCCATATAAAAGGCCTTAGCAGAAGGGTACACCTGGGTAGAAGGAACCTCAATTGAGGAACTACTTCCATTGGACTGGTCTGTGGTATGTCTGTGAGGCATTTTCTTGATTGTTGAGCGATGTGGGAGGACCCAGTCCACCGTGGGCAGTGCCACCCCTAGGCAGGTGGTCTTATATAAGAAAGCAGGCTAAGCACAGAAGAGGGGAGCTAACCAGTAAGCAGTATTCCTGGTCTATGCTTCAACTCCTGCCCGAGTTCTTACCCTGACTTCCCTCAGTGATGAACTGTGACCTGATGGATGTAAGATAAAATAAACCCTTTCCTCCCCAAGCTGGTTTTGGTCAGTGTTTTGTCACAGCAATAGAAAGTAACTAGAACACTTCTAAACTTTAGAGTCATTCTGTCAAGTACCAGAAATGAATCTGTTGGCTGCCAGGCATGGTGACATAAACCTATAATCCTAGCACTGGGGAAGCTAGCTGACCCAAGAGGCTTACAAGTTCTAGGTCAGCCTGGGCTCCTAGCAAGACCTTGTCTTAAAAAGTGAACATAAATAAGCAATAAATATATTAAATCTATTGGGACCTTTAGTGGCATTGCATTTTAGTTACAAATATGAGGCTATAGAGATAAGTGACTTTGTAACATGGAGCCTGCCCATCCAGGGACACAGTATCTAAATCTGTCATTCTACCAGGCAAAATTTTGTAGTCTTCTTGATACAAGTTCTGCACATCTAAGTTTATTCCTAGGGGTTTAATTTTTGTTATAAATATCAATAAAATAACATATTTTCTATCTGCTAATAACTGGCATTTGGAACGCTCCAGATTTTTATAACATACACTTTAACAAGTCAACTTAAAAATTGTTTTTCTCTAGCTGATTGATTCCTTTACCAATTGGGGGTAGGTGTTTTTTTTTTAATATTTTATTATTTTTATTTTATGTGTATATGTGAACTGCTTGCATGTAGGCAAGTGCAATGCCAGCGGAGGGCAGAAGAGGCTGTCGGATCCCCTAGAACTGGAGTTATGGACAGCTGTTAGCTGCCACGTGGGTGCTGGGATTCGAACCTGGGTCTTCTGCAAGAACAGTCAGTGTTCTTAACTGTTGAGCCATCTCTCCAGCCCCGGAAGAGATTATTTTTAAATAACCACAAGATCCATGAAGAACAGTTACTATTTTTCCATAAGGGTTTTATGACATGAGAAAATACGATGATAATGTTTAAAATGAATGTAAGGCCATATATAGAGAACATGACCTAACTATTTAAAGACAGGTAAATCAGTATTCTTTGCTAACAAAGAAAAAAAAAAAACCTAGCAGAAAATATTCACTGTGTCAACAGTGATCATAATAGGCAGAAAAACTATAGATTTAAATTTTCCTTTTTGCCTGAAATTTAGTTCTCATAATGGATACTTAGGAGTTTATAACCAAAGAACAAATATTTTTAATTTTTATAAAATGGAAAGAAACATTTTCTTAAGATTTTTTTTAAATTTTATTATTTTTATGTGTATGTGTGCGGGGTGGGTGGGTCTCTCTGGCTCTCTTTTTCCGCGGCTGCCGGGTGCAGGCTCTACAGATCGCTGTGGGTCTGTGGCTCTGCGCCAAGCTGCAGGCTGCCAGGCGGGCTCTGCGGGCTGTAGGTGGGCTGCGTCAATCTGCAGGGGGCTCTGCGCCAAGCTGTGGGAGGCTCAGGCTAGCTGCAGGACGCTCCCCCTGTGCCCACGGTCGTTGGCCACCGGTCCGTGGGGGGGGGCAGGGAGAGCAAAGCGGGGAGCATAGAAGCGTCGCGTGAGTGCTGACGGAAGGCAGCTTCTTTCGGGAAGACTGCTCACAGGCTGGTCCCAGGCACAGTGAAACACAGGATACAGCTCAGTCAGATTTAGTGGTACATCTCCGGTTTATTAGGGGGAAACTAGAGAATTTATAGTGTGCAGGCAGTAGCAAAAGCCTCAGTTGATAGATGCTCCTAGAATGCTTTATTTACATGTGGCGGTGGGCTTCTTGTCAAACAGTGCCTGATTATCACATAGAAAAAACCTGGTAGTTTCTATGCCAGAGGTCATGTTTTAGATAAGGCATCTGTGACCGGCACTTCAAAGTGAGCCAGGAAGAAAGCAGGAGGCGCCCTGCTGAAAAGGGGAGTCTTTCCATCAAACGCTGAGCCGCTTCGCGGCTATCTGGACATGGAGAAACTGCAACCCTAACAGCAGGGTTCCCCAACATATGTGTGTACTGCCTGCATGTAGGTAAGTGCACCCATGTCATGCAATGCTGGCGGAGGTCAGAAGAGGCTGTCAGATCCCCTGGGACTGGCATTATGGACAGTTGTTAGCTGCTGTGTGGGTGTTGGGATTCGAACCCCTGGGGCAGGTGGGCCTGTGTTGCATAAAAAAGCAGGCTTAGCAGGGGCCAGGGAAGCAAGCCAGTAAGCAGCATTCCTCCACAGCCTGTGCTCTAGTTCCTGCCTCCAGGTTCCTGCTCTGAGTTTCTACCTTGGGCTCTCTGATGAACTTTGATGGGGAGATGTAAGCTGAATAAACCCTTTCCTCCCAAAGTTGGTATTGGTTAGAGTACTTTGTCACAGCAATGGAGAAACAAACTAGAACAATGACTTTAAAGTTATTTGGAATTGTTGCCATTAATTCTACTTTATTATTAGTTGTTGCTAATCTCTTACTGTATGCAATGTACTAGAGAAAACGGTCTATATAAAGAGATCTATATATTAGCATCTACTCGGGGGTTTGGGATGTAACCCCCACAGAGAAAGGGACTATGTACTACGTATTTAAAAAGCAAAAGCAAGCTTTCTTCAGTACCTTTGGCTCTTACTACAGACTGGTAGAGCCTTGCCAGCACAAGCAATCCCCTCACACTAGCATTGGTGTCATGCTATCATTGCCTCCCTTCACACCTGCATTCATCTCTGTCCCTTTTCATTTCTCACCTTAACTAACAGTCACTACCAAAGACGTTTACTTTGTTTAATGGTTAAAATGTAAGAAGAGAACCCTAATTCTTTTTTTTTAATATTTTATTTTTTATTTTTATTTTACGTGTATGAGTGTTATGCCTGCATGTAGGTAAGTGCACCCGTGTTGTGCAATGCCCGTGGAGGACAGAAGAGGCTGTCGGATCCCCTGGAACTGGAGTTATGGACAGTTGTTAGCTGTCATGTGGGTGCTGGGATTTGAACCCAGGTCTTCTGCAAGAATAGTCAGTGTTCTTAACCGCTGAGCCATCTCTCCAGCCCCAAGAACCCTAATTCTTAATCTAAATCAAGGCTATACCTGTGAGAAAGAGGGAGGTAGGTGGAGGAAAAAATAGAACTTGAACTTTAAAATAAAAACCCATGATCTCTTGAACTTAAACTTGCTTTCTTATCATATTACCTCTCAACATTCAATTTCTGTATAGAAGACCATGAGAAAAAAAAATAATGAAGCAGACTGGTTTATTTTCTTACCAAATTGTTGTTCTTAGTATCTTCTAGGCGTTCCAGAACTGATGTCAGATTTGGGTCATCAGAGTCCACAAACCATATTGGTGAAGAAGATGGGTACGATTCCTGTTGCAGAGACACCTAGGTTAGAGATATTTACAAACAGACCAACCCAAACCTGTAATTAAACCACAACACTAAGTGTCAAGATGACCATGGATCCAAATAAAATGTACCAAGAAAAGCTACACATTAAAATTCACTGAGAGAGACCAAACTCCTGTGGAATTTTTAAAAATGAAGTTTAATAGTTTAATTTTGCCTATTCCGTGTTATATAATTTGTAAGTCTAAAAACAGACAACAGAATTTTAACAAGCACTATGATTTAAAACAGGGAAATACACCATAAGAATTGTTTTTATCAAAAGACAAGGGAAAAAAGGTATTCAAGCACCACTGAAGACAGGCTGCCTTACAGCAAAAGGTCTATTATGACCTGGATTTTCCAGCTTTCACCTTTTTCAGGGCTTTAAAATCCAGAATCATAGTTATCTCTGAAAGAGAAAAGGCAACTTTCAAAAATGCCAAATTTAAAATTCAGTCTATAGATTTAAAACAGTACTACTTTGTCTTTAATAATGCTTCATAGCTAATACTTTTCCATCCCTACATTGTTACACAGAATGTCATTCCTTTTTTCCTTTGTTTTTTGAGACTGGATATTGGTTTGCAGCCTCAAATATGCAATCCTCCTACCTAAGCCCCCCAAGGATTACAGGCTGCTTTACCACCTAGCTACAACAGTAGCCCTTAAAGATTGCTTTTTAAATACAGCAGGTGTTAGAGGCAGAATGATCAGCAACACAGTCCTGCCACAGTCCTCATTCAGATTTCAAGTGAAGTGCCATAGAGGTGGGTTTTTGAGATAGTCACTCTCCTTGAATGGACTGTCTCTTCACAGACACATCACTGATGTTCTCCGATGTTCTAAAAGGCAGCCTGATGATTTTATAGACATACACAGGGGCCAAGGATCCAAGTGCAACCGATTATGACTAGCAATAATCAGATACATACAGATTAGAGATGCATGCTCCAACATCTCAGTGTTAGTAGCAAAAACAATGAGTCTTTCTGCAAGGAACAATATCTTCCAAAATGAAATGGAGATCTTTTTTAAAGGTTAAAAACTCATTCAATTTTATGTCTTACAGGGCTTATCCTGAGTTCAATATTGTATAACTATATTAATTCAACTGTGAACCTAGAAACTTACAGCCGCTTGTGAAAGAGATGTACCCTTGCTCTGGAGTGTTACTGAATCTGTTAAAGCTGCAATGAAATGCTCCTTCTAATCATGTAGTTATTAAAAAATTTTTAAGAAAAATAATGATTAAAAAAAAAAAAAGAAGAAGGCAACCTCTAAAATGGCCCAGTAGAGGCCAGGTGTGGTAGGCCATGCCTTTAATCCCAGCACTGGGAGGCAGAAGCAGGCAGATATCTATAAAATCCAGGCTAGCCTGGTATACAAAGCAAGTTCCATGCCAGCATGGGTTACAGGGAGACCCTGTCTCAAAACAAACAAATAAAATGGCCCCAATAATCCTCACCTCCTCTCAGTGTTTACACCCTTGCAAAATCCCCTCCCTTGGACTTAGTCACTCACTTCTAACAACATCAAAAGTATTGATCTATCACTTCTCAAATTAATTCCTATCATGGACACCAGCTGCTACACGGTGAACTGCCCTATGGAGAACCCTGTGCCACAAGTTGAAAAAGGACTAACAACTAAACTGAGACCCTCAGGTTAGGCCAACACCCTATGAAATGAATCCTGCCAACAACTTTGTGAGTCTGGAGGTAGATGCTCTCCCTTTCCAGCCTTGAGACCACTGAATTATCTATCAACACCTACAACTACACTGGGAAAGACCTTGGGCCAGTGAACCCAGGGAAAGTGGTACACAGATTCCTGATCCACAGAAACTGTGCACTAACATTTGTTGTTTAAAACTTCCAAGTTTAGGGGCTGGAGAGAAGGCTCAACAGCTAAGAGCACTTACAGCTCTTGTAGAGGGCCAAGTTTCAGTTCCTAGCACCCAAATTGTGAGTCAAACCACCTATAACTTTAGTCCAAGGGAATCCGACACCCTCTTCTGGCCTCTACGGGCTCCTGCACATACGTGGTATATATAAACTCATGCAAGCAAACACACACCCACATTAAATAAATCTTTAAGTTTCTAAGTTTATTTGTTAGAATATAGATCTATTGTTAATTCAATCATCATAAAATTCCAGTGTCTTACTCTATCACACAAACTAAGTACTACCAAGAAATGCTATAGTACGTGTTTTAAAAAATACAGATGTGTGGGGCTGGAGAGTAGGGCTGGAGAGATGGCTCAGCGGTTAACAGCACTGACTGCTCTTGCAGAGGACCTGGGATCGATTCCCAGCACCCACATGGCAGCTATGAACTGTCCTTAACTCCAGTTCCAGGAGAATCTGAAGCCCTCTTCTGACCTCCGTGGCATTGCACGACATGGGTGCACTCACATACATGCGGGTAATACACTCATACACATAAAATAAAAAATAATAAATATTTTAAAAAAGAATACAGATGTGGCTGGGTGTGGTCTCAACTGCTCTTAATCCCAGTACTTGGGAGGCAGAGGCTGGCAGATCTTTGTGAGTTCAAGGCCAGCCTGGTCTACACAGCAAGTTCCAGACCCTGTCTCAAAAAGACCAAAAAAAAAAAAGTGGGGTTTTGTTTTTGTTTTTTACAGTTAATGAACAAAGCATTACAAAGTTTCACCCACTAAGAAACATCTGTTCTGTTCACTGTACTGTTTTTTATTAGAAATCAAGGGAAAACATTACTGGTAGATATTAGCTGCTGAATTACATTTAAGTCATGTAAAAGTATTTTATACAAATACAGTTTTAAAGAGCCATTGCTCTGGAACTATAACCTCATTATAACAGGTAAATCCATGGAAACTGGATATTTCCTGAGCATTTTACCAAATCTTTTATGAAGCAGCAACTGTACTGAACTAGGACCTCCGTGGTGGTCTTGGACCTATCCAGCAATGACTGATTTGCTCTTATTTTCTCATCTCTTACTGGTTCCAAATCTCTTTACAGGCTAAAGGGTAAATTCTGTAGAACTCATCCTGTTCTAAAGTAAGGCACTTACTAAATACTGTATTTTCATCTTCAGATTCTTTGGCCTAGCTTGGGAACACAGCATCTTGATAATTTTTACTGTTTTGGTTTTCTTTAGCCTTCATAAAACAGATTTAGAAGTTCATTGTATAGATTAGTATTTATCTAGAAATATTGAAATGAAATTTGTGAGTTGTGCTGTGGGCTGAAATGCCTCACAACGACGTTAAAAACAATTTAGGGACCATGAGACTGGTTCTACCTAAAATATGTTTGTGTTCTCAATCCTGTATGTGGAAAGATGGGTTTAGATAGCAGATCTAAGCCACTTATTTTAACATTTCTCAAAGTGAGGCCTCAGACCCCTGGGTACAAACCTTTCTACAAGAATACTGTTAACTGCCTTTTTTACTATATTCACATTTGTAAATACAGTAACAGGTAAAACTGCTGTTACCTTCACCCAAGTAAAGGTCAGACCACCAGCCTACCAGTAGTCATGCGCTCCAAGAGTTTAAAAGGATGAAGATGCTGGAAATGGTGGCGCACGCCTTTAATCCCGGCACTCGGGAGGCAGAGACAGGCAGCTCTCTGTGAGTTCAAGGCCAGCCTGGTCTACATAGTGAGTGCCAGGACAGCTGGGGCTACAGGGAGACCGTCTCAAAAAGACCAAAAAAAAAAAAAAAGGGATGAAGCTATGAAAGATCAAGTTTTACTTAAGAATGTCTGTGATAAAACAGTAAAAGTCATGTCTATGTCCATTAAATCTTATGTATCTTTTTTAATACTACAGGTGAAAAATAGGAAATACATAATATTCCTATGAAACACTTATGTGACTGAGTGTGAGGTTTTTAACCATACAAATAAAACCATTTTTACTTGAAAAGACAACTGTGCAATGGTTATTATACCAACTTGGGTATTTGGTAGATGTTTTCTCAAAAATGACTAGAGACAGCCTGTCACTTCCAAGAAAATAAAGGACAGTATATTTGCCAATACTGAAATTACAACTTTAGAGGAAAACATTAGCACTTTGGAAGCCACCAGTAGCTTCAATGGAGTATTCTGATGACACTAATAGTGACAGATAAGGAGTATGTTTTGATCCTGTATAATGAAATTATCAATGTTTAGATGATACCAACTAAAATGATAAATGTGTGATGTTATATCATAAACCAAATATCTAAGGTTAGGTTTTGTTCATGCTGCTTCAACCAAAACAAAGTATCATAACAAACTAAATGCAGAAGCAAATGACAGAGCAAAGAAATTTACAAAAATATGTAGATTGTTACCATTCTAAATTTGGGGGGGGTATAAATGGCTTTTTCCTTTTTTTTTAATCTTTTTGAGACAGGGTCTCCCTATAGCCCTAGCTGGCCTAGAACTCACTATGTAGACCAGGCTGGCCTTGAACTCAGAGATCCACCTGTCTCTGCCTCCAGAGTGCTGGGACTAAAGGCATGCACCATCATGCCTGGCTAGCTTTTTCCATAAACACATTTATAACAGCAAGGTAATTGCTAGATTGAGAACTGGTCTTTTACCTAAACATTATTCTTTCTCTGTCCTTCTAAATCTAACAGTAATGATTTGTTAACATTTTAAATACTTTTTAATTTCTAAGGATAAATATCAATAGGTACAATTCAAAAAAATTAAACTTTCTTAGACCCTCAATATATCCTATTGTAAAGAAGCCCTAACCTCCAAATATGAGAACTGCTGCCTTCCCCTCTTCTCTCCTGCCACCACTTCTACTTCTTCCTTGAAAGAAACATGAGCATTCTCTATTGATATGAACGTAAATGGTTTCAAAGGGACTAGTTTTGCTCCCTCTCTCCCCTTGACACAAAGCCTAAACAACCAAAGGACTCTAACAATCTACCCATTCCCACTGATGAGCTATCACTGGGGAAGCCAGGAAAAACAAAGTCTTCCCTCAGCTTAGAACTTTCTTTTTAGGACAACTGGGGTCACAGGTACAATTCTGGCCAGTCTGGGGTAGCCAGCAATCACCTTGCCCTAACAGAATACATTAAGTGCCAAATTGCTTCTTAGAGGGTTTTAATTACTTCTACCATGCTCACTTCATTGCACGAGGCTAACATTTTTACCAATCATAATAAAAGCTGAAAGGCTAGAAGGAAAAGTTCGTATGTAGTACAATGTAATTTGTTTCATCTTCAGAAACCCAAATCAGCACTAAGAATTAAAAGTCACCACCTCTAGGAAATTGTCCAAGGACATTACCTATACGCATAAGGATTCCATCTATTGATGCTCCGAGAGTTACTTAAAATAGGAAAAAAAAAAAAAAAATGAAGCAGCCACCACAAGCATATCCAGTATTAGGAGATATGACTAATTAGATGGTCTTGTCCTATCAGAAAACAGGACACAACTGAAGGCACTGTAGAAAGACATTAGGCTGCAGATCCACTATACTGCTGAGTGAAAAGATTACAAAAGCCATCTCATATATTTTCCAAAGTAAGGAGGCTATATAAGCAAAAAAAGTTAATCAGAAAGATCCAAATTTTGCTAGTGGTGTCTTCTGAGTGGTAGAATTAGAGGTGACTTTTTCCAGTTTTGCTTCTCAACTTGCTAAATTTCTCACAACATTTTGTTTTCTATATTATGAAATATCCACCTCCACCCCTGGAAGCTAAACTTTCAGCACAAACTCTGGATCATGTTCGATGTTCATTTAACATATTTATATTTAAAAGACAATCTAGGCCTGGTGTGGTGGCGCACGCCTTTAGTCCCGGCACTCGGGAGGCAGAGGCAGAGGCAGGTGGATCTCTGTGAGTTCAAGGCCAGCCTGGTCTACATAGAGATTTCCAGGCCAGCTGGGGCTACAGGGAGACCCTGTCTCAAAAAAGACCAAAAAAAAAAAAAAAAAAAAAGAGTAAAAGACAATCTACTCTGAAAAGCTTATAAAGTGATAAAAAAAATTTAAACTTCTGTATTATACTATTTCCAACCTCTTATACTTCAAGCTTTGTAATAACTTCAAGGTTTGTATTTTAAAAATCTAATTAATCCCAGCATTTGGAAGGCAGAGGCAGGCGGATCTTTATGAGTTCAAGGCCACCCTGGTCTACATAGTGAGTTCCAGGCCAGCTGAGGCTACGAGGAGACGCTGTCTCAAAAAGATCAAAAAAAAAAATTTTTTTTTTTAATTAAAAAAATAAAATCCAAATAGGATGATGGCTCTGGCCTTTAATCCCAGCACTCCCGAGGCCAAGGCAGGATCTCAGTGAGATCAAGGCCAGCTGGGGCTACAGGGAGACCCTATCTCAAAACAGAAACAAAACAAAAATCCAAAGTGCTAAGGATGGAACCTAAGGCCTCACCCTTACTAGACAAGTGCTCTACGACTAAGCCTTTAACATTTTTGCAAGGCTTTTAAGTTTTTTAAACGAAAAAAAAAAAAAATGACTGATGATACGCCAGCTTTTAAACATTAGATGGTGCTCAAAAATCCTAGGCAATTTTTTCTACTAACAATGAATGATTAAGTGCTTCTGACAACTTTTTTTAATCAGTTAAACATTTTAAAGACAGATACAGAACAATCACCTAAGCATGTAATTACTCCTCCATACTGATATTTTATTGTGATGTTAAAACTTGTAGGGTGAAACTGTGTGTAACTATCACCAGGAAGATTACCATATGTTCACAAATTTCAATCAAATTCATCACTTCTACCATCACCCTCCTAAATGCCCCTAACCTAGGGCAACATTCAAGAATGAGCAGGCCAACTTCTTTTTTAAAAATATTTTATGTTTATTTCATGTCTGTATTGCCTGCATGTATATAAGTGCACCCATGTCCTGCACTGACCACAGAGGTCAGAAGAGGGCAATGGATCCCCTAGAACTGGAGTTACAGATGGTTGTTAGTTACCATGTGGGTGCTGGGATTTGAACCCAGGTCCTCTGCAAGAGCACTGAGTACTCTTAACTGTGGAGCCATCTCTTCAGCCTAACCTCTTGCTTTACCTGTTGTTTAAGAAGTTTTGCTCAGAAATAACACTTTTTTTTAAAATATAAATTCATTAAAAAACCAATATGGAGCTTTAAGGCAACTTTTTCATTGTTTTTGTTTTGTTTTGTTTTGTTTTCTTGGTCTTTTTGAGACAGGGTCTCCCTGTAGCCCCAGCTGACCTGGAACTCACTATGTAGACCAGGCTGGCCTTGAACCCACAGAGATCCGCCTGCCTCTGCCACCCAAGTGCTGGGACTAAAGGCATGAGCCACCACGCCTGGCTGGCAAGTTTTTAAAATATATTTTTTATGTGTATGAGTGTATTGCATGCATGTGTTTAAGGGCACTTGTGTCATGCAATTTCCACAGAGGTCAGAAGAGGGCATCAGATCTCCTAGAACAGTAGTTATGGATGGTTGTTAGTTGCCACATGGGTTCTGGTAATCAAACCCAGGTCCTCTGCAAGAGCAGCAAGTGCTGTTAACTGCTGAGCCATCTCTTCAGCCTCCAATATGGAGCTTTAACTCCATGGCCACCAGAATGCTCAGTTTTAAGTATCTTCCCAAAAGATAGGACATGGCCATCTCAGATATAGCACAGGTTTTTGTTTGGTTGGTTTGAGATAGATATGCTTCTTACTGAAGGTTCAGAAATGCAGCATTATGATCTAATACTTTAATGAAACTTTAAGTACTCTGATAACAAGAAAACAAGTATGTGAGTAGTCCCAAGTAAACAACTAAATGGCTAACCGAGAGTCCACAAAAAGCAGAGTAAAAGGATTAACACTTGGTTTAAGGAAATATGCAAAGATGTCTCCACAATATAAAAGTTGCTTAGATAGTGGGCTGGTGAGATGGCTCAGCAGTTAAGAGCCCTGACTGTTCTTGCAGAGGACCCAGTTTTGAATCCCGGCACCCACATGGCCGCTAACAACCCTCCTTAACTCCAGTTCCAGGGAATTCAATGCCCTCTTCTGTCCTCTGTGAGCACTGCCATGACACGGGTGCACTTACATCCAGGCATAACACTCATATACATAAAAAAATTACATTTTAAAAGTTGCTTAAATATTGAAAAGTAGGCAGTAAATTATAACTACTCAGAACATCTTTCTAAGTGAACTGAGGCAGAGAAAATAAGATTATTTGAATTAACCAGGCTGCAAATACTCCCAGATGACTTTAGTGGTTGGGATTAGGCATTGTTCTTTGTAATTGTCTTCAGAAGATTATCACAGACCAATATTCCAAAAGCCTTGGAGGAAAGAGTCTTGTTTTATTTAGCAGTGATTTCCATTGAATCACTACCCCCTCCCTCAATTAGCCAACATTTATCTAATATCACCGTTTTTGAGGTCTAAGTTTAACCCCACCACCATCACCAAAAAAAAAAAAAGAAAAAGTTACTAAGGTACACACCAGCATCATAAAAGGGAACCCTAAGCCTCTTCATATATAAATTTCTCTCAAAGTGCTTAAAAATGGGGAGAGGGGCAGATAACCACCAGGAATCTGATCCACTATTATAAACTGGCCAAATAAATTAAAACAATGACTGTTTCTGGCTCAAAAGTACAATTTAGGAGCTTAACAAGACAGCTCTGATGTTTCCAACAGAATCTTTATGAGTTCAATTTGGAAAGGTTAATCTGTCCCAGAAGGATAAGCCAAAAAAAAAAAAAAGGTGACCCTACTCAAGGTCCGTTCATTGTTTCCTTTGCACAACTTTGAACTACTTTTTATCAGTACAAAGATTAGAAAAACTGAAATGAAGAGAGCATTGCCTTACTTCCCATAAAAAGATGCTACAAAGCAAAAATTTTTTTTGATAGCTAGGGCTCGCACTCTACCACTGAACTACTTAGCTCAAAGTATTCTCAAAGGTTGCTCAGCCAAACAAAACCACCACTTTCCTTCGTACAGTATAGGACAGTATTGCTGCCAAGGAGCTTTTCTATACTCTTCCAAGGCAAAGGGTACTATTTTATAGAGAAACAACCAAAGAAATGATGTGCTTAAGGTCCTGAACACTAAGTAATGCCTACAGCTCTCCTTCCTAGATTCAGGGCTAACATTAATTCAGTATCTTGCTGTTGGGGAGTGGCTTGACAATAATGAATAGAAATTAGCTAAACAAAAATATTCTACCAAAACTAGCCTGGTAATCAATTCATTCATGCAGAAACAATAAGTATATACAAATAATATAAAGAATAAATGCCTTTAATCCCAGCACTTGGGAGGCAAAGGCAGGTAGAGTCCTGTGAGTTTGAAGCCAGCCTGGTCTACATAGTATTCCAGGCCCGCCAGGGCTAAATACTGAGATGCTGTCTCAAAAAAAAAAAGGGGGGGGGGAATAAAGTTTTATTTTTATACCAACTAATCTATTTTTTGAGGGAGGTTTTTGTTTTGTTTTGTTTTTAAACTCAAAACAATTTATTAGCAAGAGTTCCCAAATGCTGTTGGGTATGTGGTAGAACACACATGAAGGGGAGGCTCAAGATTCGAGGTCATCAGTTTTAACGCAAGTTCAAGGCCAGCCTGGACTACATAAGCCTCTGCCTCACAAAAAAAAGGGGGGGGGGGTGGAGCCTGGGAGGTAGCTCAGTTGGTCAAATGTTTGCCATGAAAGCATGAGGGCCTCAGTTCAGTCCCTGGAACTCACATAAAGCCTGGTGTGGTGGTACAGCTTATAATCCCAGTGCTGGGGAGGCAAAGACACGTGATTCTCTGGCCCAATCACTGAGCATCACAAGGTGACAGAGTCTCAAAAACCAAGGTGTAGGGCTAGAGAAATGGCTCAGCAAGTAAAAGTACTTGCCACATATGCCTGACCACCTGACCACCAGAGTTTGGATCCCTGGAACCCACGTAAAATCCAGACCCTCGCTCCATAATTCCAGCCTAGCATTCCTATGGCAAAACAGGAGGTAGGGTCAGAATGCCCCTGCAGCGGGCCAGCTAACCTGGAGTACCTAGTGCAGTGGCAAACAAGGGAGCTGACACAAGATAGAAGGCAAGAACCAACATCAAGTTTGTCCTCTGACCAACACACACCTTCCAAAATTCCAACAAGTCCATAAAAAGAGCCAGGCATGGTAGAACACATCTGTGATCCCAGCACTCACTCTGCAGGCAGCAGGTAAGTTCCAGGATCAGCTTGATCTAGTCAGCAAGTTCCAGACCAGCAAGGGCTACAAAAGGAAACCCTGTCTCAGCATCTCTTTACTCCCCGAGAAAAGGAGCAAAGAAACTGCCAGATGGAGTATTTTAAAAGGACTAAAGGAATGCTACATACTAGCTCCCAATATGGCTACACAGGTTATTACAATAAGCTGCTTGGCTTTGGGGTGTGAGTGCTGACTAGCAATTAGGTCTGTTTAGTGAAATGGAGAAAACAATACTTAAGTTTGTATAACAGATGATCTTTCGTGAGTTCGGAGAAACTATGTAATAAAGCCTACTTGAGGTTCACAGTCAAGATCAGGACAAATTTATGAAACAAACAACAACAACAACAACAAAATAGCTCAATTTCTGTGGCCTAGAAAGAAACTATCTATTTGGTTTTATTTCTTACACTATCCTTCATATGTAGTCAAATTACAGATTTCTTATCAAGTCCTCAGTGGTCTTTTAAGTATTTATGCCCTACCCATCAAATTTTTTGATGTTGTTTCCACCCAACTGATAAATTCTTAGCAGCTAACTTTCAAGGGAGGTAAAAGTCTACTTGAACAAAATATAGCTAGAACCACCAGTGGCCATACAAATCAACAGAACAAGTATTTACTGAACTGAAAATAAAACATATAAATTACACAATATTCTCACCATTAAAGGAAAAAAAAAAGACAACAGAACGTAACAGAACATAAGAAAACATCAAAGCAGAAATGATAAGAACTAAGACGAGGAAGGGAAAATATTACCATGAACTGCACATGACCCAGAAGAGTCTTGAGGGGCAATCAACCATGGAAAGGTACAAGGCAGAGGTCAGGGGCACATTCCACACGGGGAAAATGGCTGATGCAGGAGATTAAGAGAAAGTGGCACAGTATCTTCAGAAGCTTATTTAGAAACTGGTATGCTTGTGTGTAAAAGTGAGATTCTCCCTCCCTTCACTCAAACATTACAGAAACTATCCAAGGATGCTTTTGGTAACTTGGAAATGGCAAGAGCTGCTATATAGAAGAGGTCAATAAATACCCAGTTGTCTACAAAGGAAAAGAAGCAGGACAACTCACTAATGATCGACAACTTTTTAGAGTAACAAAGCACAAACCAAGTAGATAGGGTCTTGGCATATGAAATCCAACCACATTTTTCCCTTCCTATTTCCCTTCTGAGCAAATGTATCAATATGAACAAGTTGGGTAGATTATCAAACATCATGCTTTAAAAGTCTACCTTCTGGGGCTGGAGAGATGGCTCAGCGGTTAAGAGCACTGACTGCTCTTGCAGATGACCTGGGTTCAATTCCCAGCACCCACATGGCAGCTATGAACCGTCCTTAACTCCAGTTCCAGGGGAATCCGAAGTCTTCTGACACCCAAGGCATAGCAATGACACGGGTGCACTCACATACATGCAGGCAATAAACTCATACACATAAGGTAAAAATAATAAAAATAAATAAAAGTCTACCTTTTACAGAGACATATTGAAACATTTACAGGAAAAAAAATGATGTAGCTGGAATATGTTTCAAAACAATCCAAGGTGGGGTACATAGGAAATAAAACTGCCCAAAAGTTTACGCCATAGTTGAGGTTGGGTACATGTTTCTCTACACTACTAAACTTTGTATGTTTGTTTTTCCATAATAAAGCTAGCACACACTCATACTGAAAACCAAACATAACTGTCTTCTGATAATGTCTGTCATAATTCACTAGTAGCTCAATTTTTAATAACTGCTACTAGCAATATCATGACCCTTGTACACATCAACTCGTCTTTCCCTCAGTGTGTCTGAGCCTCTTTCTATCACTTCTACCCAATCCAGGTCCTCATTCTGCTCTGTCTGTCCCATAGGTCTCCCAGTTGGATCTCATGGGGACACTGCTGGCATTTTAGGTGGGGTGATTCTTTGACATGGCAGAGGGCCTAAACATAACAAAACACTTATAATCCCTGGACCCCTGGTATTAAATGCCAGCAAAGCAATCATACCACCCAACAGTCACTAGAATAACCAAAAACTCACATTTCCTAACACAACACAGCTTCCAGGCCCGGAGGCAGTTTCTCCATTTACATTAATAAATCTGTAGGTCCCCTCAGCCTACAAGTTTAGTAGCCTATTATTTAAATCAGCCCTACCTTTTCCTGGCCATACCTCAACTTCCACCAGAATAATCACCCTCCAAAGCCATTCAGACCAGTCTCCTCAGTCATTTACTTTATACTGGTAACTTCCTGTCTCCCATATTTGGAAAATCTTCACCAGGCTACATCCTGGGCTTCTCAAGTCTGAGTATTAACTATCCACACCTAAATCCACTTTTTAGTCAACTTTCTCAAGCTTCAGTGTCTTGCTTGGGTGGAGTTTCCTCTGTCTTGAATGCTCTTCCTCTAGCCTTCCAAATTCATACTCACCTATGGAAGCTCCACTCCCCAGAGCTTTTTCTGAGGCACACCTTCAGCTCACTAACCAAAATTAGTTACTCCCTTTGGCTTTCATAACACTACAGCAGTTGTCACAGTAGTTCTCACACTGTTGTACAAAACTCTCCAAGAAGATGAATTCTCAAAGAAGGGGCTGGTCTGCCAAGTTGTGATACACCAATGCCCACAACTACTCAATCAGCGTTGAGAAAGTGAATTCTCTCCTCACTACAGCACTTGACCAAACAGCACGGTCTTTGGTTTTGCGAGACATACCTTTCTACCCAGTACCCACGTTCTTCAGTGTCTGGCAATTATTTTAAGGTCAGTTATAACGTCAAGGCCTTCGGAAATTCCCACCACATTTAACAGAAAGGAATTAAAGACAACGGACTGTTTTAGCCATATTTAAACTACCAGCGTGACTCCTATTGCAATAAAGTATATTCTGCACGTGCAATCAAATCCACAATGAATAGCCTCATGTACACGTCTATAGGGAAAAAAAAGAAGCTAATACTTCAATATTTTATCAAGCTAACAGGCTTTCTGCTTAACCAGAGCAAACTCTGCGCGTGTCTTCAGCTTTGCGGTGACCATCTGCTCCCTCTGGGTGGCAAACTTGGGCAGCATCTCCTACCCCCCGTCACTTCCAGGCTGCCGCACAGGTAGGGCTGCACGCACCCGCTCCACCTGCCGCCAAGTAAGGTACAAAGCGCCGTGGACACACGTTAGCGACACGCAGGTTGGGGGAGAGGGATGGACCCAGCCATCCCGGGGGTGCATCCTCAACTTTTTTTCCTTAAATGACTGGGTTTTCAGTGTCCGTGTGTCCTCAGAGACCAACTTAGAAACAAGATCCGGCTGAACTGGCGGGGACCAGAGGGAGCCTGACGGAAGGAGGAGCAGTTAAAAACTTCAGGGCCTCCTCCGGTCCCACTGGGGCGCCGGCCGCCTCGCAGCACTCCCCGGAGCAGGCCGGCCTCGGGCGGCCATGACGACGGGCGGCGGGCTCCGGCCGCAGCGGTCTCCACCTCTGGGCCGGGCGACGGGGGCCGCGAAGGGCCAACAGCCCCAGCCGGCCGCGCCGGGAGCGGCGACGTGCCTCCGCCTCCTCCGCCCCGAGCAGCCCCGGCGGGGCCCAGCCGCCCGTGGGGAAAGGGGCGGGCCGCGGCGCCAGGGCCTCCTGGGCAGCCTCCCCTTTGTCCCGGGCCTCGGCCGCCCCCGGCAGCCCTCACCCGACCCCGCGGGGATACGGCCCCGCGCCTCACCGTGATGTTGCAGTGGAGTGTGAGCGGCGGCGGCGGCGAGTGCGGGCTACCAGGCGGCGCCGGGGGCGGCGGCACCAGAAACTGGCAGTGCAGCTCGTCCAGCTTCCAGCTGACGATGCGAAATCGCTCGTGGCTCTTGTCGAAGATGGACGCCAGGAACTTCAGCTCGGCCTTGAGCCCTGACACGGACATCTTCCCCTCATCTCCGGAGGGAGGGGTGAGGAAAGGGAGCCGGGCCGGGAGCCGCCGTCACGGCCGCGACCGCCCCGCGGGGCCGGCCCGCGCGGCTCCGCCTTTCCCCGCCGCCGCGAGCCGCGCCGGAGTGCGGCTGGAAAATGGCGAGGGCGCGAGGCCTCGGCGGGCAGCCGTGCGGTAGCCGGGCCGGCTGCTCCCTTTGTAACCGACTCCACCCGCAGGAGGCGGCGGCCCCGCGGCTTAAAAGGGCAACAGCGACACCGCCCCCGCCTCCGCCTGGGAGAGGGCGGCCCCCGCCCCGGCGCGCGCCCGCTGCTTCAGTGCGCGCGCCCGGCCGCCCCCTCCTCTCCATTGCCCCAGCCCCCTTCCGCCCCGCGCCTGGGCTTCCCTCCTCGCACACACCCGCTGGAGGTTCGGGGCGGGCGGCGGCGCACTGGCAGGAGCCCGAGCCCCCTGCGCGGGGCGGTCCCCGGCCACAGGCCAGACACGTGTGCGGCCTAGAGCGCGGGCCACGTCGGCGCCGGGCGGAAGCGCGCGGGCCCCGGGAGGTGGCTCCGGTGCATGGCTCTTCGTGGGCCACCCACTCACCTGATCTGGGCGTGGCGGCGGTGAGAGAGCAGGGGCGCACGTCGAGCACCTTTCTCGCCGGTGGTCTGGCGCTGCGCTAAGCACCCACTACTTTTCTGGGCTGTGCTCCTGGGAGCACCTTGCCGGACTCGCTGCCCCCTCCGCTCTCGATCAATCCATTAGCTTCTTCCCATCTCTCATGATTCGTCTTTCTCATAAACACTACCGGTGCTCTAACAGACGTATAAGAGCTCTTACCTGGAGCTCTTGCCCTATTTCCCAGGCAGGTCCTTATTTGTTAAGGTCTCAGCTAAGATGTCTCAAACTGATCCTTCCTGACCAATCACTCTCATGCGGGCACCAGTATCCCATCACTCTGTTAACTTACTGCTTATTTCCCTGTTGTCTCTGCCTCAGATACTTGTCTTATTCAGAGCTGTAACCCTAGAATCTAGGGGAAAACGTATTACATCGCAGACACCCAATATCATTTTTGCTCTTACTCTGAATCCTGAGCGCTTAACACAATCCCTGGCACATTATAGATGCCCCCAAAATGGATGAAGGCCTGCACTGCAGTCTAAAGGAATACTATATAATTTGGGCAGGCAGTTAATCGTGTATGTAGTAATGTGTTCTAAAGGCAGGACTAGCTTCCTGGACATGTAAACTATGCAGTACACCCGGCTTCTAGCTTGAAAAGGAGCAGTACCTAGCTTAATGCCCTCATGTTACCAACTCAAAAATTGTTTTCAAACAGGGACCTTCCTTATATTTTCTCTTTACACTGGTCTTGAGGTAGCCCTGAGGCCTGAATGTCTCCTGCTTCCTGACATACAGACATACCCTAGTCTTAGTTTACAGACCCAGGTAGATGACAACCACACAAGGATAACATTAAGACTATTCAATTGGGAAACACTATTTTCCTTTTTTTTCTGAGGCGCTATATCATGTTACAGTGCTTCTTAGCCTTTAGGAGGCTGGATCCCTTTGAGAATATAATAAAAGTTAGAATTCATTATTTCCAGAATCCAAGTATTTACAGAAAAATGCTTGTGCATGTAAAACTTTTACTTATGGAAATTCATGATACCAAACACTATTCACTGGGACTGAAAGAAGGGGTTTCAGTCCTGGGCTCTGAGCTAGAAATAACATACTGCATTGGTGTTATTGATACACTAAGCACAGATATAACTTACTTTATTTTTCCTTCAGTCCATTATGCTCAGGATCATAACTGATATGGCAGCCACAGACAAGGATTTGAAGCAAGGGAGCATTCTGGTCAGAACTAGGTATGGTCTAAACAGGTTACTTAAGTTTTATTTTATCTTTTAATGATGTAGGACAATAAACAAGTTCTGTATTGCAATTGCTCTTACATGTTACATCTCAGAGATATGTACATATATTAATTTCACAATTATTAGGGGTGGGCATCTGCCTTGTACCAAGCCCTAAAAGGCATAAGAACATGATTACCTGAATTCAAGAAGCTTAATATATAACATCAAAAACAAAATACTGTTTTGTAGTGTGTCAGCCTGCAAATAACAGAAAACTCATTGAAAATGGCTTGAACAATAAAGAAATTATGGCTTCGTGGCTTCATGTAATAAGTCCAAAGCAGAGCAGTCTCCAGGATTGGTTGGCTTGGTGCTTAATAAAATCATCAAGAGCTCCTATTCTTTGAATCTCCTTTGTCAGGCTGAAAGCAAGTCATATCCAAACATAATATTCAGAGACATAGAGGACATGTTCTTCCCTATCTCCTGCTAAACCATGGGAATCTTTCCAAGAACTCTCCCAGCAGACTTCACTCCTGTGTATATAGTTCAGCATTTTGGAGACCTGACATACATGCCAAGAACTATAGTTTCTTTTAATGAGAGTATCACTTTTAAAATTTGGCTTTAGAATACAAAGAGGATGAAAGTGAGTTTAGGAGAATGAAATAGTCACCAAGAAGGGAGAAAACCCAGATTCTCTAGTTTGGCCTACCACTGATTTCTAAAAATTGTGTGTTTATGTCTGTGTCTGTGTGTACATATGAATGCATGTGTGTGGAAGCCAGGAATCAACCTCTAGTGTCAATCCTCAGGAACCTTGTGTTTTTTTGTTTTGTTTTTTGAGACAGGATCTCACTTTGTGTAGCCCCAGCTGGCCTGGAACTGGCTGTGTGGATCAGGGCTGGCCTCAAACTTAGAGAGATCCACCTGCCTCTACCTCCTGAGTGCTGGGATTAAAGGTGTGCACCACCACCCCCAGGTCCCTATCCATAATACAATGAGGCAGTTTGTACCCAGCTGTAAGGTTCTCCAGCTCCAAACTATATTGAACCCTTTATGATGGTCACTCTAACTCAGGAGAGGAGGGAATGGAATACATAAAAGCAGAAAGGACTATGAGAGGAGGGGAAGAAATCCTAAAGGGGTGGAGTAATAAAATGCATGTGACATGAAAGAAGAAAGGGGGACTATTTAAGATGAAGGTAACCAGCAAGAGTTGAGTAGGTGCATAGGAGAGGAAGAGAGAGGAACATATAAGAACAAAATATAAAGACATGTGGCTGAAAATGCCATACTAGGGACTAGGAGATAGCTCAGTCAATAAAGCTTTTGCCACCAGGCATAGTGGCATACGCCTTTAATCCCAGTACTTGGGAGAAAGAGGCAGGTGGATATCTGTGAGTTCAAGGCCAGCCTGGTCTACATAGTAAGGTCAGGCCAGCTGGTGCTACAGGGAGACCCTGTCTCATAAAAAAAGAAAAAGAAAACAACAAACAATAAAGCTCTTGCCTTTGCAAGCATGAGGACCTGAGTTTGATACCTAGAACCCATGTCAAAAGAAAAAGTCAGGTGTAGGCCAGCAAGATGGCTCAGTGGGTAAATATGTTTCCTACCAAGCCTAATGAGTTTGATTCCTGGAACCCCTGTAAAGTAGGAGAGAGGTTGTGGCAAGTATGCCCAAAGAGAGAGAGAGAGAGAGAGAGAGAGAGAGAGAGAGAGAGAGAGAGAGATTATAATGAAACCCATTATTTTTTACACTAACTTAAAAATTAATTGAAAAAAAAAAACAGCTTTTAGATGAGTCCAAGTCAGTAGTGAGAAAAACTGAAGTAGGGCAGTGGCAGTAGAATAGAAAGGATCACACTGATGCTAGGGGCATTTCTGTGGTAGAACTGCCAGACCTTAGAGACAATGAAGGGATAGAGAGGGGTTTGTTCAAAGTAACATTGAAGACATGGCTGGAAGGGAGTGGTGCCATTGACACAGCAGGAAAAAGATGCTGAATTTGACGTGCTTGTGGGATAGCGCATGGAGATTTTATACCTTAGCCCTGAAGTTTCTAAGATGTTTAAAAGCTAGACATGGTAGGTCATATCATACCTGTAATCTCAGCACTGGAGAGGTAGAGGCAGAAGAATCCCTGGGGCTCCCCGGCCAGCCAGTTGAGCTAAATCAGTGAGCTCTAGAATCAGTAAGAGACCCTGCCTCAAAAAGTAAGGTAAGTGGCACATACCTTTAATACTAGCACTCAGGAGGCAGAGGCAGGCAGATATCTATGAGATCAAGGCCAGCCTACTCTATATAGCAAGTTCAGGCCAGCTGGGGTTACATAGAGACCCTGTCTCAAGAAGACAAAATAATAAAAAGAAGATAGGAAGCAACTGAGGAAGACACATCCAACACTGACCTCTCTGGCATAAACACATACACACACACACACACACACACACACACACACGTGTGTGTGTGTGTATATATATATATATGCCTTTTTTTTTGCTTTCTTGGAGACAGGGTAGCCTGCCTCTGCCCCCAGAGTGTTGGGATTAAAAGCTAAAAGCATGTGCCCCCCGCCCCCCGGTTTA